>NW_028317973.1:972500-1296666 GCF_062004578.1 Staurois parvus | reverse complement strand
ATTACTTACTTCCACATCTACAATCAGCTCTATAATTAGTATGTCTAGCAGAGCATTATTTCTAGTTGGGGCTTATACTTATTGACACGTGAAATTGTCTTGCAAGTGTACCCTACTTTAGGGTACGCTAAAATAAATAAAACACTAAAGGAGAAATGCCCAAAGTAAGAAATAAGGACATCTCTTTAATATCTTAAAGCTTCAAACAATTAAGATGCACATAGGACGAGGTTGACACAGAAAGGCAAGAAACATCTGCTATCGTTGCTGCAGTAGGGGAAGACAGGTAGGGGTTGCATTTAGGTTTTTTTTTTATCACAGTTGCACAGCATCACTGCTGACTTCTGTTTTGAACTGAACAGTCCAGTTTTTATACCCATTCGTTAAAGCCCAATTCCAGCCAAAGCTGTATATTTATTTTTTTTAAAGAGTGCGCAAGGGTTAAATCCTCTGCCAGGTTTTTATTGCAGTCTGTTTCTATTGGGAAGATTAACTTTTATGTCTTGGGTTGTGACAGAAAATAATGTGAGTTATCTTCAATAGAGACCTAGACACACACACTTTTTCAATTACAACAAAAAAGAGGCAACAGTCCCCTGCATAGGGACACATCCCTAGAATAGAATCATGCAGCATTTATGCATAGAAAGGATACTCATTCACAAGCATTCATCCAACTACCAAGTAGAAGGAAATTGACCCTTAGAGTAAATGATAGCATAGTAAAGTACATGTAAACATACAGACACTATTTGTGAATATCCCAAAGGTACTGCATTGTTAATGGAAAAACACATTTTTTAGTAGATTGGGGAAAGTTTAGAATTATGACTTCTGCCCAACTACTTCTTGCACAGATGTCATGGGCACAGAACGTAAGTGAAAATGTCCTCAATGGGGTTACAGACAAAACCAGCAATGTTAAGTATTCTCTATCCAAAATGAAAATAAAAAAAAAAATTTGCTATACATAGTGTCAGGTTTTAGCACTCTGCATAGCAAATTGGACTCACCTCCCCCCCACCATGCCTCCTCCCCCTGTGTTACTCTGTATCAGGAGTGCTGACACTGGCTAATGTATTGTATGTATGAATCCTGAAGGCTCCATTTCAAAATAAACTGTAACAGTTGAGGTAGAATGTATTAAGGCTAGGTTCACATCTGTGCAGGTGGTGCCGCTGCGGATCCGGATGAAACTCCATGCAGCTGCACCACCCGCACAGAGGAATGCGGACCCGCAGGTGGGTGCCATTAGTTCTAATGGCACTCCGCCCGCACTGTAAAATGCAATCGTACTGGAAACCAAGGTTCCCATGCGGGCTGCGTTTTCAGAAGAAGTGCAGGGACTTCTTCCCTGCGTTTCACAGGGCACGGGAGTTGATTCAAATGAATGGGCTCTCGTGCCCACGCAAAACGCGGCCCTCATGGCCGCATATATGTGAACCAGGGCTTAGTTTGTGCTTATTTGCAGAGCAAAGTCTTGTCATTTTGATCCATTTGTCAAGTCCAGCAAACCCACAACTGTAAGAAAGCACATTTATTTTATTTGCAATCAACTTTGTCATAATTTGTACTAGAAATAAAACCTGTTAAGCACTTACCTGCAAATATACAGTGTTCCAAATTATTATGCAAATGATATTTTTCTCATTTACCTAAATAATTGATGTAAATAACAGTCAGCATAATTCTCATGTTATCAGCTATTAAGAGTACAATTCACATTTTATTGAACAAACCTCCTAATGATAACAGTATTTTTTTTAAACATAAAAAACTTACAATGCACTGTTCCAAATTATTACGCACAGTAAGTTTCAAAACACTTTATAGGTTGTAAAGAACTCAAAATTGTAATTTGTTGTGTTTGCAGCATATTTACTGAAATCAAAAGCTATTTCAATCAAACTTTTAACAACATTTTAACTTTTTAAACATTTTAACAGGTCACGTTACATTGTAACATAGGACCCCTTATTTGATAGCAGCTTCACAAGTCTTGCATCCATTGAACTTGTGAGTTTCTGGACAGTTTCTGCTTGAATTTGTTTGCAAGATGTCAGAATAGCCTCCCAGAGCTGCTGTTTGGATGTAAACTGCCTCCCACCCTTTTTGATCTTTTGCTTGAGGATGCTCCAAAGATTCTCAATAGGATTGAGGTCAGGGAAGGATGGAGGCCACACCATGACTTTCTCTCCTTTTATCCCCATAACAGCCATTGATACAGAGGTATTCTTTGCAGCATGAGATGGTACATTGTCATGCATGAAGATGATTTTATTACGGAAAGCATAGTTCTTCCTTCTGTACCAGGGAAGAAAGTGGTCAGTCATAAACTCCACATACTTTGCAGAGGTCATCTTTACACCTTTGGGGGCTCTAAAGGGGCCGACCAGCTCTGTTCCCATGATTCCAGCCCAAAACATGACTCCACCACAGCATTGCTGACATTGCAGCCTTGTTGGAACAGGGTGGCTGTCCACCAACCATCCACTACTCCATCCATCTGGACCATCCAGGGTTGCACGGCACTCATCAGTGAACAGGACTGTTTGAAAATTAGTCTTCATGTATTTTTCTGCCCAATGCAGTTGTTTCTGCTTGTGAGCATTGGTTATTGGTGGCCGAATAGAAGGTTTATGCACAGCTGCAAGACTCTGGAGGAATCTACACCTTGATGTCCGTGGGACTCCAGAGGCACCAGCAGCTTCAAATATCTGTTTGCTGCTATGTAATGGTATTTTAGCAGCTGCTCTCTTGATCTGATGCATGGATCTGGCAGAAATCTTCCTCAATGTGCCTTTATCTGCACGAACCCATCTGTGCTCGGAATCAGTCACAAATCTCTTAACAGTGCGATGATCACGCTGAAGTTTTCGTGAAATATCCAATGTTTTCATACCTCGTCCAAGGCATTGAACTATTTCACTCTTTTCGGCAGAAGAGAGATCCTTTTTCTTCCCCATATTACTTTAAAATGGCGCTCTGCTTAATAATGTGGAACACCCTCCTTTAGTAGTTTTTCCTTAAATTGGGCTCACCGGCCAATCTAATTATCACAGGTGTCCGAGATTGTTTTCAGTGATTAAAAGAGCCCTGACACACAATGCCATCCATGAGTTAAACTGAAAAACAAAATATTTAATCTTTGTGACACTTAAATAGAATTTGCATAATAATTTGGAACGTGGTGTACATCAATAGTTTATTTGGGCAATCAGTGATGAGTGAGGTGCAATCATGGGTGTAACAGTTGATGGTGCATCGGTACTCTTTGGCTCATTCATCTACTGGTTTTCCTTCGTCTTTTTTTTCTATGCTTGCTTCCTATGCTTTTATTGCCAGTTTTCTCTTTGGGTCTTGCAAGGCTTTGCATGGACCTACTTGGTCATCTCATATTGCAGATTCCTCTTCTGTGTTTACACACATGTATAAGCCTTCCTTCTATGTCCTCATGTATGCTATACACATGGGGGGTGGAGGTTGCATGCATTAAGGAAGCTAAGAGGTATGCTGCCTGGAGTTTCTGCTATGGTAGGGTCATCCAATACAGAAGTTTTATTTTTTTTTTATATAAATTCTTTATTTATTTTGACCACAGTACAGGGTAGAGAAATCAACATTTAGAGACAATACGTAGCATGGAAGCATATGCATAGCAGTCAACAAAACAGACCCAAGAGGTAAACATGTAAGAAGACAGGTATGCTTGGAAAAGTTGAAAAGAAGATGGCCAGCAATAAGATGGATGAATACAGTCACAGAAATGTATGAACATACCATTGTGGAAATAATTCTGGAGTAAATACTATGCATGTGATCAACAGGAGACAACATCTACTTGATGGCACATACTATTTTAATAATAAGCTGGCCATACATATTACTGTCTGTATGATATTTGTACAGTCTGCATTGCCAATATTATGGTCTATAAGGTCATATCTAAACAATACATATCCTTTTTATTCAGTCAAGCAGTCTCCTGCACTGCAAAGTGGTTGGTAGATTTAATGGAGATAGTAAAATCAGATGGTAACATCTGTAATCAGCTTAGGAGTTTGTTGGAGCTTGTGGATGTGACTTTTGTCTGTTTCTCAGACTACCCTTAGCTGCCTACCTTGCTTGTCTTTACTTCATGTATACTCCCTCTGCAATGACTTTCCCTTAAATTACTACGTTTTTACTACTCACTCTGATTTTGATACCTGGGTCTAGCCTAGCAAAAACCTTTTAGCTATACTGCCAATTACACTTCCGTTAAATCCCTTGGCAATTATTATTATTATTCTTATACAGTATTTATATAGCGCCAACAGTTTGCTCAGTGCTTTACGATATAAAGGGAGACAATACAGCAACAATACAGTTCAATACAAGAGGGATAGGAGGGCCCTGCTCCTTGGAGCTTACAATCTAGGAGCAATGTATCTCCACCATATTCTTTTTGAATCCTGCTAATTTGCTATCTACTCTACATCAATTTTCTGACTTTGTATTATAATCCAACCAGACTCTGAATTGCCAGTTTGCTGGCTAACTTTATTTTGCCCCTGTTGAGTATGGCTATACTGTTCAAGCTGTGCGATCCTGAGGGAACCCAAGAACCTGTGTGCACACAAAACGTGTTCTCAGAAGGTGTCTGTAAAGGTACAGTGGTGTTTATGTAGCTAAAGCTAATGCTTGTACCTTATATTGACATTTTAGTAACAATTAGTAAATCTATATCTTTATACAATAAAGTATCACAAGATTGTGTCACACCTCATTACAATCATTTATTATATATGGTTTAGAAATAAGATAGAAATGGAATAATATGCAGATATATAAAACACATTTTACTCACTGTGGACTTCTTGTTTCATTTTTGTGCCCTAGTGCGTAGACCGGAAATAAACACTTGTAAACTTGGTTGTAATGAAGCTTTCCCACAGCATTTAACTGTTCAAATAATATATTTCAGTTATCTACAAAGAAACAGTTTAATATAGTCTATTGTTCAGCTTTACAAGCCCTTTACTTGTTCAGTTTTCTTCATTAGCAGAAGAAGGGGAAAATCCACCTTTCTGTGTTTCATGTCAGGAAATGAGGGTCCCCCCATATTTAATTGCCTTTGCCCAAATTTGCAGGCAACCAACTTTTTAAACCATTGTAAACATATAAACTGAAACCTTTCAAAGCTGAGTTGATTATACATAGGAAGAACATCTGGAAAGGTTTTTTTTTCTTGAAGACACAATACAATACAAGGTTCTCCATGTACAAAGTTGTGTGACAGGTTTGAGAGCGAATTTTTCAAGCCCAGACAACAGCAGCACTAATTATGAAGGCTTTTCAACTGCCTGCTGTAAGATAATTTTTCCTCTAAAAATAATTGTCTTTTAAGCTCAAACCTCTGTAGCAGTTTGAAGTAGTTATTCATTATTTCCAATGATTCTGAAATAAAAAAAAAAAAAAAATTAGAGCAAACAAACTATGTCATTTTAATATACCGGTATGTGAATTTTACGGTATCCCTTGAATAATTCAGTACAATAAGGCTATAAATAGCATAGAGATACACTTTTCCCCCAAAAGTGTAAAAACTGTGAATATAAATATGCTAATACCAATATTCCCAAAAGTATATATCACACAAATTTATTAAAAGAAAAAAAAATCAAAATGTAACAGTCCAAAAATAGATAAGAAATAAAATTAAATAAATAATGTTATAAAAAGTCACTCTGTGCCAACTTCAATCATCAATCTTCATATTCAGCCTTTCAATGGCTCAAAGAAACCTCAACATAAAAAGAAAAATCACATAGTGCATTATCTTAAATAAAATATAAATGAAACAGATGTAATAAACGCAAACAACCATGCGTGATCACAAATAGTGAAAAAAGTGAAATTGTCAAAATAGTGCCAGTGAATCAATCCAGTGAAAAATATGCATCCAAAAACAACATGTGAAACACTGTGTACACTTCTATAGTGTAAGGAGTGAATACCTTTACCAAAAAAATTTAAATAATATGCCTTTACACCTCCCAGCGAGGGTATTATCACAAATTCTGCTTCAATCAAAGGATCATCACAGCCTCATGGATCAGATCAAGATATCATTCAGATATAGCAGCTTTCAAGTATAACCATGAATCTCCACCAATCCTCTGATGCCCACCATATATAGAATAAATCATAGCGTAAACCCGCATATACAATTTTAAATACTTTATTGAATATGCTTACATCATGATTCCTCTTTAAAATAGCCTTTATCAGAATATCCAAACCTCTCAGAGTTCCCTGGTTCCTCCACATAGCTAAAACTCTGTCATTTAGTGACTTTAAAGTTACACTAAAGCTTCTTCTTTTTTTTTTTTGTATAACAAGCATATACTTACCTGCTCTGTGCAGTGATTTTACAGAGCAGCCCCAATACACTTCTATTTGGGTCCCTTCCAGCACTCCTCAGGGAAAGCTGCTCAACCTGGGGGCACTTCTGCATGCTCATCCCCGAGCATCTGCTCTATGTGTCCATAAGAGACATAGAGCCTCAGCTTGCCCCCCCATCCTCTCCTCATTGGCTTACTGGCTGTGATTGACAACAGCAGGAGCCAATGGGTTCCCATTTCTGTCTCAGCCAATGAGAAGGAAGAGTCCCCAGACAGAAAAGGCTGCCAAGAAAATCGCTGGATCAGATGGGGCTCAGGTGAGAATTGTGTGTGTGTGTGGGGGGGGGGGGGGACCACTGCACACAGAAGATGTTTTACCTTCATGCATAGAATACATGAAGATAAAAAACTCTTAGAACCACTTTAATTTCTCTGGCCAGTAATACAGTCGTTTTTTTAAACCGCCTCCCGCCCACCATATAAGGCAATGACAGGCACAAGGCGGTTCTCTCTTTCTGGGAGGATGTCATATGACGTCCTCCCACTCTAACCGTGCATGAATGGCTCCCGGAGCGGCCAGCGCGGCGTTCAGTGGTCACCAATCAACGGAAAGAGCTGAAGATGTCGGCTCGGTCATGTGATCAGCTGTGTCCAACCACAGCTGACTGCATGTAAACAGGGAAATGCCGGTTATCAGCATTTCTCTCCTCACGAGCTGTCACGCTGACAGTTCGTGAGGAGAGCCGGTAATCGGCATTCCTCGGAGGGGACATGTACACTGGTCATCAGGGGGGAACTGATGATCAGTGTGCCCTGATGATCAGTGTAGCCCCAGCAATGCGACTTCAGTGCCCATCAATGCCAGCTGTCAGTGCTCATCAATGCCACCTGCCAGTGCCCATCAGTGCCACATCAATGCCACATATCAGTGCCTACCAGTGCACATCAATGCCACATATCAGTGCCCATCTGAGCTGCCTTTCAGAGTCACCTATCAGTGCCAGTCAGTGCCACCTACCAATGCCAGTCAGTGTCACCTATCAGTGCTGCCAATCAGTGCCACGTATCAGTGCCAGTCAGAGTCGCCTATCAGTGCGCATCAGTGCCGCCTATCAGTGCCAACTATCAGTGCCACCTATCAGTGCCATATATGAGTTCTGTCTTTCAGTGCCCATCAGTGCACCTACTAGTGCCTCCTCATCAGTGCCCATCAGTGCCACCTATCAGTGCCCATCAGTGCAGCCTATCAGTGCCCATCACTGCAGCCTCCTTAGCGCACATCAGTGAAGGAGAAAAATCACTTATTTACAAAATTGTATAACAAATACTAAGAAAAAAATTTTTTTTTCAAAATTTTCAGTTGTTCTTGGTTTGTTTCAGAAAAAATAAAAACCCAGAGATGATTAAATACCACCAAAAGAAAGCTCTATCTGTCTCAAAACAATGATAAAAATGTCATATGGGTACAGTGTTACATAACCGCGCAATTGTCATTCAAAGTGTGACAGCGCTGAAAACTGGCCTGGGCAGGAAGGGGGTATAAGTGCTCTGTAGGCAAGTGGTTAAGAAGTATCATAAATGAAAAATAAAAACACTTCTTAAAGAGGTTTAACAGCATTTTTTTGGGTCTACGGTATCAACACCTAGTCTGGGTCTCAGACAATAATGAGCAATCCCCCCCTTTCCCAGAAACCTTTTTTTTCCTCCTATATTTAGCTTTTATTGAATGTTAACAAAGTACAGTAATATTGAGGGAGGAAAAAAAGTAAGCGATCCTTCACAGTATACAGTGTTTGTAACACATTGTTATACAGAATGACACCTTCAAGGCATAAAGAATAAATCTGCCAAGAAACAAAACAAGACGCGTAAATGTCTTGAATGTGTGATATAGTCCATACTCAGCAGAAACTTTTCTATGTGCAATATTTCATGTATGAAGTCCAGATTCCTGCTAACATATACCTCTTACAGCCCTAGACCTATAATATTGAATACGTTTCTACATCAGGACTAACCAGAAGAATGGTAGCCTCAAAGTAACTAGTCCTAAAGCTAATTCAATTATGGAGCTCTCAACCTATCATTACTGTGAGAATATCACTGAGTAAAGGAGAATAGGAGAAAAGGAAGAAAAGGAAGAGGGATATAGAGAGGATTGGAATCAGGAAGTACAAATAGTGAGGGGGTGGCTGCTCCATCTAGGTTTGTTCACTGGGTTCACAAAAGAAGTCTCTGGGTGTTAGGAGAACAGAGAGACAGTATCACTCATGATGGTCTGCCTGAGGATGCTACAGCTCTGAGACATGGTTAGATGTGCAAGGGTCTTATGAAGGAATACAATAAGGTTCTGCATAACTATACCATCTCTAATTCTAGCATATAGTTCTGTTAGAGAAGGCTGTTCTATTGTTTTCCATGTAAGGACTATCAAGCATACAATCATGACCAAAAATATTGGCACCCTTGCATTTCTATCAGTAAAGCAGATCTCCACCCAAAAGGGGGAAGTTAAGGATTGGCACCTTTGAGGAGCAAGTACCTGAAATTGACAGGTACCCACTCCCACTTCCTCTGTGACTGCCTAGGCGATTGGAAGTAGAAGTTGTCCTCCCCATAGTCTTTTGGGACACGTGACAGGTCCCAGAAGACTACGGGACCATTCAGAAAGCACAACGCTACTCGTGCATGCCCACTGAAGATGAAGATGCTGGTGCCTGGAACACAGGATGGCCAGTGAGTCCAGCTGCAGGGAGGTCCATCTCCAGAGATTTTAATGTTCCTGTGTCCACTATGCAAAACATTGTCAAGAAGTTTACAGCTTATGACACTCTGGCTAATCTCCCTGGACATGGATGAAAGAGAAAAACTTGATCAAAGTTTGCAATGATGGATTGTTTGAATGGTGGCTAAAGAACCTTGATCAACTTCAAGGCAACTTCAAGCTGACCTTCAGGCACAGGATACAAATGTGTCAGCACGCACTATTCATTGCCATCAGAATGAAGAGGGATGCTATGGTAGGAGACCCAGGAGAACCCCACTGCTGACACAGAAATATAAAAAATCCAAATTGGAGTTTGCCAAAACGTACCTGAGAAAGTCAAATTCCTTTTGGGAGAATGTGCTGTGGACAGACAAATAAAAATACAGCTTTTTGCTAAAGCCCATCATTCTACTGTTTTCAGAAAAACAAATGAGGCCTTTAAAGAAGAGAACATAGTCTGTACAGTCAAACATGGTGGAGGTTCACTGATGTTTTGGGGTTGCTTTGTTGCTTCAGGCACTGGATGTCTTGACTTTGTGCATCACATTATGAAATCTGAAGACTACCAAAGAATTCTGGGGTGCAATGTAGGGCCCAGTGATGTAGGGCCCAGTGTCAGAAAGTTGGGTTTCTGTCAGAGGTCATGGGTCTTAGAGCAGGACAATGACCCAAAGCACACATCAAAAATTACCCAGAAATGGTTTAAGACAAAGCGCTTGAGATACTGAACTGGCCAGCAATGAATCCAGACCTCAATCCCATAGAGCATCTGTGGGGAGATCTCAAAACAGCAGTTGGGAAAAGGAAGCCTTCTAATCTGAGAGACCTGGAGCAGTTGGTGAAAGAAGACCGGTCTGAAATTCCAGTAGAGAGGTGTAAGAAACTCATTGATGGTTACAGGAAGCAATTGATTTCAGTTATTCTTTCCAAGGGGTGTGCTACTAAATTTTAAATTGAGGATGCCAATCATTTTGTCTAGAGCATTTTTGTTTTTTTGCATTGATTGTTCCAGATTTGGCCTTTTTGTTTCTCCACTTTTTTATGTTATACCAATATAAACAAAAGAAATAAACATGAGAATGCCTAAACATTTGTAATTCCAACCATTTTCTGGGTGAAGTGGTGCATTATCTGACAGAAATGCAGGGGTGCCAATATTTTAGTAAGTATATGTGATAGGAGTCTTTTCACTAGTTTGTAAAAATTTGGCAAGGGGTATGACCAACAGATATGTTTTAAGATTTAAAAAAAGAGTTAGAATAAGGTATGACTCCTAATAAAAGTCCATATTTATTTATTTCAGGTACTTATATAGCGCCGTCAATTTATGCAGTGCTTTACATACATATATTGTACATTCACATCAGTCCCTAACCCTCAAGGGGTGTATAATCTAAGGTTCCTAACTCACATTCATACATACACATATTAGGGCCAATTTAGGCAGGAGACAATTAACCTACCAGCATGTATTTAGAGTGTAGGAGGAAACCCGAGTACCTGGAAGGAAACCCACACAAGCACAGGGAGAACATGCAAACTCCAGGCAGGTGGTGCTGTGGTTGGGACTGTAGTACTGCCAGGCAGAAGTGCTAACCATTAAGCTACTGTGCTGCCCCATATAAACAAAGTCCTTTGGAAAAGGGAGGTCACCAGAATGTAGTGAGCATCTGTAGCACCTAGGGCAAGCCTCTGATTGGAGTGGAAGCAGTCTCCAGATATTGCATGTAAACAGAAGAGAGATAAAGGTGCCTCTAAGTGTGGATAAAAGTTTAATTACAATAAAGGTAAAATGGCAACTCACATTCATAAAAGAACAACAGGTTCTGAGTGTTAGTCTCAGGCGAGATGGTAAAGGTCTTCACTGCTATTTGCCGTGTCCTCCGCTGCTAAGTCTACACTTAGAGGCACCTTTTTCTCTCCTCTGTTTATATGTTTTAAAATTGAAGGGAATCTATGTGCCAAAAATGTGATGGAATAACAAATGAATTGATTCCTTTCCCAGAATCATACATGTACAGTAAATCTATGTATTTGTGTGGGCAACAAACATTCTTTCATGTGGCACACTTCTTGCAGATAAATTATTCCTGCTTTTAGCTTACTGTGGTAATAGGCTTCTTCCAAATTTTGTATATACAGCTGTTGATCTGGAGATATTATACTTGGGGGTTAATTTACTAAAGGTAAATAAGAAGTTCACTTTGCAAGGGAAACTCGTCTGCTCCTGTGCCCTACACATTCTTTTCATTCTTTATAACCAGTTAGGCAGCCCGTTATAGTTCTGGGGCTATCAGAATGTATGGGGCAGCTGGGAACAAGTAAGTTCTAACACTAGCAGGAATTACTTAAAGTGGAGCTCCACCCAAAAGGGGAAGTCCCACTTTGTTCCCTGTTCCCCAAAAAGGATTGGCACCTTTGGGGAGCATGGGGGGAGGGGGTACTCAAATTTGACAGGTACCCGCTCTCACTTCCGCTGCGATCACCTAGGCAATCGGAAGCGGAAGTTGGACATGTGACTGGGACCATTCACAAGGTGCATTGCTACTCATGCGGCTGTGAAGCCACAAGCTATCACAGCAGGGTGCCCAAACCTAAGATGCTGGTGCCCAGGAGAGAGGACGGCTGGTGATACTGGCTGTGGTGAGGACATTGCTGGATTGAGGGTCAGGTGAGCATCTGTTTTTTAAAAGTCAGCAGCTACAGTTTTTGACTTTTTTTTAATTTAAGTTTGCCTGATCAGAGAGGCTAAGTATGTGGGTGGAGCAGGTGAATGAAAGCTACTGCAGGTATGTATAAGCACCTCTAGGTGTTAACCAACTTTCAGTCAGAAGAAGGACCACTCAGTGAAATTTTATATGCAATTAGACTACACCGACAAAAAAAAGAATTATGCAAACCTGCAGACATTGTTCCACCTTGCAGTTGGAGACACGAGTAGGCAGGGCCAGATCTATCTGAGCCGGGGGTGAAGTATAAAAAAGCCAGGGACATACTGTCAACAGCGTGATAGAGATACAGGAAACCAGTATTTCCCATTCACTTAGCATGCTTCTGTACCACAAGTCACAACCCAGAAATAATGTCAGACAAGTAATGCAGAGGCAGTGCAAGAGTGAACAGGGAATGCTAGTATGTATTAGGCTGTCACTAGATTAGGATCATTAAACAGAACCTGTACCTCCTTATATCAATTATTCCTATCAAAGTCCCCCCTTACATCTGGGATCCCCATCAGAGTCCCTTTTTACATCTGGTGTCCCCATCAGAGTGCCCACTTAAATCAGGTGTTCTCATGAGAATGCCCCCTACATCAATTGTCTCCATCAGAGCCCCATTACATCAATTGCCCCATTAGAGTGCCCCCTTATATCAATTGCCCCCATCAGAGTGCCCCTTACATCAACTGTCCTAATAAGAGTCCCTCTTACTACAGTTGTCCCCATCAGAGTACTCTTTACATCAACTGTCCCCATCAGAGTCCCTTGTACAGCAGAGTGCCTCATAGATCAGTTGATGCACTTTTAGAGACCTGGAGGGGGGGAAAACTAAAATCTGGGGGGGGGCACAGCCTACCCCAGAGCCCACTTATTTCTGGCCCTCTGGGTATTTTCATACAAACACATTTACAACCTTTAATTTTTACATAAAATTTTAGTCAACCACTTGCAACAGCTGGATGAACTCAACTGCAGAACAAATGTAAATGTTAACATTTTCTAAAACAAATGTAAACATTTATATAAATAATTGTGATTATTACTAGAAATGTTATATACAGAAACTTTTTTTTGCATTTACTGACTGAGAAAATGACATAAAAATAAAAAAATTTAAAAAAACTGTTGATGGGTTTTGATCATGAACACATGCATCAAGACAGAGCATTTAGCTCTGCCGGACAAGTTAATCAAAAGGTGATGATCAAACAGATTCTAGGATCATCCATAACAGGAAGATCAAGACTGGGCAATCAAGTTTATTATATGTGAAGGATAATGAGGACAGCTCAAAGTTTAAGAGAAGCAGAAAAAAAGCAGCTACCTGCTACCAAGACTAAACTGAAATTTTCTAAAATGTTTTGCAAGTGTGTGGATTTAACTTTGTTTCAAAAAGTATTTGTATCTCCTTGAATGTGACAATTGTTGCACTGGAAGATTACAGTGATGGTGGTGAGAGGGGCAGGAGGAAAATAATTAAAATTTCTGCTAAACCAGGATACAGCTGCAGAAGCCCCATGTCAAAATGAAGGTAAGTAATATTCCTTGTGCTGACTTTTAGAAGTTATCTTTGGCTTTAAAAGTCAGTTATTTGTTATGTAACAGAATTACGAAGGAAGAGGAAATATAGCCCTAGCTTTTAGTTAAAAAAAAACTTCTAAGCTCAGCTAAGCTGTCTGCAAATCAGTTTTTGGCAGCAAGATCTCAAAGCAGCAAGATGTCGGTACAGAAACCTATTGATCCCTAGCTTGATTAGCTGAATGTTATGTTTTGGTGCCATAGCTTGTTCTTTGGGGTTCGTTTAGTGTTATTGATTAGAATAAAGATCAAAATATAGTTAGGGTTATAGGTTAGGTTTGGGGTCTTGTGTTAAGTTGTGTTAGGGGTTTTCTTTAGGGGTTAGTTTACGTTTTGGAATTCAGAGCTTAGGGATTTTAAGGTTCTGCAGTTGGTTAAGGTTTAGGGTTAAGTGTTCAGAATTGTTTGGAGGATCAGAGATGGTTTACAGTTTATCAGTTTTATCACATACCTAAATTTACATGTTATTTTCAGTGTCGGGAGCCCTGTATCAAGAAAAGTGCCACGTTCCTATCAACAAAAAAATAATATGCCAGTCAAGCCTAGAAGTTCATGGAGTGCTCTGCAGACAACTCGACATGAGGGTGGTTGGATTGTGTCTACATAATCAATCACCCTGTAAAATCTATGGGCAACTTAAAGTAAGCCTGTACCTAGACTATGCACACTAAAGAATTTACAAAGTCACAACAAGTAGTAAAAGCACATTAGAACAATCCCCCATTCATTTCTGTAGCTATAGTTATTGTGGGGAAATTTGTTTTCAGATTTTACAACTGAGGCTCAGAACTTGGACAAGATGACTTTTAATATTTAAGGGAGATTAAATATGATCTTATACTCCTTCTATTCATCCATTGTGTTTCTGTCATTTAACACAGCAATCTAAAACACAAATGTTAAAGTTTATAATTTAGGAAATCAACAGATAAATATTGAACAGAAAATTAGAAGCCCCTTATAGTGTCATGATCTTTTTCACGCGATAGATACAAGAGTGCAAGGACATGACCTTATAATCATGAGATCCCTTCCTGACATATGCTTAAATCTCCACTCTGATGACCATATTTGTTTAGGTAATGTTGGCCCACTACAACATGTTGTTCTGAGTAGTGTGTCCTTACATATTTTCAGCCTATTATGTTGAAATCATAAATGAAGGCAACAGTATAGTTCTTCAAGTGAGTTTCCTGTGCATGACTTATAAACTGCATACAATAGTGTTTTCCATCTGTGGCTAACTGTAAAAATATAGCCAGCAGGAAAAAGAGATGACATTTTACAAAATGATAATTAATGACCTGTGTGGGATTATGTCACTGGATGGTTGCACATTCTCCAGGCACACTTAAGAGTGTTAATAGATGTGGGTTACTGAGCTCTACCCAAGCATTAATAATCATTTGCTTAGTTGTCCTTAGTTTTCCTTGGTTAACCATTAAATGACTATAGCACACACAAACACTGGACTGACTTATTGGTGCCAACTACTTTGAGCTCTAATGGGATGTTTGGATGGGTTCCATAAAACAACAGCTTATTTATTCACTGTAAGTTGTCTGAGTCTTCACAACACATAAATTGAAAAAAAAAATTCTAAGACAAATTACAAAATGATAATCAATAGCACTTTTACCAAAAATCAACAAACTGACTGGCAGAGTGAATGAGTAAGGTAGGTAGTAGGGTGCTTCAGTGGACGATGCTGTGGAAGTATAGCAGCTGATGATGGATGGTGTGTAGGGAAACCGGTACTGAGCAGCACTTCTAAAGAGTGAAGACAAACTCTGTGCAGAAGAAGGTGAAACAGGAAGGCGCTTCTAAGTGCAGTATTCCAGATCAACTTTAATAAAAAGCAGTTAAAAACACTTACAATGTAGTAGTACAAACAGACTCTAATGTAATCCGTCAGTAGCAGGGCTCTGTCCTCTGAGTGATGGAGCCGCTGTGCCAGCCAGCAGCTGCAGGGGAACTTGAGGAGAGGTGTTAAAGATGGCCGCCGCTCTGTTCGGACAGCTGGAGCACACACTAGAATGCATGCTGTCCACGGACCGGAAGTGACTTGAGCATGGAGTGGTGACGCGTTTCGGAGCATGAGTAGAGCTATTTCTTCAAGACCAATCGGACCAAGGATCTTAACAAACTTTATTGCAGATTCCTACCATTTGTTATTATGAAGAAATTTCTGTTTGTTTGTCTGTGTCCATGTGCAAAGAGAATGTAAATGGGAGAGATTTTGTAATTATCAGTCAGCTGCTGCACTTGCAGAGTTCTAATGAGGAAACTGGCAGGGTCTGAATCCCTTTAGAGGTGACTTCCCTTTGGGAGTATCTCACCAAAAATGACATTTTTGTTACAAAGGATGCCCAAAATATGACTTGCATTTTATTGCAGACTTCTGGGTAAATCAGTAAGCCAATCACACAAGCAAGAAATTACATTTCTGGGGGTGTTCTGTCCATCTGTGTTGCCATATTGCACTGCATTTTACAGAACATTACAGTGCTATGGATTGAAAAGTAAAGGTAATTTTAAATAAAATTAAATTACAATATGACTTTTGTAGCAATTGATATGCTATATTTGTGTTTTTTTCCATGAAAGTGGAGTTACCCTTTATTACCTGATGTGTATATATATTGCTGAGTTGGAGGTATTTACTGTATATGCTCAGGTGTCTGCATCTCAGCTCCTGAGCTCAGCCTGGTGTGTCAGAGTACAGAGCTATTACAAGAGTCGTCTGTACGAGAACAAAGGACCTGACACATCAAGCTGCTCCTTCGGGAGTGAGCGCTACATTTCTAACAAATATTCTGACGTTATTTACTTAAATCGTTATTAAACCCAGGACCCTGCATTCTCTCTCTCTGGTCTCCCACAGTACACAGAACATGGAAATGCAATTATTTTAGTAAATATAAACTTCTAAAAACATTTTCTCATTAGCAGTTGAAGCAGTCTTGTGACTTCTATCAGTGTTTAGCAGAGCACTGGTTAAAGCTTGTAGGAGGAGTTTTCTCTAGGAGGATGCAGAACCCCTAACCTCTGTCTGAGCAGTGCTGATTGGCCCTGTGCTGATCACATGCATTCTCCCAAGAAAAAAAAACAACCTATCTAGCAATACACACCAACCTGAGCATGTGCAGAGTGACTCCACACGATATGTCTTATCAGGAAATAAGGGGGAGACACTGGACGAAGGGGAGGATCAGAGAAGTCAAGATCAAACAGTGTTTTTACACAATGCATTAACCCCTTAGCTGCTACAGCGGGTATAACAAGCATACTTTACTTCATATCAGGGGCGGACTGACAACTCATGGGGCCCCCGGGCAATAGGGGATCATGGGGCCCCTGTGTCCTTGCACAAACTCAAAAAAGCCTATGAGAAAGGTACCAGGGGCATCTCATGGGGCCCCCTACTGACCACGGGCCCTCGGGCAGTGCCCGAGTTTCCAAATGGTCAGTCTGCCCCTGCTTCATATAAAGACTGATTTTGCTGTTGTGGGTTTAGTAACACTTTAAAATGAATGTCACAGCAAAAAACAAAAACAAAACACTTGCAGTACATTTTTGCTGTACATGCACATTTCCCTATGTTTTCTATCTCTAACACCCTGCAAGTATTGAAAACTCATGTTGATCTGCCAGCAATGCACTCAGCTCCTAAGTCCTGTTGTGGGCTGGCAGCACAGTGGTACCAGCCCTGCCAGGCTGTGTTTCGCTAAACTACTCAAACCCTCCCATTCTCCTATCTCCACAACATAATTATTCTGTAGTCAAAGATAGAAACTAGGAAGGCTTATAATATACCTTGAGGCAACACAAAAAGTGTACAAAAGACTCAGTTCACATTAAAAAATGTTTACATAATCAACAGGCATTTTTTTGCACTTATCAAACAGAGCTAACAAAATGCCTTCAATTGTATAATTAACAGGCTGAAATTTAGCAAATAAGAGAAGTCCATTGTTGTGGTTTATATACAATTTAAGATATAGGCAAAAACCTCCATATTGCCTTTCTTTGCTGAGAGATTTACCCCTTCCCTGGGTAATTCCATGTTCACATGCTCTGTGTCCTCTACCATGAGTGCCTCAGATTAGAATCATATGCACTCACAAAAACAGCAGATAATCAATCAGCTACCCACTCCATCAACATTAGAAATAGGTTTTGAATGGAGCTCTCCTTTAATATATCCTATGTACAGGCTTACCTCAGTTTACAAATGTAATTAATTCGCATTGCGAAAAATTCATAAACCGAAACTGGGTTGCATTGAAAACCAATTAATCCGATCCGGAGGTCAGTAAAAAGTAAAAAAAAAAGTATTTTATCTGTTCAAAACTCTTTATAAAGTTCACTTTAAAGGCATAAATACTGTACAGGGACATGATTAAAAATTAATTCGTAAATGCATTGAAAACCAATTAATCCGTTCCGGAGGTCAGAAAAAAGTAAAAAAAGTTTTATCTGTTCAAAACTCTTTATATAGTGCACTTTAAAAGCATAAAGGGATACGATTAAAAACAAAATTTGTAAATGCATTGAAAACCAATTAATCCATTCCGGAGGTCAGAAAAAAGTAAAAAAAGTCTTATCTGTTCAAAACCTCTTTCTAAAGTGAACTTTAAAGGCATAGTACTGTACAGGGATATGATTAAAAAAATATTGTAAATGTATTGAAAACCAATTAATCCGTTCGTATTGCGAAAAAAATTCATAAACCGAGGCATTTTCAATGGATTTTCATTCATAAACTGAAAATTACATTAGCCGTGGCGTTCGTAAACTGAGGTACGCCTGGAGTTTTCCCTTTACATTACTTGCATTGAAAGTGGAAATGGGCTTAAGTCGATATTTATCAAGTAACTGGCTAGGCTTTCTGGCTGCGTGCATACAGTTTTTACACATAGATAAAAATTGTTTATTTTGGGATAATAATATTTGATTATCAAGGTGAGAAGTTTCAGATTTTTAATGCCTGAACTTTTCTAGGGTGAAGTTATTTTTGGGTCATTCAGGAAAAAAATTTTTCCCTTGCAATTTTATTATGTGATTTTAAAAAATCCTTTTTACTAGGTAAAAATGACGTATATTTTCATGCAGCCAAATGCAGGAGTTTTGCTGCATCAAAAAAGAGCAAGTGTGAATAGGCTAGGGGCGGACTGACCATTTGGAAACTCGGGCACTGCCCGAGGGCCCGGGGTCAGTAGGGGGCCCCATGAGATGCCCCTGGTACCTTTTTCATAGGCATTTTTGAGTTTGGGCAAGGACACAGGAGCCCCATGATCCCCTATTGCCCGGGGGCCCCATGAGTTGTCAGTCCACCCCTGGAATAGGCTAAATGTATTTGTTTAATTTAATATTAACAAGCAGTAGTACTCATTTTTGCACCTATTTACATGCCCAAAACACTGCATGCAAATGATGAGTAAGGGACAAATTGGTATTTGTTCACATGTAATACATTATTCACATGGAACTGCTTCTCTTTTTGAGTTGTGATATATTAGGTCAAATGTTTTGTGATTTGAAGCGCTGTTTTTCATCAGTATTTCAAGAACAGTTCACATTGCAGTCTAGAATATTTTGTCTACTTCTACAGTCATTTTTCTTTCCGTAGACTTTCCCGTTAAAATGCTACCAGACAATTTTGGTAAGTGAGCATTAGTATTCAGAGTTTTCTAATTATCTTTCATTTTGGTACATCTCTGGAATACAAATCTTAAGATTGGAATTTTGCTTTTCCATGTAAAGTCCCTTGAAGCCATTTCAAGCAAAGGTTTATGTCTAGTTGTTGAAAGTGCTGAGAACTGCTCTGAGAAACTCATAAACTATCACTGCTGGACAACAGTGCTGTCGTTTAGCTGGTCCCATCATTGGTTGATATATGGAAAGTGGATGTGCAGAACAGGAGGGAGGTGTACGGTATGACAGCAGTCAGTGGAACACACATGTATGAGAACCTTTTGGGTTTACCATAGAGGGCCATTACTGGATCTCCAGGGAAAAGACTTTTCCCTTACTTGTTTAGTCATGCCTAGACTGCTTACTATCAAATGATCTGCCTCTATTATCTTCTAACATCATAGGAAGAGATGAGGAAAAACTGTAGATTCCAGATGTGTCAATGTTCTCCATAATACAGTAATTCCAACTGTGGACCTATGTTCAAGCGACAGGATTTATTTTCTTAATACAAAAACAAATATAAAATGAAATAAAATAAAATATAAACTGATTCTTTCTAGGGCTTTGCAGTTAACATACATTTTTCATAGTCCTCTGCATTTTTAATTGAAATTATTAAGATTATTATAATTATTAAATTATTATAATTTTAAGATATAATAATTTTGATGATTTCAACGTTTTTATTTTTTACATTAGGTCAGGGACCTAGTCAAAGTGCATTTATCCAAGCAGATGATTAATGGTTTTTATTATAGTTATTGGCCTGAGTGTCAGGTATCAAGCATTCAGCTGGAGATCTGTCTTATTTGTTGCATTTTTCTTCCTATGCCCCCCTCAGTTTTCACTGTTGTGGCTTCATCTGATGTTCTTCTGTGTATCAGGTTCTTTTGCTTTTTCCCATCTTGTCTCCGCTGGTCCTCCCGCAGATTCCTCTTGTGTGCCAGGTTTCCTTTTTCACGTGTATTCCAGCAAAAACTTTTTGTCTTAGTTTTGGACAGAGCATGGAAAGATTATGACTCATCAGGCTTTTACAGCTATCATGAATCAGTGTTGCCAATCTACCAGATTGCAATTCACCGATACGACATCCAAATTTTACTGGCACAGGCAAGTTTTTACTGGCATTTCCAAAAGTTAGAAAAGTACAGTTTTAAGTGCAAATTTCAGTATTTAGGCTACAAACAAGTACAATATGCAATTAGCAATGTGCTTTAAGGTGGATATTAAGACAAAAAACATATCTTATTTTATTTTCGATATAGTAAGCAAGTAGCTCAGGGACAGGACTCAGGAGAGCAAGAAGTTAAAATGGGCAAACACACACATGAAACTGACTCTCACAGTGACACTGACAGCAGTGTGCAGCAGCACAGATGATGATGGCACCTCAATGACATGACAAATCCCCTCCTGAGTCACAGTGACAGTCTCTCTCCACTCCAGGTGGTCCCTTCAGTCCCTCCAGTCCAAACAGTTGTGACAGTCTTGCTCCCGACTTGCCTTGATCCCATCCCACAGACCTGCACACGAGGCTCTAGCTGCTCTGCTTGGACTCCTTGCACCACAACATCACACAACACGCTCAAGCGCCGCCTCCACCATACCCGCTGTCCGCCAGCACTGCCCAAACACACTGTAGCTTGAATGGTCTCGGCCGGCTCCAGATCGGAATTGCACATGCACAGTTCCAAGCTGAGCATCACAGTTGTATTTTTAACTGGCAGCCTTTTACTGGTATTTACTGGCAGGAGAAAAGGGCCCAATTTTTCACTGGCTGGCAGTAAAAATACTTACGGTTGGCTGTCTTGAATGCCTTTAAAGAGATCTAACCTCATTTCATGTGCTGCTAACAGACAGAAAGTCAAGGCCACTATAATAGCAACACAGAGAAAAAAATAAGGATTTTTTTTATAAGGATTTCTCATGATGTTCTTATCCTTCCCTACTCTAGCCAAAGCTAGAAAAAAAATTTGTGGCTTGACATGTATTTGAAAGTACCACTCTTTTTACCTGGGATTTTTAGTTTGTGGGTGGGACTGTTGTTTTTGACCTTGACAATCCTATTCTGACATCACTTGTCTTCTGTGACTTGTGACTTTGACCCTGCTTTTCATGATGGTTCATACATTTTTTTTTACCTTTGGCAATGACCTTTGATGCTACCTAAGGCTATGTATTGACCATTACTAATTGATGACCTACCTGTCATTAACCCACTGGAACTAATACTTTCCTACCTGGATTGCTGGCCCACCCATTATTCCTTACCTGCCTCTGTGGGGTTATTATATGCCTCATGGATTTCCAGTGGCACCAAACTAAATAATGTATTGAAAAAAAAGGAGGGTGCTGTTGAGCTTAGGAAAAAGTTAGATGTATAAAAAATACACTATATATATATAATACCTATACAGCACCAGTCCTAATTGTGAACTCCTATGCACAAACTCATAAACATTTCAAATGGATCTTGCTAAGGTCATAAAATCAACTAAATCCAGTGTACAAATTAAAGTGATAACAATGAACAGAATTCAAAAAAAATATTGGTATTCATGTTGGGACTGAATACCAATATTTTATTTGAATTTTGTTCATTGTTATCACTTTAATTTGTACACTGGATTTAATTGATTTTCTGACCTTAGCGAGATCCATTTGAAATATTTATGAAATATATAATATGAAGAATATAAAGCATCCCAGAACTGTGAGTGTTAAAGAAGAAGAGCAGTACAGCAATACATATTTAGCCTGAAGTAGTACACATACCTTTCAAATAGTCGAAATTTCAGAAAATATTTAGAGCAAACTTTAATGTATAAAATTATCAATAGGGTTGAATTACTAAACATTCTAGTGCAATAGAACAAGCTGAAGATAGAAGCTGATTGGCAACCATGCACAGCTGTACCAATTTTGCACCCTCTTCTTTTATTGAATCAACCCCAATGTGCACTTAGCACACAATTTTTGTCCTTACCCTAACACATAAAGTGAGAAAATATGTACAAAAGCATTGCATCTTCTCATTAATAGCACTTGCTGATCAAAAAGTGTTAAAGTGGCAGCTTACCAATTCTTGTAGTGGCTGCATTTTGTTACATTTTTTTCACTTTTGTCCTTTATTTTCACCTGGTGATCCAGCTAGTAAATCTGATATTTTTCAACTTGCTTGAACAAACCAAGCTGTCCAGCAAAAGTCACATTTAGACTCATGGCGGCGGCACATCAGAGTAGAACAAGTACGTACAACTTGGTTTTACTTTACTGAAATTACATCTGCACCTGAATATCAGTATATTTTAGGCTCACAATTGTGACACTGCTGAACTTAAGACCTCCCACCCTCCATGGCAACTTATATTTGGCTCTACTCGGGTCGTTGTCCACCCTCTTTCCCTTAATGCCCCCCGTTTTTTGTCTTTGTTTTGTTTTTTCCCCCTTTTCTTGCTCCCTTCTCATCTCCTGTGCAGGCAGGGTTTTTCCCCATTCTCCCCAGTCCTTCTCTATTAAATTATACAGGGTGAGCCTCCAGTAGCAGTCATGGGACATACTGGGTTGTATTGTTTCTGAACTGATATTTCTTTTAACTACAATCTTGTTCTACTGATATTGCCTAACCTAATACTTCCCTGTGTGGAATATAATGATAAATCTTAAATAGTATATTCACAATGCTTGCTGACCATGCCGGGTTTTATTGTGAAGTCTATTGGATTGAATTGTTCCTGTATGACTGAGAATTCATAAATTTCAAAAATGTGGCATTTAGAATGTTGAGACAAACCATTTAAAAATTACAGTACTTAAAGTGGTGAGCTTTGATTCATTTATGTAAAATCTTTATTCCAAAAAGAGAAGAAAACTGTTGCTTTAACTGCTTAAAAAGTGTTAGTTTGGAGTTTGGTTTTAATGGGTTAGTTAAGTCCATCTAACTCTGCTAGCGCATCCAGCACTACCTTCTCCTCAGATTGACCATGCTGCTGTCCAAAGGTGTCTACATTGATCCATTGCCTAAAAAAAAAAGAAAATGATTCCAGACAACACATTTAAGGAGCAGTAAGCTAAAACATATTAAATGTTTGTGTTTAGGTTTAATACCGATTTAAAGCGGAGTTCCAGTGAAGATCCAAAAAATAAAAGTCAGCAGCTACAAAAACTGTAGCTGCTGACTTTGAAAAAAATGCATACTTACCTGTCCCTCGATCCGGCAGTGTCCTCCCCACAGCCCATTTCACTGATTGCCCTGTGTTCCCGGTGCTGACATCTTCAGTGTGGGCACCCGGCTGTGAAGCCGCAAGCTTCCCACTGCACATGTGCGAGTATCGCTGCGCTTTGTGAATGGCCCCGTAGTCTTCTGGGACTTGTCACATGTCCCAGAAGACTACAGGGAGGGAGGGGGGGAGGACAAATTCTGTTTCCGATTGACTAGGTGATTGCAGCGGAAGTGGGAGCGGCTACCTGTCAATTTTGCCTACCCACTCCCCACCACTCCCCAAAGGTGCCAATCCTTAATGGGGAGTGTGGGGTGGGCAATTCTTAAAGCAGAACCTCCCCTTTTTGGTGGAGCTTCACTTTAAAGATGTCATCTGGTCGGCTGAACAGTGCATGAACTTCTTTGTGGCATTATGCTTATGTAAGAAGAGATACATTACAGGACTCATACTTTTACAATTTAGGACTCCACTCCTTTCTGATGTTAAAATGATATTGAAGGCATTTTTTTTTAAAATGACTTTCATGATCTTGCTGATGCTTTTTTCATTTTGACTTCTCTGTGCTTGCTGCTTATACTGCCCCCTGTGCCAGGATCTAGGAAGTCCTGCTCGACTCTCTACTGCGTGCGTGCTCCCATTTTGAACTACAAGATTATGTGCAGTCACTCTTATGCTGCACACAGGGATAATTTTTGCCGTGGCTGAGAAGCAAAGCTTCATGGCCATGACATGTGTACACCCTCATCAGGCTGCCTTTGCAGCCTAGAAAAAGGGGAAGGTGTAAAATCTGTCTCAACCACCTGTTTTTACCACCCCCCAACCGCAAGGGTAAACAAGCCCTAACAGTGACACTTCTGCAGTGATTTCCCTACAGTAGGAATAGGGTTGTCACCTTATTAAAGAAATTCCTATTCAAAGGTCCCACTGCAAGGATTAAGAGATAGCTACAAAATGTTTTAGGGGATACTTAGAAAGACAGAGAGCCCAGTGATACTGGTACTGTAAGCCTACCTTATATATCTGATTTAGAACTTGAACATAATGTTGCTTCAAGAATAACCCTAAGTGTACCTACTGTATAATGTTTCCTCGTTCATGTTAAAAATGTATTCTTCACCCATCCTCATGCAGTTTCATCAAAGGGGTTGACTTACTAAAGACTGTGCACTTGGCAAGTGCAGTTGCACTCTACAAGGGGATTTTCTCCAGAGCTTAGTAAAAAAGGGCAAGCTCTGCTGACTTCTATCATCCAAGCATGTGCAAGCAAAAATGCAGTTTTTTTTTATTTTCCTTTCATATGATTGGGTATTCTTTGCAAAGTGAAGCTTTACCTGATTTACTAAGCTCTGGAGCACATTTTCTTGCAGAGTGCAGCTGCACATGCAAAGTGCACACTCAATCAACTCCAAAATTCCAAGTAATTAAAAAAAATACAGTGTCATGTTTCGAATTGTACTAGAGGGTATTGACAATGTTGTCATATTTTTAGTTATGGTGAAAGATGACTTGCTCAATATTTTCTACTAACAGCTGACTACAACTGCTTCTTATTTCTTACTATATACAATATACAGTATGTGTGTGTATGTGTATATATATATATATATAGATATAGATAGATAGATAGGATATACTATATATATATATATTTATATATATATATATACTAATTTCAGCATAGTGCCTTTCATTTCAGCTCTGACTATAATTGGGTGCAAATATCTGTGTTCCCTGGCCAGGATATGTTTGTTTGAATTTTAAATTAAAATAAGTGAAAAAGCCTTCATGAGGAATACATATAAACAGATCTCAGAAAATGTAGAAAACAAATACTTTTTATTTTCTAAATATACCATATTTTTTAAAATGCAACCCTTAATGCACCCTTCCAGTACCCTTCCAGTTGATCCATTAGGTCTATTTCTGTAAGGCCTCAGAGATAAATCACTCATTATGTCCTAATCCAAATCAGGTGAAAACAATTCCAGAGCTTGATAAACTCTGACCCTTGGTAACTTTTTCTGTCGCTAACAAAGTAAGCCATGGCTACACAGAATCACGATGTTTCCTGTCTAAAATTTCCACAATCCGGAATGTTATTAGGAAATGGAACTTAAAGAAATTTCAAGGTCAAGACAAGATCTAGAAGACCAAGAAAATGCTTAACAGAGCTCATCATAGTACAAAGAAAACCCCCAGATAACTGCAAAGGACCTGCAGGACTGCACCAGTCTATGGTGTCGGGTGGCCTGCACAAACATGATCTATATGGAAGAGTCATTACAAGGCCACTTTAACTGAAATCTCATCACATATGTCTACATATGAATAAAGAAACTCAACACAGGCAATTCAAAGGCTTTTAGGAGCCAAGTACTGTGGTCTGATGAAAACAATACTGGACTATAATTGCCAAAGGATCATCTAAGGGGAAAAAAAAGTGTTTAAAGAAAAGGAACACCTTCCCAAGTATTATTACTAGGGGGCAGGGGCGGACTGACCATTTGGAAACTCGGGCACTGCCTGAGGGCCTGGGGTCAGTAGGGGGCCCCATGACATGCCCCTGGTACCTTTTTCAAAGGCTTTTTTGAGTTTGGGCAAGGACACAGGGGCCCCATGATCCCCTATTGGCTGGGGGCCCCATGAGTTGTCAGTCTGCACCTGCTAGGGGGAATCCACTGCACAGTTAGGTTGCATGGCAGCCAATAGCACAAGACATATTAGCATAAAAAATCTTGGAAGTTAAAGTTTAACCTGTAAATAAAATAAAGCAAGGGGGGAATTGGATATAAGAGGATCCAAAATACCTGGGGCTCCCTACCTGGAAATGCAGAATCACGTATATATACGTGATCCTACGCAGAGGGGTCGTCCTGTAGCAGTAAATCTACTGTGGGCGGTCCTAAAGCGGTTAAAAACTGATAGGTTAACCACTTCCCGTCCAGCCCAAATACATAGACGGCTGGACAGGAGCTGTGCAGGAGCGGGTGGCAGTTTATAAATGGCTTCCGTATTCACTGCCTGCGTGCACTCCCTGGGAGTGTGCTGCACCGCGATCCGGTGCCCTCTGGACACAGCAGAACACCGATCACTGTACGGGACCTCTGTGTGAGGTCCCAATCATGTGATCACCGATTGGCCAATCAGTGATCACATGAATAGTAGTAAGCAAGCATTGCTTGCTACTAGTGAAATCTGTGAATGATCACAGAGGTCACATGGTACAAGGCTATTCACAACAGCCTTATACCATGTGACAAGCTGTGACCAATCACAGCTCTCACAGTATTTCTCAATGGCTGAATTACTTCAGAGAGAAGGAGAAATGATTGCTTTAACAGCCTTTATGGGTGTAAAAGCAATCAGTGTAAAAAAAAAAAACTCTTCATCACCTCCCACAAGTAGTACAGTGTCACTATGGTGACACTGTACTGCTAGGGTGACAGTATGTTAAAAAAAAAAATAATAATATAAAAAAATAAAATGCAAATTTAAAAAAAAAGTTATAAACTAATTTGGCTTTTTTTTGTTACTAAAAAGATAGCTGAATACATTTTGGCCAAGATTTATGAAGAAAGATTATTTATTTGCAAAATGTTATAGGAAAAAAAATTTTTTCTTTCAAAATGTTTGAACTTTTTCATTTATATAGCAAAAAATAAATATCCCAGTGGTGAATAAATACCACCAAAATAAAGTTTTATCTGTCTCAGAAAATGCAAAAAAATTCATATGGGTACAGTGTTGCATGATCGCGCAATTGTCATTCAAAGTGTGATAGCACTGAAAGCTGAAAATTGGCCTGGACAGGAAGGGGGTGAAAGTGCCCAGACTTGAAGTGGTTAAGGTTTGGAAACAGAATATTATTAAATCTCAATCTCAAGCGTGCATGCAAGACAAACTAAGAATAGTGATGAGCCAAACATACTTTGGTCTGGTTTAAGCAGTATTTAGCAAACATAACGTTTGAGTGCTGAATGTGAGCCCCATTGAAATCATGTTAAAAAAACAGCTCTGGCAATTTTCTAGGCGCAAGGGATTTTCAAACAACTTTGACTGGGAGCTGTGCACTGCCGTGGATAACATGTACCAAAGCAAAACAATTTTTTTCAAATTTTTGTTTGGCTATAAACAGTGATTTTAGCAACATTAAAAAGGCAAAACTTTATTAAGTAACATGTCTGGGGGATGCCCTGACCCTGTCTGTGAAGTGGTTCACCTATGCAGTGGTTACAACCTACATAAAGTGTGTTTAAATTGCCAGCAAAATTACAGCTCACGGGAGCTTTGCTCTGTTTGTAAAGAAAGCAGTCAGGGATTTTATTTATCTATACCATACCCTTATCCTAGATGAGGGTCTAGTATAGATATTAATGGGGGTCTAGTATAGATATTAACCCCCTGAAAAAACACCATGAGGGCCACCTAAATTCTGTATGAAACTCTGACCCTCTGGATATATGAGCTTTCATTCTCCAGACCTGTCATTTGTCGGAAGTGAAGCGATGGGACCAGATGTGCCTGGACAGCAGGTGGCGGTTTTTCTTTCAGTGGGTCATTGAGTGGTTGTAATTGATGTTGACCTACATGGCTGAATGATGTGATTGACAGAAGATGTACTGTATATTATGGGATTTTTTTTTTATTAAAGTATTTGTCAAAATCTTTAGGTGTTGTTTTACTGTTCACATGTTTACATTTTTGTGAACTGTGTACTATGTAGGCATTACTCAGTCACATAGGAGCAGGGGTCTCTGGGAGCCCTTTTATTGTCAAAGGGTGTTTCCAGATTCCAATATTCCCCCACTGGCAGATCCCCAGAACCACCTGGCCAAGCTAGATACGAGGTCAAGATTTGCCACAAGGATTCCCCTCCCCCAAGCGTTGTGTGGCCTGATATGGTTCAAGCTCTTTCCTGGCCTGCTAGGCTGCATGCTTGGATAAGGGTCTGGTATGGTTTTTGGGGGTACCATACGCCATTTTTTTGTGTGTTTGTTTTGCATGGTGTCTCCCCTAAAATGTATCCAAGAACTGAAGGGCCTGGTATGAACTGGGGGGAAATCTATGAAGTTTTTCTTTTTTTAACTGTCCCTGGCTCTTTTGTTTGGGATTCCCAGCCATGTAAATGAAGGGCCTGGCTGGTGGCATCACTGGTTGTTATGGATTCGGCTGTGTTGCCCACTATCTTGGCAACCATTGACAGCGGGAAGCTGTCACATGTAATAAGGAAAGTAATACTGCTATTATACATGGTGGTCTGCTCCTGCGGAACAGGTAAATGTTCAAGCACTCATCCATGTGCCAATGTTCAGTCCAAACTTGTTCGATCTGAACCTTAAGCCAATCACTTATTTCTAAGTTAAAGTGTTCCTAAACCCACAACAGTAAAATCAATGCAGTAAAGCATGCTTGTTATACTCACTGTGGAGCAGCAAAGACTATATATCTTTAAAAATAAAACTCTTTCTGCTGTTTCAGTAGGTCTTAATTTAAACCTATTTTTATGGCTTTTTGTACATTCGTCACAACTTAATTTAGTCTTTTTGCAACTACCTTTATGCATCTTTAAATATTAGACAGTCACTGTTTGATCTTTGTGGTTTCTGTAGTGCCAGAGAAATGCAGAACTGTCAGACCAAGCCACAGACCCTCAGGCTGCTACTGTCATGGAAATATTCATCAAATATAAGTTGCCTACAACCATGCAAGACAGAAGTGGCACATAGTAGGTCTTTCTGACATTTTGACACTTTCATTTCTTAAATATGGAAATGTGGGATTTATTGGAAATATGTATCATTTCAGCAGCAGTTATTGAACATTTAGTCTCCTACAAAGGCCAGTATCTAAGCTGAAAGTGACATTAATCCCTGTGTTTTGTTAAGCACTTTCAGCAACTGATTTAATCACTGACAGAGTATGCAGCTTCATCAGCTTTGCTAATAGAAACTCTTAAAAAAACCTCTCTTTTTTCATAACATACTTTTTTCAAGCTCCAGTGTCATTATTAGAGATGAGCGAATCGAAGTATCCGAAGTGGAATTCGAGTCGAATTTCGGAAAAATTTCGATTCGTGCCGAATCCGAAAAACAGCCTAATTCGGACGCGCGAATCGAAATTTTTCCGAAAATGGCGGCTGACATGTGCGGCGACGGAGCGGGGATGTCGGGGAAGGCGCGCAGACAAGGCGCGCTGCCCCATAATGCATTCCTCAACGACATGTGATCGCATCAGCCAATCAGCAGCCAGCCAGCCAGCACTGTGTAATGGTCGAGGTATATATAGCGGCCATTTTGGAAATCTTCATTTGCCTGCAGTCATTGAACAGAGGCAGACCGCTCTGTACTAGGGACAGGGACAGAGTTAGGGCCACAGAAACGAGAATTGGGGACAGAGAGAAGTTACTTAGGGACAGAGAACCATTACTCAGGGACACAGACTTGTTAATGAGGGCCACAGAATCGTTATTTAGGGACAAAGAAACGCTAGTTAGGGCCACAGAATTCATACTCAGGGACAGACAGAATTGTTACTCAGTGCCAGAGAATTGTTACTTAGGGCCACAGAAACGTTATTAGGGCCACAGAATTTTTACTCAGGGACAGACAGAATTGTTACTGAGTGCCAGAGAATTGTTACTCAGGGACAGACAGAATTGTTACTGAGTGCCAGAGAATTCTTACTCAGGGCCACAGAATTCATTCTCAGGGACAGACAGAATTGTTACTCAGGGACAGACAGAATTGTTACTGAGTGCCAGAGAATTGTTACTCAGGGACAGACAGAATTGTTACTGAGTGCCAGAGAATTGTTACTCAGGGACAGACAGAATTGTTACTGAGTGCCAGAGAATTGTTACTCTCACAGACACAAAATTGTTACTTGCACAGACACAGAATTGTTACTTGCACAGACACACAATTGTTACTCAGGGCCACAGAATTCATACTCAGGGACAGACAGAATTGTTACTGAGTGCCAGAGAATTCTTACTCAGGGCCACAGAATTCATACTCAGGGACAGACAGAATTGTTACTCAGGGACAGACAGAATTGTTACTGAGTGCCAGAGAATTGTTACTCAGGGACAGACAGAATTGTTACTGAGTGCCAGAGAATTGTTACTCTCACAGACACAAAATTGTTACTTGCACAGACACAGAATTGTTACTTGCACAGACACACAATTGTTACTCAGGGCCACAGAATTCATACTCAGGGACAGACAGAATTGTTACTGAGTGCCAGAGAATTGTTACTCAGGGACAGACAGAATTGTTACTGAGTGCCAGAGAATTGTTACTCTCACAGACACAAAATTGTTACTTGCACAGACACAGAATTGTTACTCGCACAGAGACAGAATTGTTACTCAGGGCCACAGAATTCATACTCAGGGACAGACAGAATTGTTACTGAGTGCCAGAGAATTGTTACTCAGGGAAGACAGAATTGTTACTGAGTGCCATAGAATTGTTACTCAGGGACAGACAGAATTGTTACTGAGTGCCAGAGAATTGTTACTCTCACAGACACAAAATTGTTACTTGCACAGACACAGAATTGTTACTCGCACAGAGACAGAATTGTTACTCAGGGCCACAGAATTCATACTCAGGGACAGACAGAATTGTTACTGAGTGCCAGAGAATTGTTACTCAGGGACAGACAGAATTGTTACTGAGTGCCAGAGAATTGTTACTCTCACAGACACAAAATTGTTACTTGCACAGACACAGAATTGTTACTTGCACAGACACACAATTGTTACTGAGTGCCAGAGAATTGTTACTCAGGGACAGACAGAATTGTTACTGAGTGCCAGAGAATTGTTACTCAGGGACAGACAGAATTGTTACTGAGTGCCAGAGAATTGTTACTCAGGGACAGACAGAATTGTTACTGAGTGCCAGAGAATTGTTACTCTCACAGACACAAAATTGTTACTTGCACAGACACAGAATTGTTACTCGCACAGAGACAGAATTGTTACTCAGGGCCACAGAATTCATACTCAGGGACAGACAGAATTGTTACTGAGTGCCAGAGAATTGTTACTCAGGGACAGACAGAATTGTTACTGAGTGCCAGAGAATTGTTACTCTCACAGACACAAAATTGTTACTTGCACAGACACAGAATTGTTACTTGCACAGACACACAATTGTTACTGAGTGCCAGAGAATTGTTACTCAGGGACAGACAGAATTGTTACTGAGTGCCAGAGAATTGTTACTCAGGGACAGACAGAATTGTTACTGAGTGCCAGAGAATTGTTACTCTCACAGACACAAAATTGTTACTTGCACAGACACAGAATTGTTACTCGCACAGAGACAGAATTGTTACTCAGGGCCACAGAATTCATACTCAGGGACAGACAGAATTGTTACTGAGTGCCAGAGAATTGTTACTCAGGGAAGACAGAATTGTTACTGAGTGCCATAGAATTGTTACTCAGGGACAGACAGAATTGTTACTGAGTGCCAGAGAATTGTTACTCTCACAGACACAAAATTGTTACTTGCACAGACACAGAATTGTTACTCGCACAGAGACAGAATTGTTACTCAGGGCCACAGAATTCATACTCAGGGACAGACAGAATTGTTACTGAGTGCCAGAGAATTGTTACTCAGGGACAGACAGAATTGTTACTGAGTGCCAGAGAATTGTTACTCTCACAGACACAAAATTGTTACTTGCACAGACACAGAATTGTTACTTGCACAGACACACAATTGTTACTGAGTGCCAGAGAATTGTTACTCAGGGACAGACAGAATTGTTACTGAGTGCCAGAGAATTGTTACTCAGGGACAGACAGAATTGTTACTGAGTGCCAGAGAATTGTTACTCAGGGACAGACAGAATTGTTACTGAGTGCCAGAGAATTGTTACTCTCACAGACACAAAATTGTTACTTGCACAGACACAGAATTGTTACTCGCACAGAGACAGAATTGTTACTCAGGGCCACAGAATTCATACTCAGGGACAGACAGAATTGTTACTGAGTGCCAGAGAATTGTTACTCAGGGACAGACAGAATTGTTACTGAGTGCCAGAGAATTGTTACTCTCACAGACACAAAATTGTTACTTGCACAGACACAGAATTGTTACTTGCACAGACACACAATTGTTACTGAGTGCCAGAGAATTGTTACTCAGGGACAGACAGAATTGTTACTGAGTGCCAGAGAATTGTTACTCAGGGACAGACAGAATTGTTACTGAGTGCCAGAGAATTGTTACTCAGGGACAGACAGAATTGTTACTGAGTGCCAGAGAATTGTTACTCTCACAGACACAAAATTGTTACTTGCACAGACACAGAATTGTTACTCGCACAGAGACAGAATTGTTACTCAGGGCCACAGAATTCATACTCAGGGACAGACAGAATTGTTACTGAGTGCCAGAGAATTGTTACTCAGGGACAGACAGAATTGTTACTGAGTGCCAGAGAATTGTTACTCTCACAGACACAAAATTGTTACTTGCACAGACACAGAATTGTTACTTGCACAGACACACAATTGTTACTCAGGGCCACAGAATTCATACTCAGGGACAGACAGAATTGTTACTGAGTGCCAGAGAATTCTTACTCAGGGCCACAGAATTCATACTCAGGGACAGACAGAATTGTTACTCAGGGACAGACAGAATTGTTACTGAGTGCCAGAGAATTGTTACTCAGGGACAGACAGAATTGTTACTGAGTGCCAGAGAATTGTTACTCTCACAGACACAAAATTGTTACTTGCACAGACACAGAATTGTTACTTGCACAGACACACAATTGTTACTCAGGGCCACAGAATTCATACTCAGGGACAGACAGAATTGTTACTGAGTGCCAGAGAATTGTTACTCAGGGACACCTAATCGTTGAATTAAATAGTATGTCAGACAACATGCAGAGGAGTGGCAGAGGAGGCAATGTTTTAGGAGCGAGCAGACGTGGCAGCAGAGGAAGGGGTCGAGGCAGCAGTATTCGCAGCCAGAGGCCAGTGCTCCCGGTGTCATCCAGCGGTCGTGTCTCCACCGACAACCCTGCCGTCATTGATTGGTTGGCTCGGTCGTCTTCCTCTTCCCAGGTCACCTCTGACACCTACAGCCAACGGTCGGTGGGTACGTCAGACACAACCGTTAGTTGGCATGGCCCGGGACCAAGCCCACTGAAATCACGTGTCCTCTACCTGCCCCTGTCCTTTGCTGTTCCCTCACCAAGCGAAGTATCGCATGCTGTGGGCTCAGCCCCACTGTACAGTGAGGAAGAGCTAACAGAGGGCGGTCAGGAACGGGGGGAGACATCGGCCTTTTCAGCAGCCAAGCGAACAAGTACTGGCGAGGAGAGTGGCTCGGTAGCCGGTCTAGAGACAGGTCTGTCTCCTGACCCAGACGCAGCCGAGGGGGCTAGTAGTGAGGCGGAGACCCTACTTGATGATGAGGAGGTTGATCGCACTTGGCAGCCTCGTCGTCATCAGGCAATTTCTTCCGCATCATCAGGAGAAGAGGGTGGCAGCTTGGCAGCGAGCAAAACAGTCGGTGGGTTGCCCAGGAGACAGCAGCAGGGTCGCATCAGTGTCAGTGGAGCCAAACGTCCACGGAGTAGAGCACCAGCTCCACTGCAGCCTACCACCACGGCCAGTAGTGGTGCCGGTGCGCACGGAGGAAGTAGCAGTCAGCCAGTGAAGAGTAGCGGGGGCAAAGTTTCCTACTCGGTGGTGTGGCAATTTTTCCTCAAGCCGCCCGAGGAAGTAAACGTAGCCGTATGTCGACTATGTGGCCAGAAATGCAAGCGTGGCCAGGGGGCCCATGTTGGGACTACAGCGTTGCGTCAGCATATGCAGCGTCACCATTCGGTGGCCTGGGAAAACCGTGATAAACATACGGCGGTTCTGCCTGCCCCAGCCCCCGCTCCATCACCCGCTCCGTTACTTGCTCCGTCACCCGACGTCGTCAATCGCCCTCTATCAGCCAGTCAAGGCTCCAACACCTCTGCTGAGGGGAGTTGTCGCTCATTGGCATCTTCCGCTCGTTCAGATGCTCCTTCTCCTGCTACTCCTCTTCTCGGATTCCGTCAACAGTCTTTCTTGGAATCCGTATCCAAGAGACAACAGTTTGCGAGCACGCACCCGACGGTGCAAAAGCTGAACGTCCTCCTGTCCAAGTTGCTGGTGCTGCAGTCCCTCCCTTTCCAACTGGTGGACTCAGCACCTTTCCGAGAAATGATGGCTTGTGCCGCGCCGCGGTGGAGAGTGCCAAGCCGTCATTTCTTTGCCCAAAAGGCAGTGCCAGCCCTGCATTCACATGTAGAAGAGATGGTGGGCCAGTCTTTGAGCATGTCGGTCTCTGCCAAAGTGCACGGCAGCGCCGACGTGTGGAGCTGTAACTACGGTCAGGGACAGTACATGTCATTTACGGCCCACTGGGTGAACGTGGTGCCGGCACAGCCGCACCAGCAACTTGGACAGGTCACGACGCTTTTGCCTCCACGTTTGCACGTCCTTGGTCCAGCAAGCATGTCCGCCTCTACCACCTCTTTTTCCGCCGTGTCCTCAGCCGCCACCCCCGTGCCAAGTCCCATTACCCGACCGGCATATCACATGTGCAGGGCGCAACGGTGTCACGCTGTGCTGCACCTGGTATGCCTTGGCGAACGTAGTCACACAGGGGAGGAACTGCTGAGTGTAATGAACAGAGAAATCGACAGATGGCTGTCTCCGCGCAAACTAAAAATCGGAACCATGTTGACTGACAACGGAAAGAACATGGTGTCTGCTCTGCGTCAAGGAAGGTTGTGCCATGCGCCATGCATGGCTCACGTGTTCAATCTGGTTGTCAAGCGGTTCCTAAAATCCACCATCCCACTGCAAGACATCCTTAAAATGTCACGTAAACTGTGCATGCATTTCAGCCATTCCTACACCGCAAAGAACACCCTCATTGAGCTGCAGCGGCAGAACGGAATTCCACAGCATCGCCTGATCTGCGACGTTGCAACAAGGTGGAATTCAACCCTACACATGTTAGACCGCCTTTACGAGCAGCGAAAGGCCATCACCGATTTCCTGATGTTACAAGCGGATAAAGGTACTCCCCTGTGTAACTTAGATGTCAGCCATTGGCAGCTCATGCGTGACACCTGCCGCTTGCTCAGGCCCTTTGAGGAGGCCACGCTATTCGTGAGTCGGCAGGACTATGGGATGAACGACGTCATTCCTCTGTTGCACGTCCTGGAACAAATGCTGTTAACAATGGCTGGTCAGGGTGCGGTAGACGTGGCGCACAGATCTCAACGCCACATGACCCCTGTGGGGGCAGGACAGGAAGAAGAGGAGGAGGTAGAGGAGGACATTTGTGCTCAGGAATTATTGAGTGAAATGGGTGGTTTTTCCACTCAGCGGACAGGAGTGGAGGAGCAGGAGCATCTGGTAGAGGAGGAGGAGGAGGAGACAGAGGACCCAGACGCACCGTGGCAGTATGCTGTGGAGATGGAGGCAGGGAGTCCCTCGCATTCCTTGGCACAAATGGCCCATAGCATGCTCGGTTGCTTGCGTAGCGACAGCCGAATAATAACCATCAGACAGAGGGATGACTTTTGGCTGTCCACCTTGTTGGACCCTCGCTACCGGTCCAAAATGGTGGCCTTTTTCACACCTGCTGAGAGGGAGGCCAAAATTACGTACTATAAAAACCACCTATGTAGTCAGTTGGTCTCTGCCTTTGTGCGCCAACGTCCATCCTCAGACACTGTGGGCCCTGTGCGCTCGCGTTCCGCTGGCATGGCAGCAGGGGAGGGGTGGGGTGGTAGGAGCAGTGGCAGCTCCACCAGCAGCGGCTGCCTCAGTCTGCAGTCGATGATGAGTAGCTTTCTTCACCAGCGCAGTGAGGAAACTACTAACCAGCCGCAGCAGCAGCAGCAGCATCAGGTGGACCTGGAGCAGGAGCTCAAACAACAGGCTTGGGCCTACTTGGACAGCACCCTGCCAACCGAGGTAGACAATCCCCTTGACTACTGGGCAACGAAACTTGACCTTTGGCCCCAACTAGCTGAATTTGCCCTTGAAAGGCTGTCATGCCCGGCCAGTAGCGTGGCATCGGAGCGCGTGTTTAGTGCGGCAGGAGGTATTGTAACTCCGCGGAGGACACGACTGTCCACCCAAAGTGTGGAGAGACTCACGTTTGTGAAAATGAATCAGGCGTGGATTAGTCTGGATTTCAAACCACCAGTTCCTGACACAACTGACTAAATCCGCCATGAATCATGCCTCAAACATGTGCCACTTTCAGGTCTCCTCACACTGCTGGTGTGTTGAATTTTTTGACATAGGGTGCTGGCAGATTACGGGCCTCCTATAGCTGCTGCCAGGCCCCTAATCTGCCATAGGCCCCTATATACCGCCTCCTCCTGCTGCTGCCAGGTCCAGAGTCTCTCATGGGTCCCTGTACGGCCTCCCATTGCTGCTGTCTCCATCGCCACACTCTGCTGCCATGTGCCACTTTCAGGTCTCTTCACACTGCTGGTGTGTTAAATTTTTTGACATAGGGTGCAGGCAGATTACGGGCCTCACATAGCTGCTGCCAGGCCCCTAATCTGCCATGGGCCCCTATATACCGCCTCCTCATGCTGCTGCCAAGTCTAGAGTCTCTCATGGGTCCCTGTACGGCCTCCCATTGCTGCTGTCTCCATCGCCACACTCTGCTGCCATGTGCCACTTTCAGGTCTCTTCACACTGCTGGTGTGTTAAATTTTTTGACATAGGGTGCTGCAAGATAACGGGCCTCACATAGCTGCTGCCAGGCCCCTAATCTGCCATGGGCCCCTATATACCGCCTCCTCATGCTGCTGCCAAGTCCAGAGTCTGTCATGGTCCCTGTACGGCCTCCCATTGCTGCTGTCTCCATCGCCACACTCTGCTGCCATGTGCCACTTTCAGGTCTCTTCACACTGCTGGTGTGTTAAATTTTTTGACATAGGGTGCAGGCAGATTACGGGCCTCACATAGCTGCTGCCAGGCCCCTAATCTGCCATGGGCCCCTATATACCACCTCCTCCTGCTGCTGCCAGGTCCAGAGTCTCTCATGGGTCCCTGTACGGCCTCCCATTGCTGCTGTCTCCATCGCCACACTCTGCTGCCATGTGCCACTTTCAGGTCTCTTCACACTGCTGGTGTGTAAAATTTTTTGACATAGGGTGCTGCAAGATAACGGGCCTCACATAGCTGCTGCCAGGCCCCTAATCTGCCATGGGCCCCTATATACCGCCTCCTCATGCTGCTGCCAAGTCTAGAGTCTCTCATGGGTCCCTGTACGGCCTCCCATTGCTGCTGTCTCCATCGCCACACTCTGCTGCCATGTGCCACTTTCAGGTCTCTTCACACTGCTGGTGTGTTAAATTTTTTGACATAGGGTGCTGCAAGATAACGGGCCTCACATAGCTGCTGCCAGGCCCCTAATCTGCCATGGGCCCCTATATACCGCCTCCTCATGCTGCTGCCAAGTCCAGAGTCTGTCATGGTCCCTGTACGGCCTCCCATTGCTGCTGTCTCCATCGCCACACTCTGCTGCCATGTGCCACTTTCAGGTCTCTTCACACTGCTGGTGTGTTAAATTTTTTGACATAGGGTGCAGGCAGATTACGGGCCTCACATAGCTGCTGCCAGGCCCCTAATCTGCCATGGGCCCCTATATACCACCTCCTCCTGCTGCTGCCAGGTCCAGAGTCTCTCATGGGTCCCTGTACGGCCTCCCATTGCTGCTGTCTCCATCGCCACACTCTGCTGCCATGTGCCACTTTCAGGTCTCTTCACACTGCTGGTGTGTAAAATTTTTTGACATAGGGTGCTGCAAGATAACGGGCCTCACATAGCTGCTGCCAGGCCCCTAATCTGCCATGGGCCCCTATATACCGCCTCCTCATGCTGCTGCCAAGTCCAGAGTCTGTCATGGTCCCTGTACGGCCTCCCATTGCTGCTGTCTCCATCGCCACACTCTGCTGCCATGTGCCACTTTCAGGTCTCTTCACACTGCTGGTGTGTTAAATTTTTTGACATAGGGTGCTGCAAGATAACGGGCCTCACATAGCTGCTGCCAGGCCCCTAATCTGCCATGGGCCCCTATATACCGCCTCCTCATGCTGCTGCCAAGTCCAGAGTCTGTCATGGTCCCTGTACGGCCTCCCATTGCTGCTGTCTCCATCGCCACACTCTGCTGCCATGTGCCACTTTCAGGTCTCTTCACACTGCTGGTGTGTTAAATTTTTTGACATAGGGTGCAGGCAGATTACGGGCCTCACATAGCTGCTGCCAGGCCCCTAATCTGCCATGGGCCCCTATATACCACCTCCTCCTGCTGCTGCCAGGTCCAGAGTCTCTCATGGGTCCCTGTACGGCCTCCCATTGCTGCTGTCTCCATCGCCACACTCTGCTGCCATGTGCCACTTTCAGGTCTCTTCACACTGCTGGTGTGTTAAATTTTTTGACATAGGGTGCTGCAAGATAACGGGCCTCACATAGCTGCTGCCAGGCCCCTAATCTGCCATGGGCCCCTATATACCGCCTCCTCATGCTGCTGCCAAGTCCAGAGTCTGTCATGGTCCCTGTACGGCCTCCCATTGCTGCTGTCTCCATCGCCACACTCTGCTGCCATGTGCCACTTTCAGGTCTCTTCACACTGCTGGTGTGTTAAATTTTTTGACATAGGGTGCTGCAAGATAACGGGCCTCACATAGCTGCTGCCAGGCCCCTAATCAGCCATGGGCCCCTATACCGCCTCCTCCTGCTGCTGCCAGGTCCAGAGTCTCTCATGCCATGTGCCACTTTCAGGTCTCTTCACACTGCTGGTGTGTTAAATTTTTTGACATAGGGTGCAGGCAGATTACGGGCCTCACATAGCTGCTGCCAGGCCCCTAATCTGCCATGGGCCCCTATATACCGCCTCCTCCTGCTGCTGCCAGGTCCAGAGTCTCTCATGGGTCCCTGTACGGCCTCCCATTGCTGCTGTCTCCATCGCCACACTCTGCTGCCATGTGCCACTTTCAGGTCTCTTCACACTGCTGGTGTGTTAAATTTTTTGACATAGGGTGCTGCAAGATAACGGGCCTCACATAGCTGCTGCCAGGCCCCTAATCTGCCATGGGCCCCTATATACCGCCTCCTCATGCTGCTGCCAAGTCCAGAGTCTGTCATGGTCCCTGTACGGCCTCCCATTGCTGCTGTCTCCATCGCCACACTCTGCTGCCATGTGCCACTTTCAGGTCTCTTCACACTGCTGGTGTGTTAAATTTTTTGACATAGGGTGCTGCAAGATAACGGGCCTCACATAGCTGCTGCCAGGCCCCTAATCTGCCATGGGCCCCTATATACCGCCTCCTCATGCTGCTGCCAAGTCCAGAGTCTGTCATGGTCCCTGTACGGCCTCCCATTGCTGCTGTCTCCATCGCCACACTCTGCTGCCATGTGCCACTTTCAGGTCTCTTCACACTGCTGGTGTGTTAAATTTTTTGACATAGGGTGCAGGCAGATTACGGGCCTCACATAGCTGCTGCCAGGCCCCTAATCTGCCATGGGCCCCTATATACCACCTCCTCCTGCTGCTGCCAGGTCCAGAGTCTCTCATGCCATGTGCCACTTTCAGGTCTCTTCACACTGCTGGTGTGTTTAATTTTTTGACATAGGGTGCAGGCAGATTACGGGCCTCACATAGCTGCTGCCAGGCCCCTAATCTGCCATGGGCCCCTATATACCGCCTCCTCATGCTGCTGCCAAGTCTAGAGTCTCTCATGGGTCCCTGTACGGCCTCCCATTGCTGCTGTCTCCATCGCCACACTCTGCTGCCATGTGCCACTTTCAGGTCTCTTCACACTGCTGGTGTGTTAAATTTTTTGACATAGGGTGCAGGCAGATTACGGGCCTCACATAGCTGCTGCCAGGCCCCTAATCTGCCATGGGCCCCTATATACCGCCTCCTCATGCTGCTGCCAAGTCTAGAGTCTCTCATGGGTCCCTGTACGGCCTCCCATTGCTGCTGTCTCCATCGCCACACTCTGCTGCCATGTGCCACTTTCAGGTCTCTTCACACTGCTGGTGTGTTAAATTTTTTGACATAGGGTGCTGGCAGATTACGGGCCTCCTATAGCTGCTGCCAGGCCCCTAATCTGCCATGGGCCCCTATATACCGCCTCCTCATGCTGCTGCCAAGTTCAGAGTCTGTCATGGGTCCCTGTACGGCCTCCCATTGCTGCTGTCTCCATCGCCACACTCTGCTGCCATGTGCCACTTTCAGGTCTCTTCACACTGCTGGTGTGTTAAATTTTTTGACATAGGGTGCAGGCAGATTACGGGCCTCACATAGCTGCTGCCAGGCCCCTAATCTGCCATGGGCCCCTATATACCGCCTCCTCCTGCTGCTGCCAGGTCCAGAGTCTCTCATGGGTCCCTGTACGGCCTCCCATTGCTGCTGTCTCCATCGCCACACTCTGCTGCCATGTGCCACTTTCAGGTCTCTTCACACTGCTGGTGTGTTAAATTTTTTGACATAGGGTGCTGCAAGATAACGGGCCTCACATAGCTGCTGCCAGGCCCCTAATCTGCCATGGGCCCCTATATACCGCCTCCTCATGCTGCTGCCAAGTCCAGAGTCTGTCATGGTCCCTGTACGGCCTCCCATTGCTGCTGTCTCCATCGCCACACTCTGCTGCCATGTGCCACTTTCAGGTCTCTTCACACTGCTGGTGTGTTAAATTTTTTGACATAGGGTGCAGGCAGATTACGGGCCTCACATAGCTGCTGCCAGGCCCCTAATCTGCCATGGGCCCCTATATACCACCTCCTCCTGCTGCTGCCAGGTCCAGAGTCTCTCATGCCATGTGCCACTTTCAGGTCTCTTCACACTGCTGGTGTGTTTAATTTTTTGACATAGGGTGCAGGCAGATTACGGGCCTCACATAGCTGCTGCCAGGCCCCTAATCTGCCATGGGCCCCTATATACCGCCTCCTCATGCTGCTGCCAAGTCTAGAGTCTCTCATGGGTCCCTGTACGGCCTCCCATTGCTGCTGTCTCCATCGCCACACTCTGCTGCCATGTGCCACTTTCAGGTCTCTTCACACTGCTGGTGTGTTAAATTTTTTGACATAGGGTGCTGGCAGATTACGGGCCTCCTATAGCTGCTGCCAGGCCCCTAATCTGCCATGGGCCCCTATATACCGCCTCCTCATGCTGCTGCCAAGTTCAGAGTCTGTCATGGGTCCCTGTACGGCCTCCCATTGCTGCTGTCTCCATCGCCACACTCTGCTGCCATGTGCCACTTTCAGGTCTCTTCACACTGCTGGTGTGTTAAATTTTTTGACATAGGGTGCAGGCAGATTACGGGCCTCACATAGCTGCTGCCAGGCCCCTAATCTGCCATGGGCCCCTATATACCGCCTCCTCCTGCTGCTGCCAGGTCCAGAGTCTCTCATGGGTCCCTGTACGGCCTCCCATTGCTGCTGTCTCCATCGCCACACTCTGCTGCCATGTGCCACTTTCAGGTCTCTTCACACTGCTGGTGTGTTAAATTTTTTGACATAGGGTGCTGCAAGATAACGGGCCTCACATAGCTGCTGCCAGGCCCCTAATCTGCCATGGGCCCCTATATACCGCCTCCTCATGCTGCTGCCAAGTCCAGAGTCTGTCATGGTCCCTGTACGGCCTCCCATTGCTGCTGTCTCCATCGCCACACTCTGCTGCCATGTGCCACTTTCAGGTCTCTTCACACTGCTGGTGTGTTAAATTTTTTGACATAGGGTGCAGGCAGATTACGGGCCTCACATAGCTGCTGCCAGGCCCCTAATCTGCCATGGGCCCCTATATACCACCTCCTCCTGCTGCTGCCAGGTCCAGAGTCTCTCATGCCATGTGCCACTTTCAGGTCTCTTCACACTGCTGGTGTGTTTAATTTTTTGACATAGGGTGCAGGCAGATTACGGGCCTCACATAGCTGCTGCCAGGCCCCTAATCTGCCATGGGCCCCTATATACCGCCTCCTCATGCTGCTGCCAAGTCTAGAGTCTCTCATGGGTCCCTGTACGGCCTCCCATTGCTGCTGTCTCCATCGCCACACTCTGCTGCCATGTGCCACTTTCAGGTCTCTTCACACTGCTGGTGTGTTAAATTTTTTGACATAGGGTGCTGGCAGATTACGGGCCTCCTATAGCTGCTGCCAGGCCCCTAATCTGCCATGGGCCCCTATATACCGCCTCCTCATGCTGCTGCCAAGTTCAGAGTCTGTCATGGGTCCCTGTACGGCCTCCCATTGCTGCTGTCTCCATCGCCACACTCTGCTGCCATGTGCCACTTTCAGGTCTCTTCACACTGCTGGTGTGTTAAATTTTTTGACATAGGGTGCAGGCAGATTACGGGCCTCACATAGCTGCTGCCAGGCCCCTAATCTGCCATGGGCCCCTATATACCGCCTCCTCCTGCTGCTGCCAGGTCCAGAGTCTCTCATGGGTCCCTGTACGGCCTCCCATTGCTGCTGTCTCCATCGCCACACTCTGCTGCCATGTGCCACTTTCAGGTCTCTTCACACTGCTGGTGTGTTAAATTTTTTGACATAGGGTGCTGCAAGATAACGGGCCTCACATAGCTGCTGCCAGGCCCCTAATCTGCCATGGGCCCCTATATACCGCCTCCTCATGCTGCTGCCAAGTCCAGAGTCTGTCATGGTCCCTGTACGGCCTCCCATTGCTGCTGTCTCCATCGCCACACTCTGCTGCCATGTGCCACTTTCAGGTCTCTTCACACTGCTGGTGTGTTAAATTTTTTGACATAGGGTGCAGGCAGATTACGGGCCTCACATAGCTGCTGCCAGGCCCCTAATCTGCCATGGGCCCCTATATAACGCCTCCTCATGCTGCTGCCAAGTTCAGAGTCTGTCATGGGTCCCTGTACGGCCTCCCATTGCTGCTGTCTCCATCGCCACACTCTGCCATGTGCCACTTTCAGGTCTCCTCACACTGCTGGTGTGTTGAATTTTTTGACATAGGGTGCTGGCAGATTACGGGCCTCCTATAGCTGCTGCCAGGCCCCTAATCTGCCATAAGCCCCTATATACCGCCTCCTCATGCTGCTGCCAAGTCCAGAGTCTGTCATGGGTCCCTGTACGGCCTCCCATTGCTGCTGTCTCCATCGCCACACTCTGCCATGTGCCACTTTCAGGTCTCCTCACACACTGCTGGTGTGTTGAATTTTTTGACATAGGGTGCTGGCAGATTACGGGCCTCCTATAGCTGCTGCCAGGCCCCTAATCTGCCGTAGGCCCCTATATACCGCCTCCTCATGCTGCTGCCAGGTCCAGAGTCTCTCATGGGTCCCTGTACGGCCTCCCATTGCTGCTGTCTCCATCGCCACACTCTGCCATGTGCCACTTTCAGGTCTCCTCACACTGCTGGTGTGTTCCATTTTTTGTCATAGGGTGCTGGCAGATTATGGGCCTCCCATAACTGCTGCCAGGCCCCTAATCTGCCATGGGCCCCTATACCGACTCCTCATGCTGTGACGTTGCAACAAGGTGGAATTCAACCCTACATATGTTAGACCGCCTTTACGAACAGCAAAAGGCCATCACAGATTTCCTGATGTTAAAAGCAGATAAAGGTACTCCCTGTGTAACTTAGATGTCAGCCATTGGCAGCTCATGCGTGACACCTGCGCTTGCTCAGGCCCTTTGAGGAGGCCACGCTATTCGTGAGTCGGCAGGACTATGGGATGAACGACGTCATTCCTCTGTTGCACGTCCTGGAACAAATGCTGTTAACAATGGCTGGTCAGGGTGCGGTAGACGTGGCGCACAGATCTCAACGCCACATGGCCCCTGTGGGGGCAGGACTGGAAGAAGAGGAGGAGGTAGAGGAGGACATTGGTGCTCAGGAATTATTGAGTGAAATGGGTGGTTTTTCCACTCAGCGGACAGGAGTGGAGGAGCAGGAGCATCTGGTAGAGGAGGAGGAAGAGGAGACAGAGGACCTAGACGCACCGTGGCAGTATGCTGTGGAGATGGAGGCAGGGAGTCCCTCGCATTCCTTGGCACAAATGGCCCATAGCATGCTCGGTTGCTTGCGTAGCGACAGCCGAATAATAACCATCAGACAGAGGGATGACTTTTGGCTGTCCACCTTGTTGGACCCTCGCTACCGTTCAAAAATGGTGGCCTTTTTCACACCTGCTGAGAGGGAGGCCAAAATAACGTACTATAAAAAACACCTATGTAGTCAGCTGGTCTCTGCCTGTCTGCGCCAACGTCCATCCTCAGACACTGTGGGCCCTGTGCGCTCGTGTTCCGCTGCCATGGCAGCAGGGGAGGGGTGGGGTGGTAGGAGCAGTGGCAGCTCCACCAGCAGCGGCTGCCTCAGTCTGCAGTCGATGATGAGTAGCTTTCTTCACCAGCGCAGTGAGGAAACTACTAACCAGCCGCAGCAGCAGCAGCAGCATCAGGTGGACCTGGAGCAGGACCTCAAACAACAGGCTTAGGCCTACTTGGACAGCACCCTGCCAACCGAGGTAGACAATCCCCTTGACTACTGGGCAACGAAACTTGACCTTTGGCCCCAACTAGCTGAATTTGCCCTTGAAAGGCTGTCATGCCCGGCCAGTAGCGTGGCATCGGAGCGCGTGTTTAGTGCGGCAGGAGGTATTGCAACTCCGCGGAGGACACGACTGTCCACCCAAAGTGTGGAGAGACTGACGTTTGTGAAAATGAATCAGGCGTGGATTAGTCTGGATTTCAAACCACCAGTTCCTGACACAACTGACTAAATCCGCCATGAATCATGCCCCAAACATGTGCCACTTTCAGGTCTCCTCACACTGCTGGTGTGTTCCATTTTTTGTCATAGGGTGCTGGCAGATTACGGGCCTCCCATAGCTGCTGCCAGGCCCCTAATCTGCCATGGGCCCCTATACCGCCTCCTCATGCTGCTGCCAAGTCCAGAGTCTCTCATGGGTCCCTGTACGGCCTCCCATTGCTGCTGCCTCCATCGCCACACTCTGCCATGTGCCACTTTCAGGTCTCCTCACACTGCTGGTGTGTTCCATTTTTTGTCATAGGGTGCTGGCAGATTACGGGCCTCCCATAGCTGCTGCCAGGCCCCTAATCTGCCATGGGCCCCTATACCGCCTCCTCATGCTGCTGCCAGGTCCAGAGTCTCTCATGGGTCCCTGTACGGCCTCCCATTGCTGCTGTCTCCATCGCCACACTCTGCCATGTGCCACTTTCAGGTCTCCTCACACTGCTGGTGGGTTCCATTTTTTGTCATAGGGTGCTGGCAGATTACGGGCCTCCCATAGCTGCTGCCAGGCCCGTAATCTGCCATGGGCCCCCGTACCGACTCCTCATGCTGCTGCCAGGCCCGTAATCTGTCATGGGCCACTGTTGTCGCTTGTTGGCATATTCCGCTCGTTCAGATGCTCCTTCTCCTGCTACTCCTCTTCACGGATTCCGTCAGCAGTCTTTCTTGGAATCCGTTTCCAAGAGACAACAGTTTGCGAGCACGCACCCGACGGTGCAGAAGCTGAACGTCCTCCTGTCCAAGTTGCTGCTGCCAGGCTCGTAATCTGTCATGCGCCCCTGTACCGCCTCCTCATGCTGCTGCCAGGTCCAGAGTGTGTCATGGGCCCCCGTACCGACTCCTCATGCTGCTGCCAGGCCCGTAATCTGTCATGGGCCCCTGTACCGCCTCCCCATGCTGCTGCCAGGTCCAGAGTGTGTCATGGGTCCCTGTACGGCCTCCCATTGCTGCTGCCAGGCCCGTAATCTGCCATGGGCCCCTGTACCGACTCCTCATGCTGCTGCCAGGCCCGTAATCTGTCATGGGCCCCTGTACCGCCTCCTCATGCTGCTGCCAGGTCCAGAGTGTGTCATGGGTCCCTGTACGGCCTCCCATTGCTGCTGTCTCTATCGCCACACTCTGCCATGTGCCACTTTCAGGTCTCCTCACACTGCTGGTGGTTTCCATTTTTGTCATAGGGTGCTGTATGGCCTCCCATTGCTGCTGCCTCCACCGCCACACTGTGGCTCCACACTCTGGTTTTGGCCCCGTGACTGCCCAAATGAGTGAAGTGTGCGGTGATTCTAAGATCGACGGCACTCATCTGCATGTCATACTGACTGACAGTATTATTTCTCTTCCCCAGCAGACTCCAAGGGCATTTAAATTAAAGGTACAGTGTTCTGCACTAATATTAAGTCTCTCTGAAGCCTAGAAACACCCTTTTTTAAGTTAAATTCACAGCGAATTTATTCGACTCGAATCGAATATTGTCCACGAATTCGCCGAATCAGTCGAATCGAATTTTTCATTTCTTCGCTCATCTCTAGTCATTATCACTAGGTTTCTGTGCTCCTCTAAGTAATACAGGCAGATGATATACAAAGATCAAAATGCCCTGATGAGTGGATATTAGACTTGGGGAGTGGACATTTCTATGTATGTTGCATTTTCATGCAGACTTGCCCTAGTTAATGCCCACATGTGATGCTGAGCCTCCGTGACTGAACAAACTTAAACCAATGAATGAAATGGGAGGTCCAGGAAACAGTAACACTGGGGAGGACAGATCTGGTTGATCCTGGAAATCCTCCATCCAGGAAAAGAGATGGTCTCTCTCTCTGACTTGCTGAACCTTCTAATGCACACTAAGAATCTCACAGTGTGCAGTAAAATCAGAGTAAGCCATTTCAGTACAAGATAGAAGCCTGTACACTTGGGTAAGACTGAAAGTGAAGCTTGAGTTCAGCTTTAATGTTTTTCAGCATGATGTCTACGAAGGAACGGTATCTAGGCTTCATTGTGCAACTCAGAGACAGCAGCAGTGCGAGCTATTCGTTCTAAATCCACACTGGTTTCATGCTTACTGTCAGGAACCCCTTTAAAATCATCTTTCAAAGACCATTACAATAGTTTGTTGAGTTAATTTAGTAGCACAAGGCAAAGCAGACTTTTGTTTAGTAACCAATAACAACCAAACTTTCCATAGAGGATGTGTGACTGACAATGGAAATTAACTGAACTTCGTCACTGAACATTGTTGCTAGGTGTAAATCCATTTAAATTTTGTTTTTCATCAATTATGACTCACTGCCTGGAAAAAATGGTCACTAGTCTCCTAGAAGTACATGTTACAGATGTTCTTACATTGTGCGTTGCAGCAACGACTTCAGACATTCTTGCCTACACATTATTCCACTTTCTAACCCTTGCTTTCCAATGATTCAAATTTTAGCAGCAGCTAGGATATATATATATATATATATCGATTATGGGAAATGTTGAAGGTAAAGTGGAAATGTAATCATTTTTATGTGCACCTGCAAAAAGAAACATTACTTCCAAGTGGCAATTCTAAAACCATGTAACTGACATTAGGAAGAGGGACAGCTATGCTGTCTATATTAAGAGCTCATTTACAAGACAAATTTCTCCCGTGTTCAGACGTAGAAGAAAATGTAGGAAATGTAGAATTACATACTGTATGTTTTATACAGATAGGTCAATTGGGAGCAGACCACAAATCATAATGATAAATGCTACTTTTTGCACTGGGTAGAATTTGTCCTCCATTGCTATACAGGTGAATGGGCTTCAAGGTGTCTGCATTGTGATCAAATTTATATATGCATACTGTTACTGCCTGCTGCACCTGATCAATGTTTATGTCATAAAAAGAAAGATAAAAGACTCGTAAAAACAATAAATGCAAACATGCAAATTACTGCTGCATAAAGAAGGTAACAACAACTGATAATAATGGTAGATTACAAATCCCAAAATTACATTCCTTAAATGAACCCACAATGTGTTATTATATTAGTCTCAGTAAAGTCTATAAATAATTATAGTACCTATAACATGGTGATAAATATTTACTAATTAAGCAGAGCTCCACCCAAAAGGGGAAGTTCCGCTTTAAGGACTGCTCCCCTGCTCCCCATTAAGGATTGGCACCTTTGGGGGGTGGGGGGGAGCAGGTACCCAAATTTGACAGGTACCTGCTCCCACTTCCGGTTCGTTCACCTAGGCGATCGGAAACGGAAGGTGCCCTCCCTGTAGTCTTTTGGGACATGTGACAGGTCCTAGATGACTACAGGACCATTCATGAAGCGCAGCGCTTCTTGCGCATGCGTAGTGGGTACCCGGCTGTGAAGCAGCAAGCTATCACAGCCGGATGCCCACACTGAAGATGCCTCCTGGAATACAGGTTGGCTGGTGAAATGGGCTGTGGGGGACACACCGAGGGACAGGTAAGTGGCTGTTTTTTTAAAAGTCAGCAGCTACAGTTTTTGCAGCTGCTGACTTTTATTTTTTGACAGGGTGAGTGGAACTCCGCTTTAAGCTTGTAAAAGCCCTTTAAAAAGAACACTTTAAGAGAGCCAAAAGCTGCTGCCGCAGGTTTTAGTACCTCTTGCTTTGCCAGGATGCTGGTCCATTCTGAAAGGAAAAACGTTTCAGAAGTGCTAGCACTCACCTGCCCCCTCCTGCACATTTGTATTGGCCAGTGAGGCAGTCCATCAAAGTGATGGGCCAACAGAGAATGAAATGGCATAATGTATTACTATATACAGTTTTCTTAAAGTGTCACTAAACCCACATCATAAAAACTATCAATAAATGTTGCATTACATGCTGTTTATACTCACTAAGTAACTATGAGATTCATTCTCTATACTCTGCAAAAAACCTGGTTGACCTGTTTTTAAAGAGCAGTGTTGGCAGCTTGGCACCTGCTCAGTTTTCAGTGAGTTTCTATGCTAAGCATTTCTTTCCTATCATATCTGAGCAACCCATGTGACAATAGAGTCACACATATGGGTGTATACAAAGTGGTAAATGACATGCCTCCATGCCCACCAACTAGCTAGACACAATGGGGGCAGGATATTACATGTAGATTGATGGAGGCTTCACCTCCCTCTTATTCTAAGAAACAGGCTGGAGGTGAGTGACACAGCCTGTGACTGGCAGAAATCTGCCCCCACACCATGCTATTGCCAAAAAATAATGAAGATTTGAATTTAAATATATAGTTGTATGATGCTTTAAAACAGTTTATTGATATTAATTATTTATTTTTACTCTGCACTCCAAAGGCAGCTTTTTTTTATTTTGAACATGTGACCAGCAGCGGAGTTCAGTTGACAGCAGCAGGAGACCAATGGCTCCAACTGCTATTGATCTACCCTGTGAGGAGGGACAGAGTGGAGAGCACCGTTGCTCTCATGCACAATGCTGGATCGCAATGGGGGTCAGGCAAGTATAAGGGGGGGATGGGGTCTTTAATAGAGTAAAATGAATGAAAGTAGATCACAATAAAGGCTTCATGTAATTTTGTTTGTCTCAGTCCAAGGCTATATTCACTATGAAGCATTTTGTGACTTCTCAAGGGACAGTTGATATGGTTCCGATTGTATGCAGCTTGGTAATTTGGTTGTTCTGAATAACATGCTCAAATATAATCATTTACAAAATGTCAAGGACTCCCACTACAGTGCATCACTCCTTGATTCTATGAATGACAACCCATAGCAGCCTTTTTCAAACTTTCTACTCAAGGGGAACCCCCTGCAATAATTTTCCGGTCTCAAAGAGCCTCTGCTAAAATCAAATCATTGAAGGTCAGCACAAAAAAAATGCCGCTTACAATTTTAGACAGTTAGCAAATGCTCACCTTACAGTGGAGGTCAGAAGGCCCCCCTTCCAGACAACTAAAAAGCTAGTGCTGAGTAGCAGCCTTGGTGTGATAGCTAGAAGAGATAAAAATTGGGTCAGACCTGAGAGACTCTGCAGATCAGCTCTCTGGAATTTTCCCCTGCTCTAGAACTTTGGAGAAAGGTCTAGAAGCAGTGGGCGGATCTGAGGAGTGACTGGTTTGTACTCTTGGAAGATCCTAGCCAATACCCAACAGGAGGCTTGGCAAGGGGCCAGGCCAACCTTTAAGAGTAACTGAGCCTGCTCAGCAGCAGGAGAGAGGAGAGCGGAGAGAGTGGTGGTTGGAGAAGATGTAAGAAAGGAAGAGAAACAGAAGCCTATGAAGGGGGCCAGATGGAGAGTGGCTCACCTGCAGACAGAGGACCTTGGAAGGCTGAAAGCTTGGGACTTCACTGGCCCCCTGAGAGACCACATGTGCAGCAGGGAAGGAGGGGCCCAGCTAGAAGGCCTGGTAGCAGCCACTGACCCATTGGCAGCACAGGAGAGGGACCAAGTGAGTAGACCTGCACCCTGGGCCAGTCAGGGGAAAGAGACACTCTAGTGGGAAGCTGGATTAGCTTTTTACCCGGGACTGCTCACACTGCAGTGGCAGGCACTGGATCCTTTTCCCAGGAATTCACCTAGAGCTGTTGGACTAAGGAGATTCTAGTGTCTGGGGTGGTACATCAGGAGAGTCTGGCTAGCTCTCCAGAAGAGGATTTTTGCTGTAAAGATTTGTAAATAGTTTCTGGAAGTCTGTCCTTAGTTCCGGTTCCATTGGGCATCCCATACACCCTTTACCCCATCCAAGTTTACTATCCCCTGATAAAACATCAAAACAAGCTCAAGGACTGGTCACTGACTCTTGAATGCAAGTCTATGTGGAAGTGCATGTTGCCTGGCTGTGCAGGACTATAGGGGGACCCAAGTCTTCTGCAACTCCTAAGGGGGTAGTGCTACAGAACATCAGAGTCATACAGCTAGTTCTACCAAGTTATACCAGAAATGGGACTATCCAGGCACCATCAGATGGGAAGTTAATCAGCCACAGCTCAAGGAACCCCTATCAATCTCTGGAGGGATCCTGGTTGAGAATGGAGGATCCATAGCAAAGTATATTTAGATTAATCTGTAAATTTGAAAATAGTGTTAAGATGATATTTTTGTATCCCACTAAAACAATAATATTAATGTTATATAACACACATCCAGTTATATAAGAATATGCAGTTGTATTGATGCACAACTTTGTCTCCTTCTTCCGCTACTGTTCCCAAGCTTGGCTCGTGGTATGATAAACAGTTTTCATTTTGGTCAGGCTAGCAGTTGAGCAGGTGTTATTGGCATCAGCCATTATTATACTTCCAAGTATATTTAGTTCACATCAAGTTCAGCCTTTTAGATTTTTGTTATTCATTGCTGGAAGAAACTACTATTTCTGGAAGACAACACGTGAATGCATTTATGGATAAAGTTGAAAAAGCCACATGAAATTTTCCTTAGTACTGTGTAAATAAGCATCATTCACAGCTAGCCTGTGTATATGTGATGTTAAAAATAGTAGTCTTAACATCGTCTCTTTTGGAAAAAAACAAGCAAACTATAAAGGATGCTGACTGTTTTCAGCACTTACATGTAGGTGATCATAAGTGTTTCCCAAAATTTTGTTTGTAGATAAACAACAACAATAAACTATCTAGTATACACATATTTAGTCCTTTTCTTTCATTGCTTCATCTCATTCTTCAGTATCAATGTTTCAATTAGTGTGTCAAAGTCAGGCTCATAGACCAGTAAGTCGCACTATTCAGCACAATACTTTAAGTACAGGAGCAGGTCACCCTGGCGGATGCTATAGGCTCACCCAATGTAAGGTGTCTAAATACTAACCAGTCTTCACCAGAGCACCTGATGGTAGAGATGGGTTTTGCTGCATACTAGTGTCAGGACTTGAACCTCAGGACCACCCCACTAGTAGGTGAGCAAGCCAGTGGTCAGTGTCAGATGGAGCAGATAAGGATCAAACAGAAGAGTAGTTAGTAAACAAGACAAAGGTCAGTAACAAGTGGTTGCAGGTTGGGATCAAGCGGAAGCATAGTCGAGGAACAAGCCAAAGGTTGGTAACAAATGGTTGTGAAGGTGCAGATGGCAACAGGAGCAAAAGGAGTAAGATATTGTTAGGAGAGGAGCACAATAATCTGACAAACAAGAAGTGCAGAGAGATGGCTTAAATCAGGAGATTCAAGGGAGGAGCAAAGGGTTCAAGGTTCACCAGAAAAAAGACACAAAGCAAGGTTGTCCAAGGAATGAGAGATGGAGCTGCTTAGCATCTCAAGGGGCACAGCAAGAAGGAACACAGTCAGATACCACAGAGGTTCCAGGTTCATATCTGCATCCTGACATAGTGAGACAAATTCTGGACAAAACAAAGGTTTCCATCTATCATCCTTTTTTCATGACCCAATCCAATTAAGCCCTGATTCACACTTGATAGTTTTGCAGCTTGAAGTGCAAAGCTCCAAAATGCTCAATAATCAAAATCCCATCATTTTAAATTGTGCCTGTTTACATATGGACGCTCATACACCTGTAGCTGAATGCCTGAAGCTCAAAAATGGTACACAAGCTAATTTTGAAGCAGAATGAGGAACTTTTGTCTCCATTGACTTCAATGGGAGCACCTGAGAATGCCAGAAAATGGCTGAAAGTGAGGATATTTCAAGCTCCTTCTCCTAGTAACTTTTCAAAACAGTATGTAGTGGGTGGCAGGGATTTTAAAGGAGACAACTCACAAAATATATAAAAAATATATATCAACTTTATTAAACACAATAAAACACAGGAGCAAAATTTATGTGATGTTGACAAATGGCCAAAAAAGGCACTCTATATATACATGCGTATTCTATAACCCCTGTAGCAGAGTGTCTCAATGGGAGCCTGGAAAAGTCATGTTTGGGGTTTACACATCCCACAAGCTGCTCTTGTTTCATTTTTATTTGTAATACTTCTGTCTACATCACAGTAAGCATGTTGGATAGTCATAATAGTGACCTTTTTTTGGGCAGGTGCCAATATACTCTATATTATATACTGTACATTTTGATCTTTATTTTAGACCAAACCACAGTTTCAATTTTACAACCTTATTAGACCAGGGATGCCCCAATCATAAGAGAAATAAATATCTCAGCCTTCTGTGCTTATTCACCAAGCCCTCAAATGGTCAGTTTTGTCATTGTGGATTTATTTGACTATTAATATTTAGATTTATTGAACTGGCCTTGCATCCAACTTATACTATACTTCTTATGATGTTTCTAGAGGAATATTGTTCCTGAGGTTCTGTCAGCTTTAGGATGCATATTTGACCACTCTCACTCTTTTAGTGGGTTCATACCCTTGAGGCATTAGATTATACAATCCCACCCTGGAAACCATTTAGAATTGCTCTGATTAATGTTCATTTAAATTTTTTGTAAGTATTATTATGGTGACTGGTTTAAATATTTTTCATTCTTTGTTATGTATATATTATCATTCGTTTTTGTATCTTTATTAGAAATTCCTTCTATGTCTATGCCCCCTGAAGAAGATCCGAAATTGAGTGATCGAAAGACTCCCTTTGGGAATTTTTCTTCATAGCTAGAAGGAAATATTTTTGTACTATTGTCTGAGTTTGTGTGAAAAAAGCCTATCACAATATTATCAGAGCTAATGTGCTTTAAACAATTGTGTACTTTTTATAAGGATGTTTATGGAATAAAGCATGTATTTTTAAAAGTCCTTCTATGTATTATGGTTGCTGCAGGAAAGTCCACCATGTGGGTGTTCATTTATGTATTTGATTTTGGGACGAGCAGCTAGATACTCGACCCTTTAGTTATGATAGGCTCCCCTTGTACACTTTTAAAGACCTTTCTATATCCAGTTCAGGTTTTGCACCTCTCTCTTTTGGCAATTTAGGTTCATCTGGAACTCAGTCAGTGCTCTTGAGCCTGAGGAACAGAAAAGTCACATCTGTGAGAGCTGAATGTTGACAGAAGCTGTAAAATTGTATGTGGACAAGACTTAAGCTTGCTCAGCCTGCTACTTTGGATGTGTATGTGTAGTTAGTGCTGAAACACAGCTAGGATTTTGTTTGGAGGTTTGGTCTTGTTTATTTTGTGGAAGACTGTATGGCACCTGTAAATAGACTTGTAAATAGCACCAATAAATACTGCACTGTTTGTCACTACATCACTGGACTTGTATCTGTGCCTGAAAGCATGCTCACCTCATTGAGCTTTGTACCTGCTACCTATCCATAGCTCACACCCCCTATATAACAACAATGGGATCGAATACTGTACATCTCTCTCTGCTGAGTGGAGTCCAAATGTCCAACTAGCTTTCCATTGACCAAAACACAATGCTGAAGCCTGGATATGCCTGAAAATATGTGCAAAAATGATCCAACATTGAAACTCTCATGCTCAGGTGTGAATGCAGCATAAATCAAGAACTCAACAAATGAAAACATAAGTGTTTCAATCCTGGGCTGGGTCTGAACAGAGAAGCCAAGATTTAGGGCTCAGTCACACATGCAGCAGGGGGTAGTATAAATAGGCACTGGAGCTACACATTTACTACCCCCTAAAGTAACACAGTTGGGGGTTGTATACATGCTCAGGCATAAATTATACCCCTTGTCATGTTCAGCAGGCAGCACAACTACCAAACATGATCCATTCAAATGTGTTCAAAGTGTAGAGACAAAATGGACTGTTAAAATGGTACTAAAAGCATAACCAAAAACGACATATAGGATTTGTCTGTCACCAGCATTGACAAAGCAGTCTGTTTTTCTGCGTCCCCCTTGTAACATAGTTACATTACCTGTTCATCCTGCCAGTAAGTCTGCCATTTTTCATCTTCCTTTAACTGCTTTCCTGCCACCCTATAGCAGATATACTTCTACAGGGCGGCAGGGGTGCACAAAATCACGTATATATATATATGTGATTTAGCATTTCCGGCTAGGGCACGCTATTCGCGTCCTTGCTGTCAATCATTGGGCCCCGGCCAGTGACTACTCGCCGGCAACTGGTGATCGAAGAGCATTACGGACGGAGGGAGAGAACTGTAAGTAAATAATACAGTTCTCTCTCCTGTCAGCTCTTGCACACTGCTTTGCATGGCTTTGCATAGCAGAGCCATACAAAGCAGTGTGCTTACAGTGAAGCACACACACACAGCTTACAGTAAAACAGCACAGAGTTAACCCTTTGATCGCCCCAGATGTTAACGCCTTCCTGCCCAGTGCCATTAGTACAGTGTCAGTGCTTTTTATTAGCACTGATCACTGTATTGGTGTCACTGGGGATGTCAGTAACACCAAGTCAGTTTCCTCCATTGTCAAAATGCCCACTTCAGTCCCGAAGTCCCGCTATAAGTTGCTGATCACCGCCATTACTAGTAAAAAATTGTTAAAAATCCCATTATATATACCGCCATTTGTAAATGCTATAACTTTCACGTAAACCAATTAATTTACACGTATTGGGATTTTTTTTTTAGCAAAGACATGTAGTAGAATACATTTTGGCCTATATTTCTAATGAAATTTGATTTGTTGTGCTTTTTTTTTTATAGCGCAAAAATTAAAAACCGCACCTGTGATCCAACACCACAGAAAGAAAGCTCTATTTGTGGGAAAAAAAGGACATAAATTTAATTTGGGTGCAGCGCTACATGGCCGAGCAATTGTCAGTTAAACGAACGCAGCTCCATAATGCACAAAATTGCCTGGTCAGGAAGGGGGGTAAATCCTCTGGAGGGCAAATGGTTAACAAAATGTGCAGCAAAAAGTTAGTTAAAGCAGAACTTTTCCCTTAACAGTTTGATAACAATTAATGTTCTTGAACAAAAGAACATACGTCCCACAATAATAAGTATGCTACCATAGCATAATGCAGGAAGGTCCAGAGACAAACCAGGTTGGTAATAGGTAGTGATGGGCTGAACACATGCTCTTGTTCAGTTCGCGGTCGAACATTTGAACCTAATGAATGTTCGATCATGAACTTCAAGCTTAATGCAAGTCTATGGAACTCGAACATGTAAATTCAAAGTACCCATTTTGAAGGCTTATATGCCTTGGCCATAAAAGGGTATGGGGACTTGGGTACTGCCCTGAGGGACATAAATCAGTGAAAAGAAATAAAAGGTAAATTTTTTAAAGGGGCAGTAATTTTTCATTGCTTAAAGTAAAAATTTTAAAAAATTCCTTTAAATATCATGCCTGGGGGGTCCCCTTAAACTATCTGCAAAGTTGCACATCTGCACAATGTATAGAACCTACCATAGCAGGACTGACGTGTTTGAAAAAATTTAGTTTTTATTTAAAAAAAAAAAACAGCATGGGGTCCCCCCAATCCATACCAGGCCCTTTAGCTCTCATAGGAAGGCTAGGGGGGATACCACCATAAGAAATTTTAAAAAAAAGAGTGTGTGGTATTCCCTCCAAAAAACATAACAGGTCCTGTAGGCCTGGTAGGACTTTAAGGGAAACCCCACCTCCCAAAAATTGGGAGAAAAGTGCGTGGGGTTCTCCCTAAAAGCCATAACAGGCCCTTTAGGCCTGGTAGAACTTTTAAGGGGAACCCCACCCCCAAAGGATGGGGGACAAAAAGCATAGGGTCCCCCCTAAATTCATACTAGACCCTTGATCCAAGCATAGGCCTGGCAGACCAGGAAGGGGGGGCAGAAACGAGCAGCCTCCCCTTCCCAGCGTTTACCAAGCCACATACCCTTGGCATAGGGACAGTGTCCCTATGACATGACATTACGGTACTGCTACAGTTTTGCCGCATTTTGCATTTTCCCGCGGTCGGCGGCCAAAATGTTCCTATCCTGAACGCGATTCTTTTGCGTTCAGTAGAGGCAGGTTTAACCTCACCTAACCGCGGCAGCTGCTAAACTCTGCTAAAAGCCTAAGTGTACATGGACACATAGGCTTTTATGGAGTTGAGTGTAGCAGCTTTGGCAAAAAAATGCCAAAGGCTCCTAAACTCAAGTTTAGCAGCTGCTCATGTACATGAACCCTTAGGAAAACTTTACAATAATAGCTCAAAATGAGTACTCAGTAGAAACACAACACAGACTGGCATAAGGAAAACCAATTGGTGAGACATAAGGGAGCTGACAACATCTACCTCCTGAAAATGCCCATTGCTTGGCTTGTCTCTGGCTTCATAACTTTCTCAACACATGCAGTCAAATTATAACTGCTGATCTGCATACTTTCTCCAGGTCAGAGACTCTTAACTATAGCATAGCATGGCAACTAGTGAACTAACATTTTCATAAGGTTGCAATGGTAGCGCCCATATTTCCTCTCATTATTTATTTATTTTAAATAATTACAGGTATTTATATAGCACTGGAAACTTACATAGTGCTTTACCTTCCATTTATTCACATCAGTCCCTGTTCTCAATGAGCTTACAATCTAAGGCCCCTAATTGCATACACACACATACTGGTTCCCAGGGCTTTTTTTCTCAGAGAATAAGTGCAGGTACTCCCTCATTCTGACTCACCCCTCATCTCCACCCCCAACCCATCTGCAAGCACCATCCCTTGGTTTCACCCCCCACCCACTTCCCAGTACGGCCCCCTTTAAAAAATTCAGAACCAAGTATCATTTTGTCGGGCCAAGAAATTTGTATAATTTGTTACTGATAACAAGAAAAGCAGTAAATTGTTCTATTGTTCCCTAAAGCCAGAAACAAGATATCCTTCGCAACAATAGATCATCTGCAATACAATAACCCCCCAGCAACAATTATTCCACCCCAGCAGCAACAGACCCCTGGCAGCAACAACAGATCTCCCAGCAGCCAGCATCAGTAGACCCCCACCTCAACAGTGGATCCCTCCCAGCAGCAACTGACCCTCCAGCAACATAAGACCCCCCCTCCCAAAAACAATAGATCACCCACCAACAACAAGAAACCCCAGGCAATCAATAGATTCCCTGCAACATTAGTTCCCTCAGCAGCCAGCCTCAATAGACCTTCCATCAGCACACCCCACCAACCCCTGTCATTACATACATTCAGTGCTTGAGGTGCTGGAACTGCATTCCCCCATGTTCCCCTGAAAAAAATCCCCGCTGGTTCCAAATTAGACAGCAGACAACTAGCCTACCAACATGTCTTTGGAATGTGAGAGGAAACTGGAGTAACTGGAGGAAAACCATGTCAGCACAGAGCAAACATGTAAACTCCATGCAGATAGTATCTTGGAAGGGATTCAAACTGAGGACCTCCGGAAAGGTTTGTTTGAAAGAGACCCTGTCACCAGCTTAAAAACGTAAATGCTTAAAACAATTGTTTTAATTACTTGCAATATGCCTTTGAACGTGCTAGCTAATTTTGCCACTCCATGAAGGGTGAATTCTTACCTTGAATATTTTCGCCAAACCTTTTTCATAAGGTTCTGATGGTGCACCCCATGTACAGCAGACCATGCGGGCAAGAAAGACAATAAATTACATACGTTGAAGAGCATTTATAAAAGACCCCAATAGGGGAAGTTTTCCCTTTTGTGGTACATGACTTCTGGACATGTGTAATGTGCACAAGTAAGGCAGAGGGGCTTCTCACAACGAAACATACCTACCAGCGGAATGAGGGTAAGTAGACTGGCCCCAATAGTTGGTTTGATGGGTTTGATCTTGCTAGGAACGATCTTGCTTTTGATATTGGGGACTTTCTATAAGTAAATGTGGGGGCAGGTAGAATGGACTGATTGAGGTGGGGGTAGCTGCCAGGGGAGTAGTGAAGAGGAACACTATACAGGATAACTTGAGTGACAGTCTAAACCTGCTGGAGTTGCTGATGGTTACTATCAGCAGCAGTCTCGGGGCATTTAAATTGTTATGCATGGGAGGCTTTTACAGGAAAATACCATGCATAAAATATATTAAATGCATATTCATTAGTGGGAAAATTGTTGTTGAAATGATCTGGTGACAGGATCTCTTTAAGCGGTGCTTTTACCAGCCCATAAAAAACAATGGGATTTACTTACCTTTTTTGCATCTGTCATCCTATTTCATCACACTTTTTATCTTTTGCAAATACATGGGCATAGCATACCTTTTTGTTTTACTCCAGAATTAAATGAAAAAGAGAAGCTGGGATTGCAAGGCGTATTCAAACAATTAAACACAAAGACGTTTTCAAATAAGCTCACTGACCCTGCTAAGGCAGTTCTCAACAAAGATGCTTTCTTCCATGGGTGCCAGGAAGCGACTCAAAGTGCACATTATATATATATATATATATATATATATATATATATATATATATATATTTACACACACACAGAAATGGAATCTAAGAAGCTGTTCATTGTTCAGAATTTGTTCAGAAAAAGCATCTCAAATTTTTTCACCTCCTGGTTTCGGCACTGATTTCTGCGTATGCACTTTCTTTTTAATTAGGTTTGCGTGCTAACTGACCTGGTCCTATGACATTCATTAAATAAGACTCCTGATACCTGGGCTAAATGTGAATCCTTTATCCATTTAAAAATAACAAGTTTCCAGTGTACAAAGATTAAGAAACACCCATGAGACTTTAAGATCTTTTAAGATTTACTATACCACTAAACAAAGAGGAAAAATCCAAGAGCATTTTAGACTTCCGCTTACAAAGAATAAGTTAATTCCATTTCATTAAAACTGCCAGGAAAACACAGGGCGCTTTCACTCCTATGGTTGCATAATGAGCATTCCAAACGTTACTTCATAAAGCAGCATGAACTGTTGCGGCGCGGCCGAGATTCTGCAGTTGGTACTGAGACATTATGAAAAGAAAAGCCGTATGTCAAAAATATTTCACTGGCTGCCATCGTAATGAGGAAAGCCTCCTCTGGGCCTGCATAATTAAAGGCAACTCTAAGAACAATGAGAACTTTTTAAAATATGGGTCACAAGGTCAAAGAAATTAGGTCTCCCTAATTATAGCATATTTTTCAGCATGCAAAATATCTGGTTGAATGGACTGGCCTCTATAATAATGATTAACGTTGAGACTTTTAAAGGTCATATTTTCCTCTCCATGGTTTATTCAGACCCAGGGATGCACAAACATGAGCTAAGAGCTTTGTAAACACTATTTCCATTCTCATGCAATCATTCTGTGTATATTCGGTGAGAATTTCTAATGTCCGCTTTGAGAAACAAAAAGTTTTTTTTTTTTTAGAAAAATCACAATGCCATTATTAAACTGACATTAAAACAGAATATTAGGTAAACGTTATATGAATTCTGGCATCTCCATTATTTAACTTCATTTTACTACTTAATTTTTACTGACCATGTGAAGCTACAATAGTTTACTCTAACGTTTTAAGGAATTTTTAGCTTTCTGTTGTTCTTAATATAGTGAGAGAAAAAAAAACAACAGCCTGGAACTATAAAACTAAATTTACAAAGTGTTAACATAGTTATAACGGTCTTCATTTTCATCTACAGTGCTGTGAAAAGTATTTGCCCCCTCATTTTTATCTGCAGTGCTGTGAAAAACGTATTTGCCCCCTTCCTGATTTTTTGTGGTTTTTTTTGCATGTTTGTCACACTTCACTGATTCAAATCATCAAACAAATTTTAATATTACACACAGATAACCCGAGTAAATATAAAATGCATTTTTTAAATGATGATGATGAAGGGAAAAAAGCTGTTTAACCCCCTCTGCCTGTTGCTAAATTATGAATGAACTGATTAACAACATTTTTTGGAAAGCCGAGTTAAATTTAATTTGCCACACCCAGGCCTGATTACTGCCAGACCTGTTGAATCAAGAAGTCACTTAAATAGAAGCTGTCTGACAAAGTGAACAATGCTAAACATTCTCAAAAAGCAACATATCATGCCACAATCTAAAGAAATTCAAGAACAGATGAGAAACAAAGTAATTGGCATGTACAGTCTGGAAAGGATTACAAAACAATTTCTAATGCTTTGGGACTACAGCAAACCACGGTGAGAGCCGTTATCCACAAATGGAGACAACCTGGAACAATGATGACTAATCCAGGAGGTCATAAAAGGGCCCAGAACATCTAAAGAACTGCAGGCCTCACTTGCCTCAGTTAAGGTCAGTGTTCATGATCCAACAATAAGAGAGAGACTCGGCAAAAATGGCACCCATGGTGAAAGCCACTGCTGACCAAAAACGTCTTGATTATCCCCAAGACTTTTGGGCAAATATTCTGTGGACTGATGAGGTAAAAGTTTAACTTTTTGGAAGCTGTGTTTCCTGTTACATCTGGAGTAAAACTAAAACAGCATTTCATAAAAAGAACATCATACCAACAGTCAAACATGGTGGTGGTAGTGTGATGGTCTGGGGCTACTTTACATAAATTCTGTGCTCTACCAGAAAATCCTGAAATAGAATGTCCAGCCATCAGTTCGTGACCTCAAGCTCAAGCACACTTGAAGACAAAGAGAAGAGCAGGCTCCAGGTGTTAAGGAATTAATGTTTCTGTGAACAAGGGGATATGATGGTTTAGGATCAACATCCGTGTACATGAACAGAGCATGGGTATGGGTGTAGAATGCTGTGAGCAGCCCTGAAGACTGTGCATAAGTGGAGCCCAGCTGCATTTGTGGGCCATGTTTAAGGAAGATGGATAGCCGTCTTATAGGCAGACACGTCTTGGCTTTAATGGTTAATGAGGGAAGAATCACTGAGGTAACTTTCAATGGGGGGAAAAACTGCTCCTCTGTTGGCGATTCCCAAAATTAAACCTTAAGATGCATACAGGGAACATGACCTACCAGCTGATTAGGTCAGTTTTCTATCCAACAGTTCCCCCCAAATTTTATGGTCCTGAACACACATGCTGGTGATGCTGAAGCATCCCCATTGCTGTCCCATACATGTAAACATGAAAGCAATTTCTCACAGCCACTAATTTGCCCACTGGATATACACGAAGCAGAGAGAGGCCACTGTACTGTATAGCTTCAGGATATACAGTCCTCCTATACTCCTACTGACACTATATAGTGTTGTGTGTGATGCAGAGAATTATTAAACTTACACTTTTGACTTTAGTGCAGTTATTTGTACCAGAACATTAATAGCCCACAGGATGATTTCACTTGTTTTGTGGAATTGTCCTTTACTAGGAAAATATCTTTCTTAGAACTCATGTTTTTATTAGCGCAAAGGCTTGCTATAGCTTGTGTCAGATGACGGCACAAGACAAGTCTGTCATCTGAAGTAACATGGCTACAACTTTGTAACTTTGCAATATTTACAATGTTACACTTAGATATCACTGTTACTGGCTATGGCCATTTATCCAGGGGCTGCTTTGATTGATTTGAGGCCATAGCTGCACAGTGGCAGAGGATCCCAGCAAGAGCACACTTGGAAGTTTGCACAGATGAGGAATTTCATATACAGTAGATGTCCTGGAGACTTAGATCAGGTCCTCTGGGATGTTTATATACATAAATAGTAAAGAAAAGATGAGTGTGCCTAGAGCGCCATTTATTGTAGGCTAATGTGGTCTTCTGTAGAAGTCAGAGCCTACTGAACTGTAGTGTCCTTGCAGTTCTGAAATATTTCCTAATCAAGCAGGTTTTCACAAACCCGATAATAAATTATTATTATTAGTATTATGCAGGATTTATATAGTGCAACAGTTTGTGCAGAGCTTTACAAAATGAAGGCAGGCATTACAGTTACAAACTAATTTGGTACAAAAGGAATCAGAGGGCCCTGCTCGATGTTGAATTTTAAATGAAAAAAATAAACCTTTTCCCAAAACTCCAACCTGCTGTGGCAGTGGAGGAACACCCACTCAGCCAATTATAATAACTGGCCTTCCTGCTGACAAAAGAAAGGACTATCAATACATTCCATGTGTGCCTAACACTTTCTGGTCTTTCCATTAGTTGATTATCTGCCTTTCACACATATGCACCATTATCCTAATGTCTTCTTAAATGCATAAATACACCCATCTTATCCAGGAGTCTTCAAACTGTTAACACAGAGGGCCAGTTTATTGCCATTCAAATGTTAGGCAGTCCTGTCAGAATAGAAAATGTCCTGGCATCATTGGGAGTAAACAATGCCATAGGCTTGGTGGTCAGTGGGACTATAAAAAATTAACTATTTGTGTTCGTGGGAGGAATCATGCCCCATCATTGCAAACAGTGGGAGAAATAGTACCCCATAATTGGTGTCAGTGGAAGGAACACTACCCCATCTCTGGTGTCAGTGGGAGAATTAATTCCCCATCTCTGGTGTCAGTGGGAGCAATAGTGTCCCTTAATTGGTGTCAGTAGAAGGAATAGTCCCCCAAGGGCCAGATAAAGGCAAGCAAAGGGCAACATCCTGCCCTCGAGCCACAGTGATCCAATCATAAGCAGAGAATTCTGTGGCTAGAAATATGACCAATGTAAACAGAAAGAAAATCAAAAGAAAAACAAGATACAAGTATGAGAAAAAGAAAAGAACTGAACAACTGCAAGCTCTGCACTTAGGGAACAGAAAAGCCAATGGCAAACAAAAACATGTGTCTCCTAATTAAATAGGGTACATCTTCTCTGAACTTTTCCAAATGAACAATTATGACCTTGGGATAATACATTTTGTTAGAGATAAGATACATTAAACAGTTTGATAGGTATTACTTATGAAAACAAGCAAACCTTTCATATGCTAATGGTCATACAACCCAAGGTCTTCATAGACTTCCTCCACTGATTATCTTGCAGGCGTCTGCTTTTTGGATTTTTAACATCTGTGCGTTTCCTTACAGGAAGGTAGTCTGGTTATTTTAAAATGCTGCCAGAACAGACACTGAGATGCCAGACCTGTTCCCAGCATTCTCTGCGGAACTGAAAAATGCGTAGCATTAGCTGTCACTTACATTGCTGCGTACATATTAGGTGTACAGTCGGGTTTGTATTTAGATTGCAAAATTGTTGCATCAATAGCTTCAGACCAATCTTATACTTATTTCACACAAAAAAAAAAGATTAAAAGATCGCATTACCCTGACGTCAGTATGTACCATGATGAACTGCCCATCTTTTTAAGTTGAAGTATAAAGAAACAATGAATGTTTGTTCAAGGAATGGGTTGTGTGATCTTTCATCAGAAGACCCTTCAAATTGATCAGATAAATTTTTAATACAAATCACTAGTGATGGGTGAATCTGCCTGGGTTTGAATCACTGAGAGTTTGACAAATCTGGCTCAAAGTTCGGCAATCCCAAATTTTATGGTGAATCCCACTAAAGTCTATGGAATTGAATCTTGCTATACAATTTTGGCAAATTTTTGGGCTGTTAGGAAAGTCATTGTCAAAAAGGGCATGGGAGGTTGGACACTGCCATGTAGGGCATATCAGAAAGCAAAAAAATGTTTTTTAAAATACCATACAATGGAGAGAGGGTCCTTTTTAATGTGGTTTCTAGGGCAACATGGAAAAAGCACCAGTTATGCTTGGGAGATGCCTTCAAGCTGTATGTGATGTTTTGGAATAGTATGATTTTCACAGACAGCGTCAGCAACACCTCATTCTAGCATCACTTTTTTTTGAATGTGTAAATATTTTTTTACTTTTACATTTAGCGTGGTTTGAATACAGCAACAGCAGCCCAGTTTGATTCATTTCACTTTGAAAAAGGAAAGCTTTGTAAAGGTAGTTTTGGTTGCAACCAGGGGCGGACTGACCATTTGGAAACTTGGGCTCTGCCCGAGGGCCCGGGGTCAGTAGAGGGCCCCATGAGATGCCCCTGGTACCTTTTTCATAGGCTTTTTTGAGTTTGGGCAAGGACACAGGGGCCCCATAATCCCCTATTGCCCGGGGGCCCCATGAGTTGTCAGTCCGCCCCTGGTTGCAACACCTGATTTTTTTTTTTATCAAGCTGTAATAGGCCTGAATTGACTGGTGGAAGTAACATCCACAACACATTTAAGCTACAGAAAAGCCTCTTCCTAAAAAATAACATTAATAAAGCTCTCAGCTTTGAGAAAATTGGCCAGCGACATAACAAGTTATTAGTGTAGTTTATGAAAAAGTTTTTAACAAAATGTTAAAACAGAATCTAAATAAGCATTTCAAAACCACAAACCCTCTTACATCTCTGTATACCTTGCTGTTCCAAAATTTTTTAAAAATGCACTTCAGGTATTTCTCCTCGGCATCCTGCTGCCTCTGCCTCACAGGGATTAAAGCAGTAGGCAAAGGTTCCTGCTGGTCTTAAATCAGAAGCAGGTGTCTCCTTTCTCCTGCTGCTGTGCTTCCAGTATCCATTCTATCACGCCATGCGGTGTGTGCTCCAGAAGGAGCATGAGAGGGATTGATTCACTAATTTCTGCTTTATTGTAGCTCATCATTTTTGTTGTCTCTTCAAAAAAGCCAGAATGCTGCACACATCCTGAATGATGAGACATTGAAGTGGTGAAAAGAACCCCAGTCCCCAGAATCTGCTCTTGTACGATAATCAGGCAGTTGACACCAATGGCTGACTCACCAATAACCACCCAATGGATAACTGCAACTCTGACTAATAGACAACCCAAAGGTGACTATTGAATGCCTGGCTAGATGAACAGAGGGAATGAGGCTAGCAACATGTTTACACAAGGATTACTGTAATCATTTACTTACAAACAAAAAGTTGTATTTTCATGTATGTTTTAGAAAAGGCTAGCCGTGAATAAAAGTACCAATCAAAAAGAGATATAATTCTTGTCTAAAATTATAGCTCCAGCGGTGGGCTAATAACCTTGAATGTCAATACCTTGTTTACACAAAGAACCAGCATGTCAATCAGTAAAATGTTATTCTAACCATTGAATGATTTTGACCCATCTGCTCACCCTTGAGATTTACAAGCACTTGGGAAGCCACTTGAAGTCTATGCACGTCATATGGTTAATCTTTACAAAATAAAGAGAAAAGAAAAGTTACAAAGATAGACTCTTTGGCAGTGTCAAAAACATCACTGACAATGCTGAAGCGTAAGCCAGATGCTGTAACATCAGTCATTCATAATCTAAACATCACAGAGTAAACATTTGATACTAGTAGTCAGAACAAATTCTGCACTCATTTACTTCCTTCATTAGTGCTTAGCTCTCTCTAAAGCCTAAAGGGGAACAATGACTGGATTCAGATTTTTCCTGAAGCAACTGAAATTAAACCTAGATGTGGCTTTCTCTTACTGCTCATTTGTACCTCTTTTAATCAGACTTCCTTATTGGATAATAGCCAAGTTAGTTTTAACATTTCTTTAACTTGAGGTTAAAGTTTCATGTTTTATGGCTGCTGATAACCAAATAAACTGTGCAGTTCAACAATGGACAACTTGAATCTTTTATTTGACATTGTCCAGCATACTTCTTAGAGGTACAAGACAGAAAGTGCTCTATTTAGCTGTTTATTTGGTAACGTGACCTCGTTTCCTTTTGCTGCATGGGTGGCACTTTCACAGCATAAGTGAGATTACTTTTCTATAGAATTAGACTAACAGGGCGCATAGTGCAGAACCCCTGTCACTATTAACTAAATAAATCTGTAGAGGTTTTCTCTGCACTCCAGACCATGCTGCATTTAAGGAATTAATCAAAAATATGGTTAGAATGTATATATATGTATTTGTATATACATCCATAAATTATCTAGAAATAAATCAGGTACCAAGGAAGAAATCAGAACCTGAGTTGTATTGTTATTTCTCTGCTTCACTTACTTTTTTGTCAACATAAAATGACTGAAAATTACATACACAAAATCTTTCTGTATCGCACAAAATCTGATTATTCATTTCTAAGCAATCGGGCTTAAAGAAGAGGTCTGCGTAGCCAACATAGAGCAGGCTGAGGCATGGGTCTGCCAGGGGTAGAACACAGGTACCCACCATATTGCAGGGGGTGAAAGAGCCTCTCCTGCCTCTACATCGCCTGGCCTTCTCCAGCACTGTGCAGGACTGAGTAGAACTGACCTGGCACCACATCTCCCCTTGCTCCTCAGTTCTCAGGAACCTCATACTGCTCCTCAACTCTGCCCTGGTACCACGTCATCCCCATTCAGACTCTCCAGTGACATGCGCACCATGTGTCTGGGAGTTAGAGGTTGGGACATGGCTGAGGGGAATGGTGGTAGTAAGTAGCGTAAATCAGTCCCCATATCATCTGACTGTATTGCTTTGCATTATGGGTCCCCATATCTCATCATACTATGGGGCACCATACCAACCAACTATACTGTGAGGCCCTTATACTGTTTTGGACTATGAATCCAGAGGTCATCTGACTCTGCTGTGGGGCTCCGGTACTGCTTTGCGCTATGGGTCCTCATATCTCATATAATTGGTCCCCATTTCACCTGACTGTACGTTGGGGCCCCCTATACTGCTTTTCACCAATGGATCTCAAAATTATTGATATACTTTGAATTCCCAAATTATCTGATTGTATTGTGGGATTCATGTTTGCCCTCTTTCCTATGGAGTTATTCTAGTCTTTTCTGCACTTATGGGGCACCTGTATTGCTGTCTGAACAACATCTTTCCTATCACCTTTCACCTCCTACTCTCACCATGTTTCTCCATCCTACCCTTCCACTAGCACTCCCTTATTTCAATGCTCCGGTTCTGCTGCAATACTGCCCTGTTACCCCCATCATTCCCTTCCAGCAGTCCCCCATTCTTTCCTATCATTCTGCAACCATTCTCTCATCCCACTATTCTCTTATCCTGCCCCTATCACTCTGCACTGTCTCCAACAGAGAATGTTTATTAAGGTGGGTAAGTGACTGACACCCTTAATACAATGTGTGGGTTTGGCTGCAGTTAAAATTAAAATTCTAGTTAACCTTAATTGTTTCTCTAATAACTCCTTCTCCCCTTCCTTTTATATATACCTATATTTTTTAACTTTTAACTTCAAATATATGGCAAATACGTGTTTGTATTTTTTTGATAGCGCCAAATTAAAAAGCTCAGGTAGGAGGATCCTTGCCTTGGGTGCCAGAAGACCTTGTTGTGGCACTGGAAGCAGGATACAGGAATTCTGGATTGCAATGTAATTGCATAAGGAGGGTGTGAGGTAATACATATTCAAAGTTATCATGGCAAGTTATATAGTTCAAAAGTATCAGAACTGAAATGAGATATCATTTTCAGTGTACATAGATGCCAAATGAAATATTTCAGGTCCTGTCTTGAGGATGTTGATAGTGTGTCATGGGGTGATCTTCTAGAGAATGTATGGTCGAGTAGAAAAAGGGGAGGATGAGAGTAAGTAAGGAGAAGGAGAGAAAAATGCAGAAAGATAGAATAGAGAAAGGTAAAGCACATCTAATGTAGACTTTATTCAGGAGGCTAAAAGATCCCAGAGTTGTGCTGGTCCCAGAATGCAACAAGATGCTCCATGTTGCTAGGTAAGTTGAGTATCTGTCGAAGAGAGATGCCGAGCATGAGATTATGGTCCATGCTGTCTATAAAAAGGCTTTTTTTGGCTTTGGAAATTGGTCCTGGAATAATGGAGAGGAGGACAATCTCTATGGGAAATGTCAGAGTCAATGACCTATGTGTTTAATTATTAACAAATTACCCAATATTTTTGTAATGGGAGACATCACCACACCTGAAGCATTGTTCCCACTTTATCTGTGCATCTCCAAAATATATTGGAGATAGCTGGAAATATTTTAGGTAGGCTATTTGGACAATGATAACACCTTATTAGTATTTCTATCTATGCTTATGGGCAACGCTGGCAATGCTGGTTTTGTGGGTGAGAGTAAATATTTTATGTAAGTTTTTTTCCTGAAATTGGTGGCCATAGGTGTGTGCACAGGGTGTGCCAGATGTGCCTGGGCACACCCTAATCACCCCATGTGCATTACTATTATCGCTCTGTGTGCCACTGAGGAGATTGGAAAGATCTCTCATTGAGCAGCTCTGCTTATAAGAGAAGTGTGGAAGCACTTCTCTTTCACTCTGAGTCTGCATGCAGGGAGATAATGTGTCCACAGGGAGATCAGAAAGATACGCATGTGTGTTTGAGCTTTGGGGTGCATACCCTAATGCAATATGCTCCGCACACTTACATTGGTGACCTAGTTCTTTCTTCCATACTAGCAGCAAATAAGGTGTAGAGATGTATATGTGGCACTGCAAATTATCTTATAGTTGCAATACAAGGTGTGAGGATGATGTGTCCTGTAAGCAGAGAGCTGAATCACTAGCGATCAGTCCCTTATCTTTTAGGTGAGTTGAAAATTCTTGTAGCTGAAAGTAGTGAAGACAGCACCTGGCAGCAGGGTACAGATCAAAATCAAGTATGAAAAACGTTTGAAGACATCTGTGTTTTAGGGCTCTAGTGATTGAAGAGGGATGTCCATGTGTCCACTTAAGGAAGAGGGTTCTGGGGGGAGTCTGGGGTTACTGAGAATAGGGGTCATTGGACTGATCTATGAGGATAGGAATTGGAGTATGAGGACAGAGTCCCAAGGCTTTGGGATAGTTGGAACTCCAATGGGGAAGGTAAAGAACAGGGTGCGAGTATAGAATTGTCTCTGTGCATTTTTGTTGGTGTAATAATGTACTGTGTACTTACAGCTCATCTAATTTGGGTTTGTACACCTACAACAAACTACAAGCAAAATAGGGTGATGACTTCCCTACTTGTATTGTCATCTATTCTAGGTGTATGGTTACAGAGTGGGAAAACTGTTCCCACAGCTTCAGTGTGCCTCTAGTGGTCACAATGTCTGATCTTGTTTTTGTCATACTAAGGCTTACCAGTTGACTAGGTTTGGAGAAGGGTTGCACAAGACAGCAGGTCTAGGGGAGGTAGAAAGTATAAATCTTGCACTTTCTCTGAAAATATCTGTTTTTCATACCACATATTCGTTAACAGTTTTAGGATGTCAGGCACATTTTTCACAGGCAAAAAACTGGAGCTTTCTAATCTCTGCACAATCAAAAAGGAATAGTGGAAAACAGACTGAACATTTTCAACCCACCACATTTTCATTAAAGCAATATTACACCCCTGCTGTATAATACAGATGTACAACTGTGATAACATCATATATCATAGAATAAACTGCAATCTGCATGGAGTTAATGGAAACAAAACAAGCCTAGGAATTCAACAAATATTTTCAAGCCATATTATTCAGATATACTCCATAATACTTTGAGGGACGTTACTGAATTCTGAAATTGATTGGTGTAAATGCCAACAGTGGGTGTGGGCAAATTATGTTAACAGTCGGAAAGGCATTAAGTGGTAATAACCCCTTGGCTTTTTAAATGTATCAAGTAATGTCAAGCAGTGCAATATTACCATAAACAAAAACCTGCTCCATCATCCCATGAGGAATCCTCCCTGCTGAAACTACCCTTCCAAGCACGAATCTTTGCCCCATCAATCCCCTTTCCAAGCATAAATCCTCCCCCATCCCCCTTCTAGAACAAATCCACCCCACACTCTCCTCTCCCAGTACAAATCCTCTCTCCCCCAATCTTCCCTCCTAGCACAAATTATCCCCCTTACTAGCACAAATCTTTTTCCCAATACCCCCTACAGCACAAATCCTCTCTGTTACAAATCTCCCTTCCCAGTGCAAATTTTTTCCTCCTCATCCCCCTTCCAACACAACCCTCTGCCCCCAAATCCCTCCACAAATCCGATTCCCAGCACAAATTCCCCCCATCCCCCCAATACATATCCAAATGCTGCCCCTTCAAATCTCTCCCAGCACAAATCCTTTCCCACATCCCCTTTTCTAGCACAACCCCCCCAAAAAATACCCTCCCTTAGTACACATCCCCCCACACCTAGCACAAATTCCATCCCTGCCCCCTCTAAATCCCCCCTCTCAGCAAACCCCTCCCCCCTCCAAACCCTCTCCCTTGCACAAATCTTTTCCCCCCAATTATAAATCTTCTCCCCCCATAGTACAAATTCTCAAATACCCCCTCCAAACACAAATCCTCTCTGCCCCTCAATTTTCCTTCTTAGACCAAATCCGCACCCCCCCCCCCATTTCCCCCAATCCTCCGTCGCAGAAGAAATCTTTGCCACTCTCCCTGTTCCCCCCTTCTAGCACAAATTTTCCCCCATCCCCCTTCCTAGCACAATCCCCTCCCCACAAATGTTGACACCCTACTCATTTTGTCCCCAGTATAATTTCCTTCTCCTCCCTGAAAATTACAGACCTCAAATAGAGTGTGTCAGATGATAATGGGATGTCCTTCCTCCTAGGCTCCCCCTCTTGTAGCGTCATTGATCACATCAGAGCTGAGGAGAAGCCTAAGGGAAACTTGCCTCAGATCTGAGGTTTGCTGCTTGTGACAGGTAGGCAGACACATGCCCTGAGTGCCTGGTGCTAGCAAAGCCACTGCCCATTATATTTCTGGACCAGCAGCGATGGGAAAGAGTCCCTGGGTCACAATGTTGTCTTCCCAGATGAACTAGCATCAAAATTCCAGTATGTTTAGTTTATTACACAGAACATGATAAAAATAAACATCCCCCAGTAAACTATTTGGTAACATTCAGCACTTGCAGCTTGCTTCTGCTATCTCAATACTGCTTCCCTGAACATCCAGCCTTCATAGGAAAGAGTTAACAGTGGACATTACAGTCTTCAGCCAGTCTATTAGCTTGGAGAAGAGAGCGGACAGCAGTGGAGTGCCCCTGGGGCTGTGTGTTTCTATTGATGCATGCAATGTTGGGAGCCACAACTCTAGTCCCTGCATGCAAAGGTAATTCCATAAGATGATGCAAGAGAAAGGAACCACCCAAAAAACAGCTTAAAACTGGAACATAAGCAAGGTTTAAAAAAATAAGCTGCTAAAAGTGCTTAAAACTGAGGTTAAATATCACTTTAATAGTGGTTCCTGGGTTTTAGGTATATACCTTCACTATAAGTATGTGTGGGTATATCTAGGAACCTTAAGAAAATCATTACTCAATCATTACTTACTTTTCTTTTTGCCAGGATGTGAGTCTACCAAACTACAGACTGCAGCATACCAGAGTCAATTTCTATTCTGAGACAGAGCAAAATAAAAGAAAAATGTAAGCTCAGATTCTAAATATCCATTTTTGTTGCCACCCCCTTATGTGTTTGTGATATGTTCCATGTACCAAATAAATTAGAAAGTTCTTATGGAAAATCAGTGAATGCTTAGAGCAAATCTGAATGTAAAACATGGCTAAACAAACTATATAAGGCAAAACGTGAAAAAAAAAGACTCAATTTCTTAGGCTGATTTCAAAGAAAAGAATTAGACATGGTTGTCATATACACTATAGCCACAAGCCACGTTTCTCTGCAAACACTACAGCATTTTCTGGGGAAATTAAAAAAGAAAAAAAGCAGTTACTTTGCATGTGCAACTTTGTACATTCCGATTGTGTGTTATGTACATTCATTTTTGATGCTTATAGAGAAAACAGAATTCTATGCATCCTGGAGCAGGTTAGATATGCTGAACACAATGGGGTTTTTACTAAAGGGAAATAGATTTCTCCAGAGCTTTGTAAATGAGATACAGATTCACTTTACAATGAATATCCAATCATATGAAAGGAATATTGAAAAAAGCACTTTTGCTTGCACATGATTAGATGATGGAAGTCAGCAGAGCTTCTGCTGATTTACTAAGCCCTGCAGCAATTGCTCTTGCAGAGTGCAACTGCACTTTGCAAACTGCACAGTCTATTTACCTGCAGTAAATCAACCCCAATATATAAACACATATATACTTGTGTAAATGCAAACACATTTAAATGCAGGAGAAAACCTAAGCAGCATAAAGTGATTTTATACTTTCCAAATAGTAAAAACCAAACACATGAAGTTAGTGTTAAAGTGAGTGTAAACTTTCATTTTATAAAAGCCCCACTCTGTGTGTCCATAGACACGCAGAGTGGCTCGACTCCATCCCCGCTTCTTGCTCAATGGCTGTGATTGACAGCAGTGGGAGTCAATGGCCCCTGCTGTGTCTGGGTCAATGAGGAGGAAGAGAGCTTCTGCTCTTGTGCACATTGCTGGATCAAGATCGGGCTCAGGTGCTGGGTGGGTATCTGCATACTGAAGGTGTTTTTCCTTAATGCATAGAGTCGGGGGCTTTTATCTCAGAGAATAGGTGCAGGAACTCCCTACTTTTTGAGTCACCCTTGTCTCTGCCCTGTACCCATCTCCAAGTACCATCCCTTGGATCCACTCCCTACCCATCTCCTAGTACTGCTCCTTTTAGAGAATACAGAACCAAGTCTGATTTTGTGGTGCTAAGTAATTTGTATGTAATGTGTTAATGATAACAAGAAAAGCAGTAAAATACAGTAAATCCCCTGCAGCCAGCAACAATAGATCCCCTACACAAAAATAGCCCCCCCAGCAACAATGGACCCCCACACAACAAAATATCACCCCAGCCACCATAGACTTCCAGTAGCAACAACAGATCTCCGGACAGCCAGCATTAATATACCCTCTAGAAGCCAGAAACAATAGTTTCCTCCCTCAACAGGAGATTCCTCCCAGCAACAACTGACCCCCAGCAAAAATAGACCCCCCATGCAAAAAATAGATTCCCATCAGTGACAATAGATACCCCAGCAGCCAGCATTAATAGACCCTCCAGCACACCCCAGCACACCTTGCCATTACATACATTCAGTGCTGGAGGTGCCAGAACTGCATTCACTCTGCGTTCCCACTGAAAAAAAGCCCTGCATAGAATGCATTAGGGTAGAAAACCTTCAGCCTATACAACCACCTTAACTGCAGCTTAATGAAAAGTTTAGAATCCTTAATGAACATCAAATCACTATAGACTTGCCTGTGGCATTGCAAATCTGAAAATCTGGGTTCAAGTTTGTTCATCCCTGAATTAATCAGATAATGCCTACATTCTCCTTAAGGTTTGTTTGCTTGAGATTAATCTGAAGTCCAACTTTACCTTCAGTCTTGCACAGTTGTATCCAATCCACTCTTCTACTAAAACAAATTACTTCTATTTCACTGCATACTGTGAGATTCCCACACTTGGAATTGAAAGCTGAAGCAAACCAGATAGACCTTGTCTCATATTCAGGCTGGAGGACATCCAGCATCATCCAAATCTTTATCCTCATCCCCTCCATCCCACAAGCCTTACTATGCCTGGCTCATCTGTTTCATTCATTGGATTTCAGCTCTTTCAGTCATGGAGGCTCAGCATCCCATGTGGGCAATACCTCGGCCATTGGCTCCTGCTGCTGTGTCTGGGTCATTGAGGAGGGAGAGAGCCACGAGAGCCAGGACAATACCTAGGTCAATCTGCAAGCAAATTCAGCCTGCATAGGAACATCAACTGTAGACTGATACCCATCCATCAAGGCATGGAAGGGCGTTTGGTGTGGACTAGCTCAACAGCTTCTGGCTGTCACTGGTTAAGGAAGCAGCTGCTGTGTCCTTACCAATTGCTGATGTCACCTAGCCCTTAAATGTATATGCCCTGGAAATCCCTGGCTACCTAAGCAAATGAGCAAAAAATGAAGCAGGTTTCAAAACTTCTAAAATATGGCCATATGGCCATCAATAGTTGTTAGGGAAGCAGGGGCTGCTTGCATCCACTGCATGCTTATCCACCACTGATGTTGCCTGGCTTACTCACTTACATGATCGGGCAGCCAGAAGCAAGGAATGGAGCCTTACATCATTGTGTAAATATGGACAAATATGTCACTACTATCCCTGCCTCTTTCTTTTTCTAGCCAATGACAGCTCAGGGAGCTGTTATCCAACTAGTGTTACCATTGAGGATTGGTCTTTTGTGTGGCAGGCTGTCGGCGGCGAGCATTGTGATTGATGATGGATTTGCAAAGAGGGACTTTTTTTTTTTAATAAAGGACTTGTCAAACCATTGGATATATTTATTTGTAGGTGACTTTTTTATGAATGGGTAGGGGTACTGTGTACTCTATACTCATTCAGATAGAGGGGTGGCCAGTATCTAGGAGCCCCCCACCTAGAGACCACCACAAACACCAAGCAACGGTTGTGGGGATGAGGTCCTTGCTTCATCAACATGGGTACAGGGTATACCCTCCATGTTGAGGGCATGTGATCTGGTATGGTTTAGGAAGAGGGGGCATGCTTTGCCTCCTTTGCTAGCCAACCAGCCTGCATGCTTGGATTAAGGGTTTGGTATGGATTTTTAGGGAAACCTGACACTTTTCTTTTTGTTCTTTGTGTGGTGCCCCCCTTAAAATTTGTACCAAACTCAAAGGTCTGGTATAGATTTCCTGGGGGGGGGGGGGTGGTTGGCATGAATTACCTTCTTAAAATAGCAAATAAAAAATAATATAGCATATACAATTGCCACACAAGCTATATTGTAATTTAATATTAATAAAGATAACCTTCCCTTTTTTGATATACAGCCACTGTAATTTCCTGTAAAATTCAATGTATAATGGCAACTTGGCACATTTTGTACATTTTTGGTGTATGGAAAACCCCCAGAAATGTGATTTCCTGCTTGTATGATTGTCTCACCAATTTATCCAGAAGTCTGCACTGATACAAATTTTCTTTATAGCAGTACAAATCAATTTCATTCACAGCAGTAAAAGTAGTAATGCGCATCAAAGTTTTGGAAAATCCCAATTATGCTCATTTATCCATTTTTTTTATCATTCGTATGTATTTATTTTCCTTTTTTTTAATTTATTTTGCGCTTTTGCTTTTGTAGTTCTGCATTAAAAAAAATACACAATTGTTTTAATACTTTATTTTATGTGATATTGCAGGGGTAATGGTCAAGTGTGTAGACCTTTCCAGAGAGTTCACACCTACCATGTAGTGCAGTTTCAGGGCTTGTTGGCCCACTTTACTAACAACGAAAAAAAAAACATTCAAACAAAACTGCTGCCCTTGTAGAGGGTTTCCATCATCACTTCAAACATAAAGCAAAACTGGTATTAAGCCTCCTGACTTCTTCTTGCAGTGACACTGCTCAATGCTCAGGCCTCAATCGTAGGCTATTTGTCTAGTCATGCAGATCAATTCACAGCACTGCTGTGCTCCTTTACACAACTCTGTACCTGTCGCACTCTAGTTTTCCTCTTTTGCAGATCCCTGCTGCTCTGACCCTCAGACTATTGCCTCGTATACATGATGAGAATATCAGACGAATGATTGTCCGTTTTGTTTTGCATGCTAGTCTCATATCAAAAAGGAAGATGCAGGGGCGGACTGACAACTCATGGGGCCCCCGGGCAATAGGAGATCATGGAGCCCCTGTGTCCTTGCCCACACTCAAAAAAGCCTATAAAAAAGGTACCAGGGGCATTTCATAGGGCCCGCTACTGACCCCGGGCCCTCGGGCAGTGCCTGAGTGCTCGAATGGTAAGTCCACCCCTGGGAAGATGTTACTAAATTCATGAAAATTCTACTACAACAGAATACAACTTCGGAAGAAATGTATAGTATTGTATTGTAATGTATTCTGTCGTTTCTGAGCATGCGTGGTCTTGGTCTTTTGATTTTTTTTTTTGGATGGATACTATACTGAGTAAACAAAAATCATTTGTTCTGGTATCGTACGATAATGTTTTTTGTGTTTGCCCCTTCGGATAATTTTGCATGAACAGTTGTGATCGGCTCTTGAAAGCTGCGTACTAATGATCAGATTATAGTACAACAGTTTTGAAAGCGGTATTTTTCATCCAATTTGATCAACATATGTACTAAGCTTTAGGGTTTCTGTTTGTTTCTCGACAGCCTTCACCTACACTGTGCAGACATACACACTCTGGCTGCTCCCTTGCAGCCTCGTGGACTCCTGGGAAGAGGTGGAGCCCTGAACTGCTGGTATGCCCTTAATTATAACAGGTGTGCCCACCTGCACACTCAGCCTACAGGTCTCCAACAAGACCCAGACACAGAGGTAGAGGCTTCATGCCTCCCAAAGCTCATTGAAGCCTCCAGACTCCAGACTCTGATGTAGGAAAGAAAAAACCCAGAGAAAACCAAAAACCCAGTTTTCTCTGCTCAGAAGTAATACTCTACATACATGTAAACCCTGTGTTGTCTTCAGTCCTTCTACTACAGTGGCAGGGACTTGCACTGTTGCCTTCATTTGTGAATACCTTTACCAGAAATTTAATTTTAGTATCATTATGTAGCACACCCTTGGGTGGAACTTGGCTAGATATATAGGTTCAGCTCTCACCTGAATCTGGTGACACCTCCGATTACCCAGAACACTCCGACACTCTGAAAATATTTTATATGGGTTTTATTGAAGAAACAAACCCTGAAAAAGAACTAGCTGATTTAACACAGGTAATGTACATAAAACACAGATACCACTTTGCATAATACAGTTAGTAAGAAGTCACAATTCACTCCCCAAAGACTCCAAAACTGACTAGTAGCACACTGACTAGGGTGACATTGACACATAAAACAATAACTGTTAATGAGATTTAGCAGGTTATTGACATTTGCTATAGCAGTACTATCTAGAGCAGAAATGTCCTACCTAACCACTGGCCAGTGGGATGAAACGTAAAGTCTCTCAACGTTGGGGCCCTTTAATCAATGGAAGAGCGCTCACTCTCTGCATCGGAGAGTATTTGTAATCCAGGGATAGCAGGAAAGCACAGTCTCAACACTTCAAAAAATCTTTACCATACAGGTGAAATCCTGATATACTGACACTTGCTCAGTATATTTAGAGCAGCAAGCTTCTGAGGGGACTTGGAACTAAACACACTCTTCAGCCACAGCACAAATCTTGAGGAGACAAACCAGTAATATACAGAGACAGAGTTCTCTCATTAATCAGCAGCAGGAATAGCTAATTCTGAGCAGCTTGGGCTTTACAAGATCTGTGTCACTCTGAGAATTAGAGAGCAGGCTTTCTCATGACCATTCTCCAGAGATAAACAGCAAATGCAGCAATAACAAAATCCCCTTTCATCACAGAGTACTCACTATTTCTGGATTGTCCTCTAGATAGCATTAGACAGTAGTAGAAATCCTCTCTCTTTCAGCAGCTCCAGACTTTGAGAGACACATGCACTTGAGTGGCTGTAATCCTGAGTGTCAGGCAGGACAATCCTTAGTTTGCACACTGTCCTCCTGCAACAATTTCTCTGCTACACACTCCCAGCCCAGCCCATGGGCTTTAGCAGCACAGAGAGTGAGACTCTGTGACTTTACACCAGGAGCCCTTGCTCCATGCGTTCCCCTGAAAATGTCTTCCTCCCCACATGTGCTTCTTCTTCCTTTTTCCTCTTTCCTTTTCTCCACAGCCAATCATAAGTCCAGCTGCAACAGTGCTGCTATGGGTGGATCCTTCTCAGCTGTAGCAGCAACCAATCAGAGCACAGTCCTGCTTTTCCTGTCTGTCACTCACAAAGAGAGAAAAGAAAAAAAATGCTTTGCAACTGCTGTTTAAAATTTAAAGCAACCAGCACATCTCTACACTTATAAATGGCAACATTTATAGAATAAAATTTAAAATTTTCTGCAATAACGTATAAACTATCACCTATCAAACTAGATTTTGTGATATTTTTGTTTGTAGAATTACAAAACTTATCACCAAATGTTTTAATGTTTTAACCAATATTGCCAAAAGATTTATGTATTACTTCAGTATTATAAGTAACGACAAACTTATTGTCCAATGAATAGGTCTGGAAATGTAAAAATTGCTCTCATTCATAAGAGGTATACAGGTGCAGGAGCTGAAAAGGACATTGCTGTAAAATGGCATCGTACCAAGAAATTTTTATCAAAGATTACAGGTACAATAAAAGCTGAAAAACCCTGCAGTTAAAAGTCTTTATCGACACAAGGTGTTGAATTAGAAATATCAGAAAACTTCAAAATACACCTCCCCTATTAAAAGTGTTTATTAAATTTCATGGAACATGTTGTTTTAGCATGCACCATAGTAATTTCTGCCTTTCCTAGATATATTCACCACAACCCATTCTTCATATCCCTTACCACAAAAAAAAAAAAAAATTCTTAGCACATACTTCTTTTAACATCCATCAGGTGGCTTACCCTTTGAAAAATATGAAAAAAAATAAGATGAATGTTATGGAGGTATTGTGAAACATGAGGGATGGGTTTGTAGAAGGTCAGCCAAAGGATATTAGACATCTTTCTATAATTATAAGTGAGATACAAGCAAACAGTAAACAGGATGAGTACTGAGCATTACTGTTGGCCTGTTTGAAATTAATAAGAAATACATTCATTTTTATATATGACTTATATCTTCTGAAAACAGCACAAGGCGTATACAAAAAAACTGAATCTTTCTTTAACAGAAGCTTAGGTCTCTCAGTACTGCTGGTGGAAACCTGGTTTTTCTTGGCACACTACAAGTTAATGTAAAAGCCAGTTCAGAAGCAAATGGACTGTAGTCAGGTTTAATTAATGTCAGACAACCTGAAATGATGCTTAAGACCACAAAAGAAGAGACAAAGTTCCTCTTTGGTAGTTGGCCAATTCAAACATGATCACAGGGACAAAGAAAGCATTAAGACTTTTTAATGCAGGGACAGTTTTACCGGCAATTATTTTATTTACACAGCATGTTATTTGTAGTGTCTTTGATCACCCCTGGCAAAACAATGATTTACTTTACATCTGACAATGTTCTAGACTGTTTATCTGAAACTAAGAGTACAGATTCTTAAAACCAACTACATCATTATCAAAATTTGAAAAAAGACCTTAGTTATTGGCTGGATTACAGCATAGAAAATATGTGAAGCAAGATACAAAAATAGCATACAATGGATGAGTAAATTTAAGAGTTTAAATTTGCCTGCTAAATTTGGGTGGTTATTAGGAGTACAATTGGCTTTAAAAGGCTCCTAGGGGTTAGGGAAGTTTCTTTTAGCAAACCTGGACTTTTTACTTAGGCCAAAAATTGCTCCCCCTCATTAAGCATGATGTAAGATGTTGAGGAACAAAGGGACTTTAACCCTTCATGAACAAATGTTTAAATATTTAAAGGATTTTTTTTAAGTGTTCATTATGATTTTTTAACTGTATGCTGCCTTCTTTACGAAAAGTATTTATTTCTAGGTGCACATCTAAAGAAGTGCATAGGCAGCTGTCAGTGACATGGCTTTGCTCTCCAACAAAGTCATGTGTTGATTTCAACTAAGCCATTGCCTAAGGGGACTCATTACAGGTGAGTCTCTTAAGTAATAGAATATTTTTTTAGTGCAAACTCCAAGCAGGTTTTCATGTGTTTTGCACTGAAGAAAGGCCTCCATCTAGCCACTCTGCCATAAAGCCAAGATAAGTGGAGGGCTGCAATGATGGTTCTCCCTCTTGGAACTCTGTCCCATTTCAACATAGGATCTCTTCTTACCCGATTGCTCAGTTTATCCCATTGTAGGTTAAAGGGATTTCTTGTGCTTCAGGAAATTCACTTTACCTGCCGCAAAGTTAGTTACCTCTTCAAACACAGCCATCTACTCCAAAAGTGGAAGCTCTAATACTTTGTTTTTAGATATATGTTTGAATGATATCAGGGTGTATTATTGGGGCATGAGGCACTGTTTGTAGTACTGAGTCATAATACACTACATACTGTGCTGTGTGAGTCACCGCATGTAATGGAGAGACATATAACACTGTAGTAGTAAAGAGCTGTAAGTCATCACATATAGTAGGGAAGTAGGATAGTAAAGTACCATGAGGCACTCTGTGCAAAAGAGAGGTATTAGGCACCATGACTAATACAAAAAATAATATTCCTGAGCTACAACAGGCACAGCAAAACATGAGGGGAAGGGGAGAGAAGATATTCAGCAATACAGAAAACGGAAAGGTATAAGAGCCAGCAAATCTCAGGTGTGCTGCCTGGCTAGTCACTGCATTTAACATATAGTGGTACAGAGAAAGAAATGAGCAGGGGTGTAGGATTTTTTGTTATGAACATGTGATTCTGATCAGGCTTGGGAGGAGAAAGTTACACTAGCATGACATCACATTCTCTCTATAAAGTAGTTTAGTAAGGCAAGAAGAATACGTTTGACTTTTGTGTACTGTGGCAGATCTCATTTGGGGGCTTGGGTTTTGGGGAATGAGCTTTGTGTACTAGGAAGAAGATGATCTACCTTCCCTTTTATACTTAGCAGCAGCAGGTGCTAGGTACAGAATTCACTGTGTTCTGGCCCCTGGCAGAAGATCACACAGCTTTCATGTGGACAGAGGTACAATTAAAAGGGTAAAGTAAATGGAAAAGGCTTTGGTGGTTCCATTGTGTTAATACTTTATTACAAGATTTCTCAGGCAGATCACAGATACTACAACATGGAAGCCATAGGGAAAGAAATGCTGACATACTATAGGAAATTAAGTAACCTCTCCAGTTACAAGGGCTGTTATCAATAAATATCTATTAACCAGTATACATGGGCACTTGTGCATGTGCATGTGCAGAAATGTGTCTGTTTATGTGAGCACCTCACAGTGCATGCATGAGTGTACCTGCATGCCCCCAATAGGGGTGGTGCCAAAGGGCCTATTTGAAGAGCAACCTGATTCACTGACTGGTCTTGTGACCTGATCTGTATTCTGTGTGTGTGTGTGTGTGTGTGTGTGTGTGTTCTTATTCCTGACCTGGCTTATTCCTGACTTGCCTTTGGATTTTCTTGATATCATTGCTTCTTCAGTTTCTGATCTAAGTTCCGTCTCTGACCTTGATCCTGCTCATGACTTTGTACTTCACTACTCACTCGATCTGTGAAATTGCTACTGCCTTTAATTTGGTTCCACATTACTTTTTAAGTGCCTTCTCTGCTCCATGATCTAACTGTGGACTTTGATGATCATTTCTGCTTACCTGCATGCTAATGCATTGGTGGACTCTGTCGATTGGAATCCACTGTTACTGTTTAGTAACCGTGATTGGTGCTTCCTGTGGCCCTGCTGATGTTTGTCCAACACTCCAACCTGCAAGCTCTAATGATCATTTCTGGACAATATCACAGATAAGAGATCCTGCAAGCAACATCTCTCGGAATTCATGTCCCTTTGCACCATCTGTCTCACTTTTAGGGGCTGAAGATACTCACCATTTCAGTCTCCTATCTGGTACATGACAGCTAGAGATGAGCGAATCGAACATGACGAAGTGGAATTCGTTTCGAAGATTAGGAAAAATTCGATTCGCGCCGAATCCGAAAATTAGCAAACTTCGGATGCACGAATCGAATTTTCCCAAAAATGGCGGCGACATGTGTGGCGACGGAGCGGGGATCTCCGGGAAGGCGCGCAGACCAGGCGCGCTGACCCATAATGCATTCATTCATGACATGTGATCGCATTAGCCAATCAGCAGCCAGCCAGCCAGCACTGTGTAATGGTGGAGCTATAAATCGCGGCCATCTTAGAATTCTCCATTAGCCTCCGGTCATTCAAGAGAGACAGACCTGTCTGTATTAGGGACAGAGTTAGGGCCACAGAGACTTTAGGGCCACAGAATCGTTACTCAGGGACACAGAATTGTTACTCAGGGACATAGAATCGTTACTCAGGGACACAGAATTGTTACTCAGGGACACAGAATCGTTACTCAGGGACAGACACAGAATTGTTACTCAGGGACACAGAATTGTTACTCAGGGACACAGAATCGTTACTCAGGGACACAGAATCGTTACTCAGGGACACAGAATTGTTACTCAGGGACACAGAATTGTTACTGAGGGACACAGAATCGTTACTCAGGGACACAGAATCGTTACTCAGGGACAGACACAGAATTGTTACTCAGGGACACAGAATTGTTACTCAGGGACACAGAATCGTTACTCAGGGACAGACACAGAATTGTTACTCAGGGACACAGAATTGTTACTCAGGGACAGACACAGAATTGTTACTGAGGGACACAGAATTGTTACTCAGGGACACAGAATCGTTACTCAGGGACACAGAATTGTTACTCAGGGACACAGAATTGTTACTCAGGGACACAGAATTGTTACTGAGGGACACAGAATTGTTACTCAGGGACACAGAATCGTTACTCAGGGACACAGAATTGTTACTGAGGGACACAGAATTGTTACTCAGGGACACAGAATTGTTACTCAGGGACACAGAATCGTTACTGAGGGACACAGAATCGTTACTGAGGGACACAGAATTGTTACTCAGGGACACAGAATCGTTACTCAGGGACACAGAATTGTTACTCAGGGACACAGAATTGTTACTCAGGGACACAGAATCGTTACTCAGGGACACAGAATCGTTACTCAGGGACAGACACAGAATTGTTACTCAGGGACACAGAATCGTTACTCAGGGACAGACACAGAATTGTTACTCAGGGACACAGAATCGTTACTCAGGGACACAGAATTGTTACTCAGGGACACAGAATCATTACTCAGGGACAGACACAGAATTGTTACTCAGGGACACAGAATTGTTACTCAGGGACACAGAATTGTTACTCAGGGACACAGAATCGTTACTCAGGGACACAGAATCGTTACTCAGGGACACAGAATTGTTACTCAGGGACACAGAATTGTTACTGAGGGACACAGAATCGTTACTCAGGGACACAGAATTGTTACTCAGGGACACAGAATTGTTACTCAGGGACACAGAATCGTTACTTTCTGCTTCACAACCACTATTGTACGTTCAAAGAGTTAAATCCTGTTTTATGTTTGGGGTGCTTATTGAATTAAAGAGTATGTCAGACAACACGCAGAGGAGTGGCAGAGGAGGCAATGTTTCAGGAGCGAGCAGACGTGGCAGCAGAGGAAGGGGTCGAGGCAGCACTAGTCGCAGCCAGAGGCCAGTGCTCCCGGTGTCATCCAGCGGTCGTGTCTCCACCGACAACCCTGCCGTCATCGATTGGTTGACTCGGTCGTCTTCCTCTTCCCAGGTCACCTCTGACACCTACAGCCAAAGGTCGGTGGGTACGTCAGACACAACCGTTAGTTGGCATGGCCCGGGAGCAAGCCCACTGAAATCACGTGTCCTCTACCTGCCCCTGTCCTTTGGTGTTCCCTCACCAAGCGAAGTATCGCATGCTGTGGGCTCAGCCCCACTGTACAGTGAGGAAGAGCTAACAGAGGGCGGTCAGGAACGGGGGGAGACATCCGCCTCTTCAGCAGCCAGGCGAAGGAGTGCTGGCAAGGAGAGTGGCTCGGTAGGCGGTCTAGAGACAGGTCTGTCTCCTGACCCACACGCAGCCGAGGGGGCTAGTAGTGACGCGGAGACCCTAATTGATGATGATGAGGCTAATCGCACTTGGCAGCCTCATCGTCATCAGGGTATTGCTTCCGCATAATCAGGAGAAGAGGGTGCCAGCTTGCCAGCGAGCAAAACAGTCGGTGGGTTGCCCAGGAGGCAGCAGGGTCGCAGCAGTGTCAGTGGAGGCAAACGGCCACGGAGTAGAGCACCAGCTCCACTGCAGCCTACCACCACGGCCAGTAGTGGTGCCGGTGTACACGGAGGAAGTAGCAGTCAGCCAGTGAGGTGTAGCGGGGGCAAAGTTTCCTACTCGGCTGTGTGGCAATTTTTCGTCAAGCCGCCCGAGGAAGTAAACGTAGCCGTATGTCGACTATGTGGCCAGAAAGTCAAGCGTGGCCAGGGGGCCCATGTTGGGACTACAGCATTGCGTCAGCATATGCAGCGTCGCCATTCGGTGGCCTGGGAAAACCGTGATAAAGATACGGCGGTTCTGCCTGCCCCAGCCCCCGCTCCATCACCCGCTCCGTTACTTGCTCCGTCACCCGACGTCAATCGCCCTCTATCAGCCAGTCAAGCCTCCAACACCTCTGCTGAGGGGAGTTGTCGCTCGTTGGTATCTTCCGCTCGTTCAGATGCTCCTTCTCCTGCTACTCCTCTTCACGGATTCCGTCAGCAGTCTTTCTTGGAATCCGTTTCCAAGAGACAACAGTTTGCGAGCACGCACCCGACGGTGCAGAAGCTGAACGTCCTCCTGTCCAAGTTGCTGGTGCTGCAGTCCCCCCTTTCCAAGTGGTGGACTCAGCACCTTTCCGAGAAATGATGGCTTGTGCCGAGCCGCGGTGGAGAGTGCCAAGCCGGCATTTCTTCGCCAAAAAGGCAGTGCCAGCCCTGCATTCACATGTAGAAGAGATGGTGGGCCAGTCTTTGAGCATGTCGGTCTCTGCCAAAGTGCACGGCAGCGCCGACATGTGGAGCTGTAACTACGGTCAGGGACAGTACATGTCATTTACGGCCCACTGGGTGAACGTGGTGCCGGCACAGCCGCACCAGCAACTTGGACAGGTCATGCCGCTTTTGCCTCCACGTTTGCACGTCCTTGGTCCAGCAAAGATGTCCGCCTCTACCACCTCTTCTTCCGCCGTGTCCTCAGCTGCCACCCCCGTGCCAAGTCCCATTACCCGACCGGCATATCACATGTGCAGGGCGCAACGGTGTCACGCTGTGCTGCACCTGGTATGCCTTGGCGAACGTAGTCACACAGGGGAGGAACTTCTGAGTGTAATGAACAGAGAAATCGACAGATGGCTGTCTCCGCGCAAACTGAAAATTGGAACCATGTTGACCGACAACGGAAAGAACATGGTGTCTGCTCTGCGTCAAGGAAGGTTGTGCCATGCGCCATGCATGGCTCACGTGTTCAATCTGGTTGTCAAGCGGTTCTTAAAATCCACCATCCCACTGCAAGACATCCTTAAAATGTCACGTAAACTTTGCATGCATTTCAGCCATTCCTACACCGCAAAGCACACCCTCCTTGAGCTGCAGCGGCAGAACGGAATTCCACAGCATCGCCTGATCTGCGACGTTGCAACAAGGTGGAATTCAACCCTACATATGTTAGACCACCTTTACGAACAGCGAAAGGCCATCACCGATTTCCTGATGTTACAAGCGGATAAAGGTACTCCCCTGTGTAACTTAGATGTCAGCCATTGGCAGCTCATGCGTGACACCTGCCGCTTGCTCAGGCCCTTTGAGGAGGCCACGCTATTCGTGAGTCGGCAGGACTATGGGATGAACGACGTCATTCCTCTGTTGCACGTCCTGGAACAAATGCTGTTAACAATGGCTGGTCAGGGTGCGGTAGACGTGGCGCACAGATCTCAACGCCACATGACCCCTGTGGGGGCAGGACAGGAAGAAGAGGAGGAGGTAGAGGAGGACATTGGTGCTCAGGAATTATTGAGTGAAATGGGTGGTTTTTCCACTCAGCGGACAGGAGTGGAGGAGCAGGAGCATCTGGTAGAGGAGGAGGAGGAGGAGACAGAGGACCCAGACGCACCGTGGCAGTATGCTGTGGAGATGGAGGCAGGGAGTCCCTCGCATTCCTTGGCACAAATGGCCCATAGCATGCTCGGTTGCTTGCGTAGCGACAGCCGAATAATAACCATCAGACAGAGGGATGACTTTTGGCTGTCCACCTTGTTGGACCCTCGCTACCGTTCAAAAATGGTGGCCTTTTTCACACCTGCTGAGAGGGAGGCCAAAATAAAGTACTATAAAAACCACCTATGTAGTCAGTTGGTCTCTGCCTTTCTGCGCCAACGTCCATCCTCAGACACTGTGGGCCCTGTGCGCTCGCGTTCCGCTGCCATGGCAGCAGGGGAGGGGTGGGGTGGTAGGAGCAGTGGCAGCTCCACCAGCAGCGGCTGCCTCAGTCTGCAGTCGATGATGACTAGCTTTCTTCACCAGCGCAGTGAGGAAACTACTAACCAGCCGCAGCAGCAGCAGCATCAGGTGGACCTGGAGCAGGACCTCAAACAACAGGCTCGGGCCTACTTGGACAGCACCCTGCCAACCGAGGTAGACAATCCCCTTGACTACTGGGCAACGAAACTTGACCTTTGGCCCCAACTAGCTGAATTTGCCCTTGAAAGGCTGTCATGCCCGGCCAGTAGCGTGGCATCGGAGCGCGTGTTTAGTGCGGCAGGAGGTATTGTAACTCCGCGGAGGACACGACTGTCCACCCAAAGTGTGGAGAGACTCACGTTTGTGAAAATGAATCAGGCGTGGATTAGTCTGGATTTCAAACCACCAGTTCCTGACACAACTGACTAAATCCGCCATGAATCATGCCCCAAACATGTTATTATTTTTAACATAGGCCTCTGTATGGCCTTCAATTTAAGCTGCTTACGCTTCGCCACTCTGCCATGGGCCCCTGTACTGCCTCCTCTTGCTGCTGCCAGGTCCAGAGTGTGTCATGGGTCCCTGTACGGCCTCCCATTGCTGCTGACTTCAACGCCAGACTCTGCCATGTGCCACTTTCAGGTCTCCTTACACTGTTGGTGGGTTCCATTTTGTGATAGGGTGCTGTATGACCTTCCATTGCTGCTGCCTCCACCGCCACCCTGCGCCATTTGCCTCTGTCGTCTGCTCACGCTGCTGACGGCTTCCGCTTTTTAACCGAGGCCTGTGTTTGGCTTCCGAATACTGCTCCATTCACCGCCACCCTGCGCCATGTGTCTCTGTCATCTGCTCACGCTGCTGACGGCTTCCGCTTTTTAACCTAGGCCTGTGTTTGGTTTCCGAATACTGCTGCCTCCACCGCCACCCTGCGCCATGTGCCTCTGTCGTCTGCTCACGCTGCTGACGGCTTCCGCTTTTTAACCGAGGCCTGTGTTTGGCTTCCGAATACTGCTGCATCCACCGCCCGCCCACTGCTGCTGCCAGGCCCGTAATCTGTCATGGGCCCCTGTACCGCCTCCTCATGCTGCTGCCAGGTCCAGAGTGTGTCATGGGTCCCTGTACGGCCTCCCATTGCTGCTGTCTCCATCGCCACACTCTGCCATGTGCCACTTTCAGGTCTCCTCACACTGCTGGTGGGTTCCATTTTGTCATAGGGTGCTGTATGGCCTCCCATTGCTGCTGCCTCCACCGCCACCCTGCGCCATGTGCCTGTCGTCTGCTCACGCTGCTGACGGCTTCCGCTTTTTAACCGAGGCCTGTGTTTGGCTTCCGAATACTGCTGCATCCACCGCCACCCTGCGCCATGTGCCTCTGTCGTCTGCTCACGCTGCTGGCGGCTTCCGCTTTTTAACCTAGTCCTGTGTATGTCTTCCGAATACTGCTGCCTCCACCGCCACCCTGCGCCATGTGCCACTTTCAGGTCTCCTTACACTGTTGGTGGGTTCCATTTTGTGATAGGGTGCTGTATGGCCTTCCATTGCTGCTGCCTCCACCGCCACCCTGCGCCATGTGCCTCTGTCGTCTGCTCACGCTGCTGACGGCTTCCGCTTTTTAACCGAGGCCTGTGTTTGGCTTCCGAATACTGCTGCATCCACCGCCACCCTGCGCCATGTGTCTCTGTCATCTGCTCACGCTGCTGACGGCTTCCGCTTTTTAACCTAGGCCTGTGTATGGCTTCCGAATACTGCTGCCTCCACCGCCACCCTGCGCCATGTGCCTCTGTCGTCTGCTCACGCTGCTGACGGCTTCCGCTTTTTAACCTAGGCCTGTGTATGGCTTCCGAATACTGCTGCCTCCACCGCCACCCTGCGCCATGTGTCTCTGTCGTCTGCTCACGCTGCTGACGGCTTCCGCTTTTTAACCTAGGCCTGTGTATGGCTTCCGAATACTGCTGCCTCCACCGCCACCCTGCGCCATGTGCCTCTGTCGTCTGCTCACGCTGCTGACGGCTTCCGCTTTTTAAACTAGTCCTGTGTATGTCTTCCGAATACTGCTGCTTCCACCGCCACCCTGCGCCATGTGCCACTTTCAGGTCTCCTTACACTGTTGGTGGGTTCCATTTTGTGATAGGGTGCTGTATGGCCTTCCATTGCTGCTGCCTCCACTGCCACCCTGCGCCATGTGCCTCTGTCGTCTGCTCACGCTGCTGACGGCTTCCGCTTTTTAACCGAGGCCTGTGTTTGGCTTCCGAATACTGCTGCATCCACCGCCACCCTGCGCCATGTGTCTCTGTCGTCTGCTCACGCTGCTGACGGCTTCCGCTTTTTAACCTAGGCCTGTGTATGGCTTCCGAATACTGCTGCCTCCACCGCCACCCTGCGCCATGTGCCTCTGTCGTCTGCTCACGCTGCTGACGGCTTCCGCTTTTTAACCGAGGCCTGTGTTTGGCTTCCGAATACTGCTGCATCCACCACCCGCCCACTGCTGCTGCCAGGCCCGTAATCTGTCATGGGCCCCTGTACCACCTCCTCATGCTGCTGCCAGGTCCAGAGTGTGTCATGGGTCCCTGTACGGCCTCCCATTGCTGCTGTCTCCATCGCCACACTCTGCCATGTGCCACTTTCAGGTCTCCTCACACTGCTGGTGGGTTCCATTTTGTCATAGGGTGCTGTATGGCCTCCCATTGCTGCTGCCTCCACCACCACACTGTGGCTCCACACTCTGGTTTTGGCCCCGTGACTGCCCAAATGAGTGAAGTGTGCGGTGATTCTAAGATCGACGGCACTCATCTGCATGTCATACTGACTGACAGTATTAGTTCTCTTCCCCAGCAGACTCCAAGGGCATTTAAATTAAAGGTACAGTGTTCTGCACTAATATAAAGGCTCTCTGAAGCCTAGAAACACCCTTTTTATAAGTTAAATTCGCAGCGAATATATTCGCCTCGAATCGAATTTATTCCGCGAATTCGGCGAATCAGCCGAATCGAATTTTTGAATAATTCGCTCATCTCTAATGACAGCTATAGGGACACTTCTTTATATGTTACGAATAAGATTCTAAATGCAAACTAGATGAACCTTTTTGTCCTTTTTTTACCTGCTTTATCCTATTTGATCCCAAATGGTCTTTTATATTTAATCATTAGTAGACTAGAAATAAAAATCTCAGTGTACAAACAGTTATTTGACAATAAAACTGTATGTCACACAGAATGACTGGCTGCCTGGCACACCATATGTTTCAGTATTACCCATACATTGAAAACGTGTGTATGGAGTAGTCTGGAATTAAGAGACACACAATGAGGGAATAAGGGTAACAAGGACAGACATAAGGGGCTGGGGTCATTGTTTATTCACCATCAGTGGAAACCGGAGCTGTCAGATGTCGGGAGGCAAGGACAAGTTTGGACCTTTTTGTGGGGGGGGGGGGGGGGGTTAATAAAGGACTTGTCAAAAAACTGTCTGTTTTTATTTATTTTTGATCCTTGTTTGGTGAATGAGTATTCAAATAACTATTATCGAATTAATTTGAATCATTTGTTTTATTCGGATGCTTCTAACATCCGAATTAAGCCAATGAATTTTGTTAATGTTTGATACAGATTCAAATTCAATGAAATTTGTTACTGTTGTAATCGGAAATTTGAATATATCCAATTTTCCGAATAATTAAAAATTTGTCTGAATTTAAAGTCGAAATGAACCACACATGTCTGCCTAGTCAAATAAAAAGTTCACTACTGCTACCACCTCTTTCCAATATCCAAATAGTTTGGGGTAATGCCAAAAAATATGCAACAAATCCCTGGTATCTCTGAGACACTTAGGACACACGGAGGACTCTTTGCACCCATAACCACTCTGGTGTCCTGTATGACCTGTGTATGAAATAAACCTGTGACAAATATTTGGAGTTTGATCATGAGAAAGTGGGAACTGTTTGCAGTATATAGTCCCATTGTTCCTCTGAAATTGCAGCCAAGTCCCTAAAATATGTGTATTTGCTAATTAAAGGAGGTTTTTTTGTATCTGGGCATTAAGGAGAGATGTTTAAATAAACATAGGATACAGTGCCCCTTTTAATCACTGCCCGAAGCACCATGTTCAGAATAATCGGGTGACACACTCTGTATATTTTCTTCAGCAATTCCATAAAAAACTAGATTTATAGCATTATAGAGGATTTTTTTAAAAGAGAATTGAATGTACATCCTCTATCACAATGCTATGAAATAAAAATTCCTCATGTGTTAATGCCGTTTTAATGGGACTCCAACACTTGGCTAATATAGGTGATTTGCACTTGCAGTATTTGTTAATATGCCACAATTAGGATTTCTGAACTTAGAAGTGATGAAGCAGTTTTGCAAAATATTGAATTAGATTTCAGAACAATGATATGTCACTGCATTGAGTGTGCTCTACTGGATACAATACTTGAGGTTAAAGTGAAGTAGATAGTAAAGAATAATGCAAAAAGAGTGCACCTGTGGTGATTTGGAGGGCTACACTCAAGTTTGCATTCATAAACACTAAGCTTTGTACAGTTTCCAAGAATTTCATTGTACTTTAAATTAAACATGGTGGTTTCTACTTACTAAAAGTAATGTATGTGTTTGTTAACTTTTATACCGGGGACATTTTCTAAGGGAAATATTTTATATATTACTTGCTTTTGGTTTGATAGATGCAGCTTATAGGAAAAACAGAGCAGATGCTTGTCTTTTTATTATAAATCCATGCCATGTGGTAATGTTTTATTTTTATATGTATACCACATTTATGTAATACACTAAGAGAATGTGATTTGTCTTGGTATAATATACTACAATGTGGAACTCCTTGTCTTAAGTGCTTGGGAATGAAGCTTTAGAGACTTTTTTAGGTAATTCGTAGTCTAAAAGTAAAACATCTACATGACAGATGCAGTAACAGTACCAAAGCTTTCATAGATGTAATGGCTACTATATATTTGACATAGCATACTGAAAAACTTGCATTTGGATAAAGTCTCCAGCCAAAGGAAGGCATCAGTGCTAGAGCGGTGAAAATAATGAGATATCAAAATAGGTGTATGAAGAGGAGGGCAGAGAAGGTAACCTAATATAGCATTGCAGGGTACATATCCAGTTTTAACACTTGCACATGTACTTGTCATAAAATGAAAAAATATATATATATATTTTACAGGAATTATTTCCTTGTTGGATAGCTTTGGATAGCTCTTAGCATAAGACATGTGTTTCAATAACTGTGTGAGTTTATAAGTCTAGAATGTTAAGCATTTGGGGCAATTATATTTCATGACTTCCAGGTCCAATCACTGCAGGAAATGGTTTGCAATATAAATAACCTGACCAGGTTCATAGGTGCAAGTGGAGTGCAAGCCGCTAATGAAAATGTAATAACTGAGATGATGAAAAAAAAATAGTAAATTAAAAAATGTTGAGGCCACATAAGTGATAACAAAAGAAAATACTATAAAAAAAATCATAAAACACAAGATGCATATGAGGATGAAGATGGTGTAAGTGATTTGACTAGGGAATTTTGTAAATAAAAAGTATGAACACCACCAAAGTATGAACCCTTAGGCATTTTTATTTCCCCAATTTTTATTTTCCCTTCTCAATCTTAGTAGCAAGACCTTTTGTCTTTTCAGCCAGACTAAGTATGTAACTATGTAACTAACTATGACCTTCTGTCAGGTGCCAGAACAATAAGTTCTGTCCTTGGTAATAGGAATGAGCCGAACTGCCCTGGGTTTGCTTCAAGCAGGGATTGACGAATTTCAAACAAGTTCAGATTCCAAACCCCATTGATATCAATGGGAACTGAATCTGTCAAACTAGAAATGCACATTTGGTGGGCAAATAGGCAATAGGATGTAAAAAAATACTATGGGGCGGGGGGTACATGTATCAATGAAAAACATTTTTTTCAAATTCAGTTTGGCTAGGATCACTGGCTTTTTAATTACCTAATGTGAAACATCAGAAAAATGTCCAATTCCTTTAAATAACATGCCTGGGGTGTCCTATTACTACCTGCGAAGGGGCACATCTCTGTGATATACAGAAAGGTCAGACATTAGCAAAGCAAAAAGGTGTTTAAAATTTCTGGCAAATGACAGGTCATTGACAGATTCTGTAAAAAAAATAAAAACAGCACACAGACCCCCTTTAAGGGTCTCCTGCGTATTTGGAAGGAAGGGGTCTGTATGAAAATATATGCAATTTGCAATTTACAATGTATCATTTTTTTTCCTTGTAAATGTCACTTTTGCTGTATCACTCCATGCAGTAAGAGTGAAATTTGTACAGCTCCCTCTCAAAAAAACTGCCAGACCCTTTGAGTTTGGTATGAATTTTAAGGGGCAGGCACCCCTAAAAATCCATATCAGACCATTATTCTGAGCATAGAGCTGGGCTTGCCAGGAAAGGGGAGGCAGGTACACCCCTCACAAACCATACCAGGCTACATGCCTTCAACATGGTGGGGTGCCATGCTAGGGGGGACTCCCCATGGCAAAGCACCTTGTCCCCATGTTGGAGAGTGGGAAGAAGGCCAGTGGTTGTGGGGGTCTGCTGGTGGGGAATGATTGGAATCTGGTTGTGGGGGTCTGCTGGTGGGCATCCAGATACTGCCCCCCATGTAAATGAGTACGGCTAGATAGTACACCCAATTGTTTGACAAGTCCATTATTAACGAAAAATAAATATCCTAAAAAACGTTCTTTAAAAAATTAACAAACTGCAACCTGGTGCACATGACCTATCCTGATGGTACCCATAGCCGAATGACAGCATCCTGAGCTGTCATCAGCTACAGTGAAGGAAATAAGTATTTGATCCCCTGCTGATTTTGAATGTTTGCCCACTCACAAAGAAATGATCAGTCTAAAAATCGAATGGTAGGTGTATTGTAACACTGAGAGACAGAATAAGAACAAAAAATTCAAAAGAAATGTATGTTTAACAAATTATGCACTGATTTTCATGTTCATGAGGGAAATAAGTATTTGATCCCTTATCATTCAATAGGATTTCTAGCTACCAGGTGTCTTTCATACAGGTAACAAGCTGAGATTAGAAGCAGTCTCTTAAAGGGTGTGCTGCTAATCTCATTTTGTTACCTATATAAAAGACACCTGTCCACAGGAGCAATCAAACAATCAGATTCCAAACTCTCCACCATGGCAAAGACCAAAGAGCTGTCCAACGATGTCAGGGACAAGATTGTAGACCTACACAAGGCTGGACTGGGCTACCAAACTATCGCCAAGCAGCTTGGTGAGAAGGTGACAACAGTTGGTGCAATCATTCGCAAATGGAAGAAACCCAAAACAACTCAGTCTCCCTAGGTCTGGTGCACCATGCAAGATCTCACCTTGTGGAGTGTCAATGATCATGAGAACAGTGAGGAATCATCCCAGAACTACACGTCAATAATCTCCAGGGAGCTGGGACCACAGTCACCAAGAAAACAATTGGTAACACACTACACCAACAAGAATTGAAATCCTGCAGTGCCTGCAAGGTGCCTCTGCTCAAGAAAGCACATGTCCAGGCCCGTCTGAAGTTTGCCACTGAACATCTGAATGATGCAGAGGACACATTGAAAGTTTTGTGGTCAGGTGAGACCAAAATCGAGCTCTTTGGCATCAACTCAATTCACCGTGTTTGGAGGAAGAGGAGGAATGCTGCCTATGACCCCAAGAACACCATCCCAACTGTCAAACATGGTGGTGGAAACATTCTGCTTTGGGGGGGGGGTGTTTCTGCTAAGGGGACAGGACGACTGCACCGCATCAAAGGGACGATGGATGGAGCAATGTACTGTTAAATCTTGCGTGAGAACCTTCTTCCCTCAGCCAGGGCATTGAAAATGGGTCGTGGATGGGTGTTCCAGCATGACAATGACCCAAAACACACGGCCAAAGCAACAAAGGAATGGCTCAAGAAGAAGCACATTAAGGTCCTGGAGTGACCTAGCCAGTCTCCAGACCTTAATCCGATTGAAAATCTGTGGAGCGAGCTTAAAGTTTTAGTTGCCAAACGTCAGCCACCAAACCTTAATGACTTGGAGAAGATCTGCCAAGAGGAGTGGGCCAAAATCCCTCCTGAGATGTGTGCAAACCTGGTGGCCAACTACAGGAAATGTCTGACCTCTGTGATTGCCAACAAGGGATTTGCCACCAAGTGCTAAGTCATGTTTTGTGAAGGGGATCAAATACTTATTTCCCTCATGAACATGCAAATCAGTGCATAATTTGTTAGACATTCATTTATTTTTTTGTTGCTATTCTGTCTCTCAGTGTTACAATATACCTACCATTCGATTTTTAGACTGATCATTGTTTTGTGAGTGGGCAAACATTCAAAATCAGCAGGGGATCCAATACTTATTTTCTTCACTGTACTGTATATAAGGAAAGGAGGGTGGTGGTGACAACATTGACCAAATATGGCCATGGCTGTATCTACCCCTTTGCTTGACAGGCAGGGATTTCCAGTGATGTCAGTGGTTCCTAGGGACACACACCTGCAATTTCTTTAGGAACAAGTGCCAGCGGGAAACTTTCCTATAAAGAAACAGTAGACATACTACTTTTATGCTAGTTTTATTTGATTTTTTTCTTCCATTGAACAGGGGCCCAAAAGTTTGGGCGTTAATCTGAACAGCCAAAAAGTTAAAAATACATGACATTTCCTTTTCCAACCCATAATAATGCAAAGTAGCATCAGATGCCAAGTAGGGATGAGCCAAAAGTTTTGTCTGAACTCAGGTTTGGCCCTGCTTGGCTACTCTGTATTAATAAGCAGGAAAAGCAAATGTTATGTATGTTGGAGCCATTTACTGTACATGTTGAAACCCGCAATAAAGTTGGGGGTCCCATGTATAATTTCTCACTAATACTCCATTGTTCAAATCTCTACTACAATCCTGCCACATGCCTCCCTATTACACACAGTGCCTCATGTTACTCTTTAACACCCATTTTACTTACCTGAAGTCACGGTCACATGATAATCCTTCTTTCTTCTTCTGTTTACTTCCTGGGGTCCTTCTTCTTCTGTGTTCACCTGACTGCTTGATTGATGTGGACACCACCTAACATTAACAGGAGAGGGGGGAGAGGGAGGCCTATAAATAAAGGTCTCACCCCTTGTTGGATGGATTTTACTGGTGCCCCACCCCTTATTTACAGGACAATGAAAAGCACTGGAACCCTAACTAGGTAAAACTAATGGGGCTTTAAAAGGCACCACACCAAAAAGAAGATCAATACTCAAAATATAAAAGGTTAAAGCTTTATTGAACACTATTAAAACAATGGTTAGGGTGAAGCTTTTGAGCATTCACACAGCTCATATCAAAAAGCATGTGTAGCTTGTGCAAAATAACAGGCTTATTACATGACATTACAAAGCATATACCTGGATGACATAAGTAACATAGTTGACATCATTTCTCCCAAGATTTTACATCGATCTATTCCCCAATGTGGTTCGCAGGACAAAAGCCCGCTTTCTCGGGAAGATATAACATATAAGTCTAAAATTATATAAACAAAGCAAAATAAGCATACAACATACCAAAAGACTATCAAAGAAAGTACCATCGATAGCAAACAAATATTTGGGTTTACCAGATGAATGCATCAAAAGGTTCATAAAAAGCCACAAGGAGCCATGGCTATTTAAATTCAAAAGGGGGTCCCTCCAGCAAGGGTGCAGAGATAGGCCAAGAGGAAAAACCATCTATACATATTCAAAGCTGAGAAAACAAATCAGATCATTTAAATATTCACTGTGTCCCAAATCCATCCATACTACACCCCTACTCCCCAAGACACCACCTACTGGTTGAGGTAACACTTACAGTGGCTAGAGGAAACTGTGACTATGATCTATCACACTGCGGGATGGCTTAGGAAGAGGTGTTTAGAATAAAGACTGAGAAATTGATCCACAATGTACTATTTCAGTGTATTTTTGCCTGGTGTTGGGCTTTAACCATTTGCCCTCCAGAAAGCTTTACCCCCTTCATGACCAGAGCAATTTTTGCTATTCTGCATTGCGCTACTTTAACTGGCAATTGCACGGTCATCCAACACTGTACCCAAATGACATTTATATAGTTTTTTTCACACAAATAGAGCTTTTGTTTGGTGATTTTTGATCACCACTGGGGTTTTTATTTTTTATTATATAAAACAAAAAAAGGCTGAACATTTTCAAAAGAAACCCATATTTTTTACTGTTTGCTATAAAACAAATCCAATAAAAAATTTAAAATATCAAATGTTCATAAATTTAGGTCAAAACGTATTCTGCTACATATTTTTGCTAAAAAAAAATCCAAATGAGTGTATATTTATTGGTTTGCATGAAAGTTAGAGTCTACAAACTATAATACAAATATATTGGAATTTTTCTTTCTTTCTTTTTTTATACTAGTAATGGCGGCGAACAATGATTTATAGTGGGCAATTTGATACTAGCTGACACTGGCTGGAGGGTACACTAACTGCCTGACACTGACATCAGTAGTGACACTAATGCAGTGTTCATTGCTAATGCTATACACTGTCACTGTATTAATGAAACTGACTGGGAAGGGGTTAATATATTGGGGTAATCAATGGGTTAGGGGTGTGCCTAACAATGTGTAATGTATGTAATATGTGCTGCTTTTACTAAGGATCTTGTTGTTTTTTTACCTGATTAGCAGGGAATAAAAAAACAGCAAGACCCCCTGTCAGTGAACAGAGCTCTGTATTTTGTACAATCACACAAAACTGTTTCTTGAAACAATGAGCCGATCAGCAGGTCCCAGCAATCAATCATTGGCCGGGACCTGCTGATCAGGTTGTGCTGTAAAGAATAACAGCACAGCCGGGCTGACAGGCACATACACCCCCTGGCCGGGCCATGGATCAAGTACTAGGTACGTGAATCAGTGCACAGTGGCCGCACTGGTGCCGTATATCTAAGATGGTTGGCAAGCGGTTAATAAAATGTTACAAAAGAAAGGCTGCACTGCAAATAAAACAAAAAAAGTGTGAGTGTGAAGGAACTGCCCTAATAGAGAGCTGATGCCTGTGCAGTGCTGAGAGACACACAGAATGGCTCAATGCACATCTTCCTGAGTGTTATATCTCATAGTGAGATCCTTCAAGCAAGATCTTTCAAGAGTGCCTTTTTTACATGGAGAAGAGCATTTTTCTTTGTTAAAGAAAAATCAAATATTCAGTTAGCACTATGTTGTCCCTTTTGTATTTTCCTTGAGTTTACCTAAGCTTCAACATCTTTGCCACCATTGGAGGAGTGATAGCCTTTATCATGAATCTAAAAGGAATATGCTTGCATGACCTCATTGCCGAAAGGTATTTTTTTCAGGTGAGAGTATCCCCATATAAGTGGTGGTGGGACAGAAACACAAATATTCAAGTTTGTTTCAGCACTTGTGGAAGACACCAAAGGATTTATGTTTATTTTTATTTTTTTTTGGATACTATTGATTTTTTAAAATCTTTCATGGATTTATGGATATGCTTGGATACACACGTGGATCACATTTATTATCACTAGAGCTGATGATTGTTTATTAGGATTAAGATTTTTTTAAATAATGTTTGTTTTATTTGTAGCACAGCATTTCTTTATTCACAATGATTCAGTGGTAATTCTGATATATGATTTTTCACTTGTCTGTGACTAGATCTTTGGTACCATTGCCCTAGAAACCAATCAGCTACAATCTTTCATTTTTTCACACCACTTAGTAAACAAAAAGGTAAAGCTAATTGGCACAGGCCTTTTTTATGCTACCCCCCCCCCCCCACACACACACACTCCTTAACTACTTGCCTGCTCTTCTGTACTCATGACACAGTTCCATGACACTCTTTGGGATCCATCATGCCTGTGCATTGCAAATGTGGGTTCTGGCGACAGATTGATATAAACAGCTAAGCTCAATCCCCACCACTGCAGGTATTACATTGATAGCACAGCAGGCAATAATTTTTTAAGCTAGGTGGGTAGAGCCTGTTGGGAATTCAGATTCACTAGTCACCCATCAGGTCCGCTTCCCTTGTGATTGACAGCAGGCAGTGGGAAGATGAATAGCTACTGGCCAGCCTGCTATTGGCTATAGAATCCACCCACTGCCTTGTGCCATTCACAGGAAGAGAACAGACCTGATGGGGAATTGATGTCTCAGGTTCCTCATCACACTCTGTCAACTGGCACCATCACTGGTTATTAGGAGGCTGTCAGCAGTGAAGCCGACAGCATCCTTAACAACCAGTGATAGGGTGGAGGGGGCAGTGGCAACATCCATATTGACCTGCTGCACACTGTATAGAGACAGGCACTAGCCTGTCTGTTTGGCTTTAGTAAGTTGTATGCATTATATAGGTGCACAACTTTACAGGCAGGTTCAGGGCATCCTCCAATGTTATTTAAAGGAATTTAGAATTTATAAAGTTTCATATTAAGCTTTATTAAAGACGCTGCTCCCTGCTAAAGGAATAAACAAAAAAACATTTTTTGGACTGGGACATGTGGTCCAGGGCAGTGCCCAGCAAGTCATGGTATTTGTTTGAAATACTCTTAGTCTATTAGCCTAGATTCTAAAAACTGCCCATTACAGATTTCTAAGATTTGTCTCCCTTTGATTTAAATGGGGTTCAGATTTGTTTGGTGAAACCATCCTGAACCACACCTAGATATGTTTAGCTCAACACTAATTACTCCTCTCTATAACATATGTATTACATGAATTGTCTAATGCCTCTATTACTTGCACTTCCAAAAACATGTTAGACACGGGGGGGTTATTTACTAAAGTTGGAGAGTGCAAAATCAAGCTTACTTCTGCATAAAAACCAATCAGTTTCCATGTTTTTTTGGCCAAAGCTTAATTGAACAAGCTGAAGTTAGAAGCTGATTGGGTTCTATGCAGAAGTGAGCCTGATTTTGCACTCTCCAGCTTTAGTAAATAAACCCATGATGTCTAATACTTGTCTATGACATGTAAAGCTTCACACTTCTCTGCTTCATTCTTCTTTGTTTCAATCAGTAAATACTGTACAGCAACACATCAAGAAATCCAATTTGCCACTTAACAATAAAAATAATAATGAGCAGAGCTGCCACCACCTATATGTAACCCAACATATACTAATGTGCAAATCTAAATGGTAGAGTGGCACTAAGTCCTGTGCAATATATATGTATAAATACCACACAAAATCTGTGTGACCACAATCCCGGTGCTTTAAGTCCGATTTACGTAAATTATATCTAGGGTGTATGAATATATTGCACATAGAAAATCAAATGCAAGCTTACAGTGCAATCTGTACTTGCATGTGAGTTTCAGTGTACAATATATTTATACACCCTAATTAAAATTGGGTACATCAGACTTACAGCACTGGGATTGTGGTTACACAGATTTTGTGTGGTATTTTAGTGTCACACTATCATTTAGATTTGTACAACAACACATACACAGACCAACTCTGTAAGTCTTGGAGCGGCAGGCCTCTACCGAAAAAGACCTTGGGACACGACATCCCTGTCCCTAACATAGGCCCTGCTTTAGAGGAGAGCTGAACCCTGTAACTCCCCCCTCCTATGCCCATTAATCTGCTTCTTCGAAACTGGTGAAGGGGTACCTTCCATTTCTCTTTTTTGCTGTCAATACCAAAAGGTCACCAAATGAGTGAAAGAATGTACAGAGTATTATAAAGTGATATTGATTGATCCTTGCAATATATTATTGTTCTATATAGTATCTTCCATCATGCTTGAGGTGATTGTACACAGTGGCGTCCCTAGGCGGGTGTGGGGGGGGCGCCGCACCGGGTGATACCTATCGCACGGGGTGACACCGGACCCTCTGCACGAGCTCCATGATAAGGAAAGTTTTAACGCAAGCTGACGATCCCCGCAAGATGGATCGGATCTGTGGATTGAGCATAATGGATCCGGAGTCTGGTCCATTATGCTCCCCAATCCGCCGATCCTATCCATCTTATATACGAGGTTAACTGATCTAGGTAAGACTGTGCAAGATCCGGGACTTGTCTGTAACCAAGAAATACGGCCGTGATAGCAGGAACCTCCTCCATCTGACATCTCTTCTCGAGCATGTGCAGACCGGACCGATGTTGAAAGATCAGTTAACCCCGTATAGGTTGCAAACCGACGATCAAGATAGATCGGATCTGCGGATTGGGGAGCATAATGGATCGGACTCTGATCCGTTATGCTCAATCCGCAGATACGATCCATCCTGCTAGGATCGTCGGAGGGGTGACACCAAGTGTTACCGCACCGGGTGACACCAACCCTAGGGATGCTCCTGATTGTACAGTAGCTGTATTAGTGTAATTATCCTACATTATTATCCTGTATACAAATATGATGTAAATGAGTGGTGATCCTTATTATAATTCTCTTTTAAGAATCCATCATTGAGTGTTTTAGCCAGTATTCTCAGAACAGGTCGAAGTTCAGAGAAGAACCAAAGCTCTTCATGCTACATCAGTTTTTACTTCAGTATATATGGGATTAAACTGCAGGAGTGAAACCAAGAACAATTATACATTCCTTTTATAATGTTCTGGCCTTGACATGAGTTGCAGTCTTTGCAAAATGAATTACTCCTTCGAGGCTACTTAGCTACATTACTGGAAAACGTTCCGTCAATGCAATTTTATAGCCTGAAAGCAACTTTATTTATCAGTCTTTTTCACCGGGTCTCCAAAACACAGTATTTTCTTATATGAAAGTATTGAGTATGTACACAAGGGTTGCTACACACATGTGCCTCATATTGAAATATCATAAATATAATGTGTCTCATAATAAAAATGCATTGCATTACAGCTCACAGACATCAATTTCCAAGTGTCCCTTTCAGCCGGTCCAGCTTTTAGGGCAAACAAGACTAAAATGTAAAATATTTGAGAACGAAGACCTGTTATGATCAAAAATAGGTATAACGACACATTCAGACAATCTCAGTGCTATCAAAAAATAAGCCTTTACCAACATGAAAGCATAAAAAATTGAGTATGCCAGGTCTGCTGTAATTATAAGACACATCAGCAAATGGGACTAAGTCTAATAAGCCAGCTTTGCCTGCTATGTTTCTCTAATAGGGAATGTTGGCATATTTTTGATCATTAACTTGCCAGCTCTTCTAGAAGCCTTCTAATAGAGTAACTACAAGCTAATATGCATAAAACGTTTGTATTTTAACAGAGAGACCAAATCTGTGTGTTGAGAAGCCAGTGCTAGATTAGTGAACACAGGATTAGTAGTTTTCTTACCAAAAGAAAAGAGGGGGTGCAAAAACAAAAGCTTTCCTCCATTTTTTTTTAGCAAAGACATTTGCTAAATTTATGTCGAAATTTGATTTTTGAATTTTTTTACTGGATATGTTTTATAGCAAAAAGTAAAAAACATTGTTTTTTTTTTTCAAAATTGTTGGTAATTTTTTGTTTATTGCACAAAAAATAAAAAACGCATCGCCGTATCGTAAAAAAAATTTACCTGGTCAGGAAGGGGGGTAAATCCTTTGGAGGGCAAGTGGTTAAATAAGTAAATGTAATGAATACAATAAAATAAATAAATAAATGCATCTTTTTAAAATAATAGGAAACATTCACGGGTATTATTAACCGTGCAGAAATATCATTGCTATATTGAAATACACCATTTAACACCTTGACAGAATCCATACTAGTTTACAATGTGGCTTGGATTATTTTATAAGCAAGTGGTCCATAAGGAGTGAGAATATCTCCACCTTTCCCGTATCATGACCTCTCAGTTATTCAAGAGCATTTGGTAAAATTAATATGATCTGCAGGAACATTTAAAAAAAAAAAAGATTCTTGTGTGTAGAGTCAGCCAAGTAGCTTACATAATGATAAAGAAACTCTAATTGTGTCCTTTCCAAAAGGAATGTGTGAATGGAAGTGGATATTCCATTGATGTCTCAGCAGTTTACATTTCCACATTATATAAGAAATCATAGATTTCAGAACTACAAATGAAAAGTAAAATAAAAATATGGTTAAGAATGAAAAGGTTAGTTTATAATGCCAGATAAGCTGGCTGCAAACTACCATTTTTTTTCAGTGAATTTGCTGCAGTCAGGCATTATGTATTTCAAAAGAAATACGTATACGGTGTACTTTTAGTTAAGTAAGAAATAAATAATTAATTTTATTGAAATTTTGTGAAAGGTTAGTACAAGCTGCAAGTGGCTCGACTTATACAGGGGAGGTAAAAACAATTCCAATTCTAATTTACTTTTGGTAACTAATAACTATTGCAGTTGGCTTAGTAAATGAGGTAAATCTAGAGGATGTGGAAACATTGTGTCCTCTCCAGTTTCCACCTTGAGGCTAGGTTCACACTAATGGGATTCGCACAGGAACCGCACCGCATTTTGTGTGCGGTGCGATTGGAGCCATAGATTATGTATGGCTCCAATCGCACTGCACCACACCAAAAAGGTGCAGGATCCTTTTTTGAGTGTGCACTAGAATTGGATCACATGGGTATTCACACCTATACAATCTGATTCTGCACATCACACCGCGTTTTGTGGACCGAATTTGGGGTGTTGTTAACATACACACCGCATCGGTTTGCATGAACGGGGTGCGATTCTGATGCGGTACGAAATTTGCACAGAAAAAGCTGCAAATTCTGCACCGCAAGAGTGTGAACCCAGCCTGAGGGAGAGACCCTGACACTGACCAACACCTCCCTCCCCCACTAAGGGAGCTTGACATTGACCAACAACACCCCAGCCCCCCCACCCAGGAGAGCCTTCCATTACCACCACCCCCCATACAGTTGCAAACTCCCTCCACTCTGGTGAGAGAGAAGACACTCCCCTTCACAGTTCTGGATATCCCCGGGAAGAAGAGTCGGGCTTTGCATACACCATCAAGCAGCCCACTTCCTCTCTCACATCCCACTTGGTCCCCATTCTGCATGTATCCCATCTTCCATCCATTCTTTCAGAGGGCGGTGCTGCCCCCTTCAAAAAATGCCACTGCCCCTCTGAAAAATGCCACCCTAGGCAAATGCCTTGTTTGCCTTGTGGTAAATACGCGCTTGGTCACAAGACTAAGTAGGGGTTCCCATTGGAAGATTTCCTCTGTATTCCAGTTCTGGCAGCAACTCAAAACTTTCAGCTTAGCGTCTCTTTCCTTCCTTGTGACACTGGTGATCATGACAATTAGGAAGAGTGAATCTCCCTAGTGTGGAAACAGACAGCAATACAAACTTGACAGTGGTTCAAACCTCTTGCCAAATCAAATTTTTTTTCTATTAAGGGAAAACAGGCCCAAAACTGTAAAACGTGAATTTTTCTTTAAATTTAGCTGTATATTATTGCTCTGCCACCTTGGCCCACAGCACAAAAATAGCCTGTATTTGTAGTAAGGCCCATAAACAACAGGGGACATTTCCTCCTTAGAGAGGGTAATTAATCTTGTGATCACTGTGATTGACTTTCATAGTGATTGCATGATCAGGCGCCCATCCTACCAACTCCTGATTGTCATTCTGTGGGTGGGAGCTGTCCATAATAGCTCTGTCACAGTGCTGGGGTATGTGTGCTCCTAACTGTATGTATTAGCATGGCATAAGGCCTACTCAGTGTTGTCACATATGTTTTAAGCTGCCATTAAGGGATTAAAGTTCATAAAAGCATGATATTTCTAGTCACTAGACCAGCCTTTCTCAACCAGGGTGCCCAGGCACCCTGGGGTGCCTTGAGGTTTCTTCAGGGGTGCCTTGGCAAAATGTCTAAAAATTGCCCAAAACTTGTATACAAGCCAGTGGATGGACAGGCCTGCCTTTTAATTAATAAATCACCTCTAATGTTAGGTGTTCTACAAGTGTGGATATTGTTGCATTATAAAAAATATTAGAATAGTTTCTCATATTTTAATATGGGGTGCCCTTTTAAAATTATGGACAGTCTTGAGGCATCATATTTTAGAATGGGGTGCCTCAAGACTGTCCATAATTTTTTGAAGGGTGTCTCGGGACTACCCATAATTTTTAAAGGGTGCCTTGACTGAAAACAGTTTGGGAAACACTGCACTAGACCCTGTTTATCTCTGCTGCAATTAAATAACACTTGTGATCTTGTCTCTCTCCAAGCCCGTGACCGAAATGTGAACAGTGAAAGGAGAAGAAGCAGATTGGTTAGCACATCTCCCTGTCACTCTGCTTACTCCTTCCATCAGCATGTTCCTTGTCAACACGTGAGTACTGCATAATGGGCATAATATACACATGGGCATAAAAGGATTGACACTACCTAGCAATGGGCATTTTACTGTGGCAATTTACCCACTTCAGGACCACCCGCTCGCAATATACTGTGGATGGGTGGCCAGTACAGACACATTGATGTACCTGTACGTTGCTGGCCTTTTCCAGGCACGTTCCCCCATTTTGTCAGCAGCTGATCAACTGTGTCCAATCATAGCCCAGAGTCCTGTGTTAACAATCAACCCAGGGATCCATACAGAGGCAACAGACTCTTTGTTTCTTCTCCCTGCAAAGCAGGGAAAAGGAACAAAGAGGTTTTTAGTAAAAAAGCAGCACATAATACACACATTAACACTTGATTACCCCAAGTTGTTAACTCTTTTCCACTGGCATTACTAGTATAAAAATACATTTTAAAAAAATGCCAGTGTATATACCAATATTCTGTAGACGCTATAACTTTCACGCAAGCCAATCAATATACAGTACACTTATTGGGATTTTTTTTTTTACCAAAGACATGTAGCAGAATACATTTTGGCCTAAATTTATGAAGAAATTAGATTTTTGAATTTTTCTTATTTGATATGTTTTATAGCAGAATGTAAAAAATGTTTTGGTCTTTTTTTGTTTATATAATAAAAAATAAAAAGCCCAGTGGCAATCATATACAACCAAAATAAAGCTCTATTTGTGTGAAAAAATAATATAAATTTAATTTGGGCACAGCGTTGCATGACCACACAATTACCAGTTAGTAGTGCAGTACTAAATAGCACAAAATGGCCTGGTCATGAAGGGGATAAAACCTTCTGGAGCTAAAGTGGTTAACGCATTCCCAGGATGATACTTAAAGTGTATCTATAGCCAAACTTTTTTTCTCTATGAATTATTGAGGGACACACCTGCACTCAAGAACCAGTGATTTATATAGCCACCTGTAGGAGAGAGAAGCCGAGTGTAACAAAGAAGCAATCTAAAAGTCTGGCACCTCCTAGTGGTTGTACCCCACCACTGCAAGGAAGCTCAGTTTTATCCTAGCTTCCTAGTCTTCTTTCTTCTTCAAGGGGATTTTCTGGTATGCAACTGCATGTACAGTTCTACTTCAATTCGCAGTGGGTGATGATCAAACAAACAAAAGTAGCTGCCTTTTCCTGTGACTGTTCATTCTACTGGAGCAGTCAATACATCTGGCCTTTTTGTCATTAAGCTTTGGTGTCTCAGATTTGTAAGGTGGCAACCTGGTCATCCATGCATACATTTACGGAATATTATAAGGCTGCTTTGGTTGACAGAGGTGTGATTCAACCTGTTTTGCTGTTGGTGTATTTCTGCCTGCCCTAATGGGTCCGGCTGGTGGAAGTCCCACTGGTTCTTGTATGCAATTTTGATCATCGATAAACAACAGAGAAAATAATTGTAAGGTGAGTAAAAAATTTGGTACATTTTGTAAAATTATAATTCTTCATGATAATGTAAAACATATGTAAAATAATTCTGCGATCTGTGGCTCTCTTATTATTCTTTATAGGATTTCAATGATCTTTATGGATGGATTAACTCTAAATATTTTCAAAGGTTGGCCTGTCATCTAATTTTTGTTCCTGATCCCTTCCTTCCCTTCACTTACTGTAGTCTGTTTTCCTGTACAATTGTTTTCCTTAGTGGTATACATTTTATTTGCCTAGAAACACGAACCTCCTCCACCACAGCTCCAATATTTCTATAATTGTGTTTCCTCTCCACTGACAGCAGACTTCCAGTGTGAATAGGGCCACATTGTGCCATCTCTCTATAGCTACATCTACCACTTATGCTGTGATGGGAGACTTGTACACTCATTCCATGCGTGGTACCCCGATGCACTTGCACCTGTATTTTGATTGGGTGTCCTATGTGTGACTAGGAATGGTCTCTGTGATTTGGATTCAAAAGGAATATCTCTGCTCTATCAGTGGTGCTAGGTTCTAGTGTTTGTTTCTCATCCTTGTAGTTATATGCTTAGACATTAAATATAACTATGGCCATAAATGGAAATTCTAATATTTTTGTTAAATAACTTGGTGCTGCACCAAGCTGAAATTAGAAACTAATTGAACATCCACAATGTAAAATATATTAAAACATTCCTGCATGACGCATTATACAGGTGCAATACCATACTTAGGGGATGCAGTAACATAGATTATTGACAAATATTGTGTTCTTTTTTTTTTTTAGGGCTCATGTATGAAGAACCGAGACAAGCAGGCTATTTTAGATATGCCCAGCATGAAAATACATTGGTGAGAAGTATACTACAGCTGGAAACAACAGTAATACATTTTCTGTCTACTGTGGCTATAGAAGAGACTATCTTAGGAAGAAAGGTATTACTGGATCCCATGTGCTTTGTGTTAAATGGTCTTAGGTTAGGTTTTAATGAAAGCAACCCCTGACTAATGTTCCATGCACTAGTTCTGGGGTGATGGAGCTATTTGCTGTTCTGAAACCTCTTTAATATGTGTATTAGGGAATGGCTGCTTACATGAGAACTGGATTGCACAGGTGTTTACTTTGAGTCCCAAAGTACACCTGTTATTAGAGAAATATGTGGCTGTAATCAACATCTCATTCTTCTCTTCAAAATCTTATGTCTCTAAGCCAGGAGCTAGAAGCTGAACATATAGAAAAAAGTTCTATTTTTACTAAAATAGCTTAAAGCAGACCTAGGCAAACTGTGGCCCCAGGACCACATCAGGCCCTTTGGCTGTCCCTATCCAACCCTTGATGCCTCCACTGTCATCTTGCCTCCCTGAGCTAACAAGCTTAGAGAGGTACACCAATAGATGTCTGTGGAGAGCTGCAAGAACTGGAGGGAGAGAGCCTGAGGAGCTGATCAGTACAGAGCAGTGGCTTGGTTCTGGTGGGAGAGTGTTGCCTAAGAGAGGTCCGTCTCCTGCACCTAGTGGGCAAGTAAACAGCCAGGGACCTTGTTTTTTTAATAACAAGCTTCTTATATATTTTATATTGGGACCATGTTGGAGGAAGTGGTACTGCACTAGGTTTCCTAAGCATCTTGCAAGATATGGTTTACACTGAACTTCTAGATGCATTTAACACTCCTGAGCATGAAAGAGGATAGATAAGGATCTACCTTTGATGTTTCCAGTTTGCTCACCTAGCTTTAGGCTTCATTCTCACCTGTGTTTGGGGCTGACTATGATTTCCTGTGGGCGACTCAGTGGGTTTTCTTGCAAAACATTGAGAGGCTGATTGTGCCCACAGCCATTAGTGGCCATTCACATGTAACTGAACATTCAAGCAATTCAAGCAATAAGTACAGGAAACCCTGGTGAGTCCTTAGAACATTGTAGTTGCCCCCAATGCAGGTGTGAATGAAGCCTCACAGAGAGATAGGCAAAGACCTTAACAGTTTAGTTTCAATGCAGAAGCAAGTTGGTTTTAGACAAAAAATATTAAATAATAAGCTGGATAAAGTATATTATCTATATTAACTGATTGAGTTAGAGAACTATGATGACAGTTTTGGGTATTTTTTCATGCACTGAGATTTTTTCTGTAAAAGCCATATTATATTGATTTACATATTTATGAGTAAATTAAAGCATTTGTCTTCTCCCTGTAGCCAACATCTTAGCTTCTATATTCTAATTGTCAGGGGATCTAAATATATACTTCTTTTTTCGTAGAGTGGCTGCCACATGTCACTTGACAAATATTTAACAAAGGCTTTAAAACTGGCTCGTTTTTTTTTAGCATTTTTATTCAGATCCATATTTGGGTATAACATGTTCCTGGGTACTAAGGAAAGCATGCACATTCCAGATTAGTACTAAATGGATTAGAGATTTACATTCCATAAACAGACATGAACAAAAAGCACATAAAGTATACCTACTAGCATATAATACAGTTTGCAGAGAGCTTGTTAGCCACTTTTAAGTAAGGCCTTTGGAATACCGTACCTTACAACTTTAGAACTTGAGAATGAGGGACATCTTAGGAAGGGATGAATGAGGACTTGCGGTGCAAAAAGTGTGAGACTTTTGAGTGTAGCTAAATTACACTAAAATATTGGATATGGCTTAATAGAATAGTATACGCGGCAAACGTATTCCGCATTCCTTATACTCACAAAATACTTTAATCATTGTGGCACAAATGAGAATCCTACAGACATACATATCCCTCAGCACAAAGGATATTTTTTTTTAGAGTTAAAAGTCTATATGTGCACATGCATGCAATATAGACACACAGCTAAACTTTAAAGTTCCAAAAGCCAATTTAGTTCTAGTAACAATATGCATATGTATTGATACTCCTAGTTAAAAACATGTAGGAACTACACAATCCCAGTGTTGTACAGCATGGGTAAATAGTCTCAAGTCCATGTTACAAAGATCCAAAGCTGTTTTTGTCGCAAAAAAAGCCAATAAAACATCATATACTGTACAGTATGCATGGTTTATCCACACAAGTAAGTAATCTCAAGTTCTTAGTTGAAATGGTTAGATAAACATGTATTTTCAAACAGAGTTATGGTTACCCCACACAGGTGAGCAGTATCAAGTTCATAATGCAATGATCAAAAGCCACCTTTTGTGCACTTACAGTACTGCAATACCCTGCTCATCCTTTGATCCCCTATTAAATAAGTCATTAAAGAGTGGGATATGGTCCAAGTAAAGGGTCCTTCAGTATTGTAATGTGTCACCGCTCTGTATCTGTCAGAGGCAAACTAAGCTGTTATGAACAGTTAACATACAGTATAAATACATAAATACATCTACAAATCTAGATGAGACACTTTTAGTCCACTGTAGTTAGGGAGAGGACTTTAAAAAGTTCTCAATAATTTTTGTAGTCTAAAAAGTAACTTTGATCCATATTATTTGTGAATATAGATATCATCACTGAAGTATATATGTATGGAAGCACAAATTCTTTGTGTATGGCTTCTATGTGATAGTCATTTTGATTCTATGTGATCATTTTGAGGATTTCACAGTGTCTAACACACAATGACTAAAACTCATTTGTTACAATCCATAGGTCTGGGTTCCATTGTCCATCTTCATTGGGTTTCTTCTGGGTGCTACACTTTGTCTTACATTCCAAAAACATAGCAAACAGTTAAATGGCTTTCACTCAAATTGGCCTTACTGTTCTTTTGTGGGTGGGGCCTCAGTAGGAGCACAAGAGTTCAAGTCTCTTCAATGACTGTGACTGAAGTAAATTGTTTATTGTCTCTGTGGAATATGTTGATGCTATAAAAATGAGTAAAATAAAAATGTAAATATCATGAGTATCATTACCATCCTTGCTGTGATAGTTTTGTAAGACCTCCCTTTGCTTTCAACAAGTCTCAGATTTGTGTGGCATGGATTCTGCATTTCACAGATATTCTTATGAAATTCATGTCCATGTTGACCTGATTGCAATTTCTTTAAGTTTTTCATCTGCCTATTTACCCCTGGTTCACATCTGTGCAGGTGTTGCCACTGCGGATCCGCACAAAAATCCATGCAGCCGCACCACCCGCACAGAGGAATGCGGACCCGCGGGCAGGTGCCATTAATTCTAATGGCGCGCCACCCGCACTGGAAATCGCAACCGTACTGGGAACCGAGGTTCCCGTGCGGGCTGCGTTTTCCAAAAAAGTGCAGGAACTTCTTCCCTGCGTGTCCCGGGACACGGGAGTCCATTCAAATCAATGGGCTCTTGTGCCCGCGCAAAACACGGCCTGCAGAAACGCGGAAATATGAACCTAGCCTTAGGGAGGCTTCACAGTGCCTCACTGAGCTTGTGCTAAAGCACAGCTAATCCAGGGTTTTCATTTGGGTTAGCTACGTTTTCGCGAAGACTTCTATGAGGTCCTATGATTTTGTTGCGATCTCAGAAAGCTCACAAAAACCAGCAATTCTCCAGTTTTGATAAGTGTTTGCCCATTGCAGCCTCAGATTTCTGCTCTTCGCTGACAGAGAGAGACAGAAGGGGAACCAAACATGGTCTTCTTATGTTGTAGCTCATATGCCTCAATGTTTGACACATTATGGGATTTTCTTTTTCTCCTTTCCAGTTGTTAAAAGTGACTGTAGCCTGTCCATTAGCTTAAACAATTCCGGCCATTCTCCTTTAACCTCTTTTATCAAGTATTTGCATGCATCTGCAGAACTGCAGCTTACTGGATTTTGTTTTTCTTGCACCATTCTGAGTAAACTCTAGATCAGGGTGTCAAACTGGCGGCCCTCCAGCTGTTGCGAAACTACAAGTCCCATCATGCTTCTGCCTTTGGGGTCATGCTTGTAACTGTCAATCTTGCAATGCCTCATGGGACTTGTAGTATGGCAACAGCTGGAGGGCCGCCAGTTTGACACCTGTGCTCTAGATAAAGAATCAAAATAGGTCACATAGTGGCCAGATGGTGTGTTGGAACATGCATTCTCGTCCGGCATAGATTTGTTATTTGCCAAAGATGATGATTCACAATTAGGGCTAAACTCTAGATACTGTTGTGTATGAAAATTTCAGGAGATCAGCAGTTGCAAAAATATCAAATCAGCCCAACTGGAACCAACAATTATGCCACGGTAAAAATCATTGGGATCACATTTTTTCCCAATTCTGCACTGCTGCCACATGATCGGTTGATTTGATCACTGCATAAATGGATAGATGTTGCTAATGAATTGCTCATTAAATAACAGTCATGGACATTTAGGAACAACATGGGTGATTGGAACTAAAACCAGATCTGTATGTTTAAACTGAATACATGTTGAAACACAAAGACACCTTATGAGAACATAATAGTCCCTTATCCTGCTTCTTTTGTACCTACAAAATTAACCAGAACCACATCTGATTCTTGTTTACTTGCTTTTGATTATAAATATTAGAGAATTCAGCTTAATTTAAAGGAAATGAAATTCCTCTGATATTTATGTTCCCAGGTTAGGAAAGGAGCCTGGCCCACAGTATAAAATATATACATTTTTCCATTCTGTTTTTTTTTTACCAGGACACAAACTTAAAAAATGCACATACTGAAGCCTATTAAGGGTCTGTGGGACATGTGGTAAATGTATGTTAAAGTTGTCGTGGAAACTAAATGTGAAAAAATATTTTTTGGTAACCTAATAGATAAAGCAGGTGATAATTACCCTACATCAGCACACCCACATGCTCTATTGTGGAGTGGTTACAAATGGCTTTTATGTAACATCCAAGATTCTGTGGAGGACATTTATTGAACTCTAAAGGGCCTCTTCATGTGTTACCATCGCAGACGTTTCTCTTAGATTTCTTGGCTTGTGTGTTTAATTGAGAAACTGGAAAGGCAATCCCTGAAAAAGGGATATGTATGTATTTATTCCTGAAATAAAAAGGAAACCAAAAGGTTGTTAAATTCGATCTGTTTTCCACTTCAGCTGCTACTCAGACCTTGCAAGCTGGCAGTGAGCCCGAGGAATAAGAATCGCAGAGCAATAGAGGATAAAATATCTTAACCACAACAACAGTTGCCGTTTATTGTGATAGTTTGTGATCCAGAGCCATGTTTAAATATGAAAAAAGGGGGTTGTTTGACTTGTTTGGGAGTGAGGCAGAAATCAAAGAAGGAACATATGCATGACATTAGGAATACAGCGGCGGTGTTGCTTCAGTTAGCCTTATAAAAAATACAGCTGTTCTTGACATGCATGTTGCCCGCTTTGTAACATTGTGAACACCTTTGTAAGACCAAGCTGGCTTTCTCTCTTTTTCAATAAATCACTTATTTCCTATTTCTCCCTCATAGGAAATCAGTCTGTGGCGTACACCAGGTCTACACAGTCTTCAGGTGCTTATACATGCCTGTGCAATAACACTGTTTAGAAAACGACTGCATCATTTCTATGAATTGCCATTGATATGATTGCCTGGAAAAGTAATTTAAAGTGTATGGTCAGTCATTTAAAATTCTTAAAACTTTGTGGAGGTAATAGGAGAACGGTCTACATATATTCAGCAAAATTTGGTTTCTCTAAGAATTTTAAATATTTGAAATTCACCAAATGTTCTTTTACTGCAATTACTGCACTACCATTTTGATTATACTTGTCTTTACAATATGTCAAATTACAGTGCCTGTGCAGATATACTCTTTTAGCTCTAGTATTTATACAGTCCCTTTGTGTATTAGCTTGCGCTAATATGAAATAGGGTAAATTTTGAAGGTGAGGTCACCTAGAGGCAACAGATAAGGACGTTACCTTGCCTCACCATGGCTTTCAGCTGCTTCTAGCTAATATGGACCCAAGGAAAAATGTTATAGAGTGTTCAAACTATGTCTTCCTCTCCCCGTTCCCCAGTGCCCAAGATAGCAAAGTAGCTGCAGCTGTAAGAGAATGAGGTCTGATTATGGTAATAGAGAAGGAAGTATATAGTTTGAGTTATAAAAACATTTTCTTGAAAGTATACATGGTATTCACATTTTCCTGCCTTTCCCTTACCTTCATGTCTATTTTTTCATATAGGATTTTAATATTCACTCTTTAATGACTTTCTTTACTGCTTCCATCACTGACATGATGCTTTGGGGTAGATTTACTAAAACTGGTGCACTCAGAATTGGGTGCAGCTGTGCATGGTAGCCAATCAGCTTCTAACTTCAGCTTGTTCAATTAAGCTTTGACAATAAAACCTGGAAGCTGATTGGCTCCCAGGGGCGGACTGAAAACTCATGGGGCCTCTGGGCAATAGGGGATCATGGGGCCCCTGTGTCCTTGCCCAAACTCAAAAAAGCCTATGAAAACGGTACCAGGGGCATCCCATGGGGCCCCCTACTGACCCCGGGCCCTCGGGCGGTGCCCGAGTTTCCAAATGGTCAGTCCTCCCCTGTTGGCTCCTATTTAATGCTGCACCAATTTTTGCACTCTCTAGTTTTAGTAAAGAAAACAATAGTTTTCTGTGTGTCATATTCACACATGAATTAAAAGAAGTGGAGATCCACCCAAATCAGCTACTAACATCAGCTTGTTCAGTTAAGTTTGGACAATAAAACCTGGCGTCTGACTGGTTTCTATGCAGCACTGCACCAGATTTTGCACTCGGCAGTTTTAGTAAATAACCCCTTTTGTGTTATTATGTGTCCCTCCCCAACAGTAATGCTTCCTCCTCCAGTGACACCAATTCTTTTTTTGGAATTTTTGATTGTAAAGAATAGGAGAAAGTAGAAAGAACATCATTCATTAAAGGTTAGGTGCTTTCTGCTTTACAATACAATTGTTTTAGTCTTGCTTTTACTTACATTTTCAATGGCCTGGTCTGTAGACTTTTTATGTTGAGGCTGCTTGCTTGCTGCTACAATTAACATCAGATGTTGTATACTTGTGTATTCTTATTATTTAGAGGATTTCAACACACAGGCTTTTTAATATGATGTCATTGTTATTTTTGTAAAAGCTTTCATTAACTGTTTATTAAAAAAAAAAAAAAGCGGTACTATTTCAGAATCTTTCTCTTGGCTTGGCCAGTAGGACGGAGTGTCAGTGCTCCCACTGATAGTCTCAGGTCCTCACAATGGGATGAAGATTGTAGCTTGTAAACCTTTCATTCCTAGACCATATGATGATATCCCTGTGCTACATAAAGTGACATAGCATTTTTTTTTTACTGTGGCTAGACTTCCTCTCCATTTTACTGTGTGCTGCAGACCCATTATTTAGGATTTATACTCTATTTGGGACATATAAAACATATATTAATATTGTTTATACGGCATTTTCAGTATGTGTTTTTTCCCGTTCTCCAGACATCAATATGCATTATGTAAAATTAGAAGTACAGGGTTTGTTGTTACCTTGTAACAGAAAAAACATATGTAAACATGCTGCAATATAGTTGACACCTGCTGAAGTTCAGTTCACAGAATTTGCAGAGGTGCTGAGGATTTGTGTTGTATCTTGGCCGAGAATATGCTATGTTGAGGTGTGGGCCACTGCTACGTTAGTATTTTTTTTTTAAAGCTACAACACGGGTTATATTGCAAAGTTGCAGCTTTTTTGCAATGTATGTACAGTCCAAAAATAAAATTCAACCTATGATCTACTTTGTAGTAAATATACAGTCATGGCCGAAATTGTTGGCACCCTTGATATTTTTCCTGAAAATCAAGTATTTCACACAAAAAAGGTATTGCATTAACACATGTTTTGCTATACACATGTTTATTCCCTTTGTATGTATTGGAACAAATATAAAACAGAGGCAGAAAAGCAAATATGACATAATGTCACACAAAACCCCAAAAATGGGCTGGACAAAAGTATTGGCACCCTTAACTTAATATTTGGTTGCACACCCTTTGGAAAACATAACTGAAATCAGTCGCTTCCTATAACCATCAATAAGCTTCTGACACCTCTCACCCGGAATTTTGGACCACTCTTCCTTTGCAAACAGCTCCAGGTCTCTCTTATTGGAAGGACACCTTTTCCCAACAGCAATTTTAAGATCTCTCCACAGGTGTTCAATGGGATTTAGATCTGGGCTCATTGCTGGCCACTTCAGAACTCTCCAGCGCTTCTTTGCCATCCATTTCTGAGTGCTTTTTGACGTATGTTTGGGGTCATTGTCCTGCTGGAAGACCCAGGATCTTGGACGCAAACCCAGCTTTCTGACACTGGGCCCTACAGTGCGACCCAAAATCCTTTGGTAATCCTCAGATTTCATGATGCCTTGCACACAGTCAAGGCACCCAGTGCCAGAGGCAGCAAAACAACCCCAAAACATCATTGAACCTCCACCATATTTTACCGTAGGTACTGTGTTTTGTTCTTTGTAGGCCTCATTCCGTTTTCGGTAAACAGTAGAATGATGTGCTTTACCGAAAAGCTCTATCTTGGTCTCATCTGTCCACAAGACGTTTTCCCAGAAGGCTTTTGGCTTACTCAAGTACATTTTGGCAAACTGTAGTCTTGCTTTTTTATGTCTCTGTGTCAGCAGTGGGGTCCTCCTGGGTCTCCTGCCATAGCGTTTCATTTCATTTAAATGTCGACGGATAGTTCGCGCTGACACTGATGCTCCCTGAGCCTGCAGGACAGCTTGAATGTCTTTGGAACATGTTTGGGGCTGCTTATCCACCATCCGGACTATTCTGCGTTGCAATCTTTCATCAATTTTCCTCATCCGTCCACGACCAGGGAGATTAGCTACAGTGCCATGGGTTGCAAACTTCTTGATAATGTTGCGCACTGTGGACAAAGGCAAATCTAGTTCTCTGGAGATGGACTTGTAACCTTGAGATTGTTGATATTTTGCCACAATTTTGGTTCTCAGGTCCTCAGACAGTTCTCGTCTCCTCTTTCTGTTGTCCATGCTTAGTGTGGCACAGACAGACACACAATGCAAAGGTTAAGTGAACGTCTCTCCTTTTTATCTGCTTTCAGGTGTGATTTCTATATTGCCCACACCTGTTACTTGCCCCAGGTGAGTTTACAGGAGCATCACATGCTTGTAACATTCTTATTTATCCGCAGTTGTGAAAGGGTGCCAATACTTTTGTCCAGCCCATTTTTGGAGGTTTGTGTGACATTATGTCGAATTTGCTTTCTTTCCTCCCTTTTTTTGTTTTGTCCCAATACACACAAAGGGAATAAACATGTGTATAGCAAAACATGTGTTAATGCAATACGTTTCGTGAGAAATACATGATTTCCTGGAGAAATATCAAGGGTGCCAACAATTTCGGCCATGACTGTATATCTTGAGTCTGCCAGTTTTAGTGCGCAGACCTTGCATCCTGTTGATGGCTGACAATGCTGTATGACATGCTTTTAATGCCCTATAACAGGGGTCTCTAAACTTTCTGAACAAAGGGTCAGTTTTACTGTTCTTCAGACTTTGGGGGGGGGGGGGGATAAGGGTTATTGGCAGTAAACAATGCCCTACCATTGGTGTCAGTGGGAGGAGACGTACCACATCATTGGTAGCAGTAGGAGGAATAGTGCCCTATTGTTGGTGTCAGTGGAAGGACTAGTACCCCATCGTTGCTGTCAGTGGGAGGACTAGGGCCCCATTGTTGGTGTCAGTGGAAGGACTAGTACCCCATCGTTGGTGTCAGTGGGAGGACTAGGGCCCCATTGTTGGTGTCAGTAGGAGGAATAGTGCCCCATTGTTGGTGTCAGTGGAAGCAATAGTGTCCCATCGCTGGTATCAGTGGAAGGCATAGTGCCCCATCATTGGAGTCAGTGGAAGGAATAGTGCTCCATCACTGGTGTCAGTGAGATGAATTGCACTTGATTGCTGGTGCCAGTGAGAGGATTAGTGCCCCAAAGTTAGTTTTAGTAGGAGAATTAGTGCCCCATAGTTGGTGTAAATGGAAGGAATTATGCCCTATCCTTGGTGTCAGTGGGATGAATAGTGCCCCATAGGTATTTTTAGTGGGAGAATTAGAGCCCCATAGTTGGTGTAAATGGAAGAAATTATGCCCTATTATTGTTGCCAGTGGGAGAAATAGTGGCCCATCATTGGTAGCAATGGAAGGATATATACGCCCCATTGTTGGTGTCAGTGGGAGGAATAGTGCCCCACTGTTGTCAGTGTGTATGTCAGAAACAGGAATTATACCCACTTTGTTGATGTCAGTGGATGGTATAGAGCCACAAGGGCCGGATAAAGGCAAGCAAAGGACCACATCAGGTCCCTGGGCTGCAGTTTGGAGACTGCTATCCTATAGCATTGTCACTTTTTTCCCAGTGCTGCCTCATGAAGATTAAAGGGCTGTGCTGGCTGTGAGTGCAGTCTCTGCTCCCAGTGTTACAGAGTTGTCACCCTGGAAGAAGAGACTGGTCATTCACAAAAATTCACAATAAATGTCTGTTATTTGCTTTAAGTCTGTTATATCTAAAAAAAGCTGTTCAGTCACCCAGAAATCTTGTGAGCTGAATGTCCTATATTCTCTGCCTTGGATAGTTATCGGTTAGCATTGTCCCTGGCTATCTCTGAGGAACAGAAAATGCCTCCCCCTGGTATGGAGAAGAGAAATAGGTGTTATGCAGTCCTAACACACTGTCCTAAGGTGACAACATTGCTCAGTATACTTGTCACCCTAGGATAGGAAGGGAATTAATAGAAGGATTACTGGGTTAAAATCAAGGAAACAAGTGTGAAAAAAACTGAGCAATAGTAGCTCTTATGTTTCTTTCCTCACTCTGAAGCTTAGGGATAAGTTGGGTGGGACTTTATGGCTGCAGCATGAGGAGGTCTTATAACCATCAAAAGAAATAACAAAAAGGGAAAGCAGTATATTGATTGACTCTACAGTAGTGCCTTCCTAAATAATTGAATAGAAGCCGCCTCAAAGCAAACATTCTCCAGACTGAGTTCCGCTGGATGAAAAACAAAATCAATCTGAACTCCTTTGCATGCCTCTTTTGCATCTGCTTCACTCTTTTTCTCTTTCTTTCGTTTTTATGCTTTCTTTCCCTTCCTCCCATTGAAGATCATTGCAGCTCTGTATTTGTGCCAAAAACATTGGGTCAGGAGGGCATCAATGATGTAACCACTGAAATAAGTAAAAACACATTTTCATTAGTTAGAGAATCATCAAATGTCTATTATCACTGCCCTGTCATGTGTTTATTGTTGTATTTGCCCTCTCTAACGAGATCTATCCTCTATATTCATCCTGGGGCCAGTTGTTACTGGAGAGAAATATGATGGAAATCCAAAATTGTGCAATCAAAACTGGAAAAGAAAGGAAAAGAAGGGAACTCTTGGCTTCAGAGATACTGTGCTTTCATTTCTACATAACATTGGTGTGAGACCATGAGTCTTACCTTAAAGCACTGTATATGTACACCCTCATCTTGTGAAACAATCCATTCAGTTTAACATATATATAAAAGGCAAAACATTTGTGTATAGATGTTAAAAAAACATTATAAATACCTTTTTTCCCTGTTTTGTGGTCACATACACTATAACCTTCTTATGCAGCTACGAAGAGAGCTGAGAGAGGAGAAACAGTAGTACACTAAACTTCCTGGGTAATGGCTGTGCAGGGGAGGGGGGGGGGGTGTCAGGACAAGTCTGATCATTGGAAGAGAGCACACTGAGTTCCCAACACAGCTAGAGAACTGACGATGATGTTGTCTCTTGCTTAGTGTGGTCAGATTAGTAGGAAAGCAGAGGGACTGGCAGGAACACCAGGTATTTCACACAAATGAAGCAATACAAAGATAACAGGAGGCTTCCTCAAACAAGTACATGGTACAGCAGGCACATGTCAGCAATATGAAATGTTACATAGTTCCATAGTTAGTCTAGCTGAAAAAAGACAAAAGTCCATCCAGTTCAACCATAGAAAAAAAAGTTATAATCCTATACCCACAGATGATCCAGAGGAAGGCAAAAAATCCAGCAAAGCATGATCCAATTTGCTTCTTCAGGGAAAAAATTTCCTTCCTGATTCCCCGAGAGGCAATCGGATATTCCCTGGATCAACTTTACCTATAAATGTTAGTATCCAGTTATATTCTGTGTATCTAAGAAAGAATCCAGGCCTTTTTTGGAGCAATCCACTGAGCTGGCTAGAACCAACTCTTGAGGGAGTCTATTCCACATTTTCACAGCTCTCACTGTAAAGAAACCTTTCCGTGTTTGGAGATTACATTTCCATTCCTTCAGACGTAAAGTGTTCCCCCTTGTCCTCTGTGATGACCTCAGGGTGAATAGCTCTACACCGAATTCACCATATGAACCACTGATGTATTTATACATGTTGATCATATTCCCCCTTAATCTCCTCTTCTCAAGAAAGAATAAATTCAGTTCCTCTAATCTTTCCTCATAGCTGAGCTCCTCCATGCCTCTTATCAGTTTGGTTGTCCTTCTCTGCACTTTCTCCAGTTCCCCAATGTTCTTTTTGTGAATTGGTGCCCAAAACTGAACTGCATATTCCAGATGAGGTATTACTAATGATTTGTACAGAGGTAATATGATATCTCTCTCTCTGGAGTCTATACCTCTTTTAATACAAGAGAGGATTTTGCTCGCTTTAGAAACCACAGCTCGGCATTGTTGGGTTTACAATAGTATTTAAACAGCACCTACCACAAAAATACAAGCTGAGACTGGCTTGGTAAGCATATAGAATTTTGTCCATTAGAGATCTTCTGAAATTTATTTTGCTAAATAACACATAATGACCTCTTGGTAGCAATATCCCCCCGGAGACAGGGACACCATGTGCACTGGGTGCTTCCGCTTGAAATCCGTGCCAGCTAAGAGACAGAATTTGCATTAACTATGCCTGTAAATCTCTATTACTAAATAAACTTGGAGTTTTTAAATAGTGTCTGCATGTCACTCAGTACTACATTAAAAATATACATTTACTAAATTAGAGACCCTCTGTCTCTGACAGAGCTCTGATTTGTGCTCACATCCTAACATAAATAATTGCAAACATGTAAATATGCTTGAACTCGTGAAAAGGGCTAGGCAATAAATATGAATAAATATGAATACCATATGAAGATAAATTAGTAAAGCGGACGCCCTGTGAAATCTACACTTCCTGCCATGAAATGCTGATTTTCCATTGGTCTTTGTAACATTTGCACTGTAAACATTGCAGATGCAGGTTTAACTGTCTAAATTCTTGTTTGTATTCTGCATTAAAATATAATTATGGCAGTTTCTTGCTAATCAAAAATCTTTTTTTTCTGAAATGTTGGCTCCTCCAGTTATTATTACCTCCCATAAATAAGAACATGAATTTATTTCTTGCTTTGATTTAGCTCTTACAGCAGAATTATGTTCAGGTTCAGCATTTTATGTGTCTATGATTACCTTTTGTAATTGTAATTTTGTGATTATGCTTTTGTATTAACCAATGTGTTACCCTATACAGGAAATGAGGCTTTGTTGAATTGTGGGAAACTTTTGTGGTGTCAAAGTACATTTTAAAAAAGTACAGTCAATATACTCTATATTCACTAAGAAAAACCCATTTATTGGATAGTAAAAACAGTTAAGGGGGGTGGGGAGCGGGTAAGTTTTAATCAACCTATATTTGGCAGCATTATGTAGTACTACCCCTGCAAGAGCTGCTTGGTAGAATGAGTTCTCTGTTCTTCTACCTAGAATCTGAGAATAACCTCAGTCCCACTGTACACCAGGTTAAACAAGTGGATACTGCACTGCTGGTGGGAGCAACAATATAGATACCCTGCACACAACTAACCTTCAGTATAAAAAAACAAACATCAGCCTGGGCAGTGGTAAATTAACCCAATATATTGTCAGAGGTTGCAATAAATAGCAATATGCACATAAATGAGTAAGTAAAGAAAGTAAGTAAAGAATTAGGTCAATCACAATCAGGGGCGGACTGACCATTTGGAAACTCGGGCACTGCCCGAGGGCCCGGGATCAGTAGGGGGCCCCATGAGATGCCCCTGGTACCTTTTTCATAGGCTTTTTTGAGTTTGGGCAAGGACACAGGGGCCCCATGATCCCCTATTGCCCGGGGGCCCCATGAGTTATCAGTCCGCCCCTGATCACAGTTTAGGTCAATCACAGTTTACTAGACAATATGTACACTAGGCTATAGCAGGAGAAAATGCAGTGCTATACAGATAAATTAGAGTAAATCTGACATTGCCCCTTCGTTGATGTATGGATCTTCATTTGGTTTGGTGGGCCTTTGTAGTACTAAAATTGCTAGCAGTTGTAAAATGTTTATATATATATATATATATATATATATATATATATATATATATATATATATATATCAATAACCCTTCTAGAGAGTTACATTTTTAGTCAAGAGGGCTGAGCAGCAGCCTGCGTGTAATAGCAGGATTAAATTCAATTTAGGACTGAGAGGCTCTGCAGGTCAGTTCCCTGATACCTCCCCCCTGCTCTAGAATCTTGGAGAAGATTCTAGAAGCAGTGGGCAGGGGTGAGGAGGGGCTAGCATCTACACTTAGGGTACCCTGGACGATCCCCAAGCAGAAGGCTTGGCATGGGGCCAGGGCAGCCCATAAATGTGACAGAGCCTGCTCAGCAGCAGGAGAGTTCGGTGGAAGATGGAACGAGAAGGCTGAGATGCAGGAGCCTGGGAGAGGGTCCAGTTGCGAAGAGGATCACCTCCAGGCAGCAGCGCTGGAGAGGAGGAAAACTCAGACCTCATTGAAGTGAGGTCCACCTGTGCAGCAGGGAAGGAGCCAGCCCAGCAGAAGGCCTGAAAGCAACTACCAACCAACCAGTTCATAGGAACAGGAATGAGTGAGTAATCCTACACCCCCTGGGCCAATTAAGGGGAAAGAAGAACTCTGGTGGGAAACTAGATTAGCTCCTTGCCTGGGACTGTTCACCTTAATGTTGCAGGCATGAATCCCCTGCCCAGGGATTCCTTCAGACAGCTGGACAGAGGAAGATTATCTGGGGCCTGGGGTGGTACACCAGGAGAGGCTGGAGAGCTCTCCAAAAAAATAATTTTGCTATGTATAGACGTGTACATAGTTCAAGGAAGTTGTCCTCAGTTGCAGTTCCCTTGGGCATCCCACACACCCCTTATGCCATCCAAGTTTTAAACTCCTTATTAAAATCACAAAACCAAGCTCAAGCACTGGTTACTGTCTGGGTGCAAGTCTGTGAGGAATGTGTGTTCCCTGGCTGTGCCGGACTAAGGGGAACCCAATCCTTTAGCAACTCCTAAGGGGCTAGTGCCACACATGTATGTATGTATATATATATATATATATATATATATATATATATATATATATAAAATGTCATGTAATTTTGTCTCCATTTTGCATTTCCCTATCCCTCCTGAAGCAACCAGGTTCACCTTGTATTATCCAAGTTGGACACACCCCCAGCAATTAGTGAATCATTTGAATGGATAGGAAAATATATCATATTTACTTGTTTTAAACTTTTTTTACATTTCTTCAGTTAAGTCCTGGTTGCCATGCCTAGACAAATGATGTCATACATCCCAGGAGTGTTCCGGAAGGGAGGAGGGGTTTTCTCAGCCAAGCACACCCTCCTGCCTACATGGCTAAGCTAAGAGCAGATGGATTGCAGGAAGTTAATGCTACATGAATCATCTGCCCGTACTCAAGATGTGCAGGGACAGACATCAGGGACAGGGGGTGTTTTTCAAAGTGATTTATCAGCAAAATGAAGCATGGAGACATGGATGGATGGGCGAGTTTGCTTTGAATATTAAAAGTGAATTAAATAGGTTTTTGGTTTGTGGTGCTCAGATGCAGTGAAATTCCCCTTTATGGAGTTAAGAAAAGCACAATATTTTATCTTAAAGTGTTGATGCTCTACTGTGAACTCCTTCAGGGCAGGGACTAATGTGAATATATACACTATATTGGCAAAAGTATTGGGGTGCATGCTTTTACACACACATGAACTTTAAAGGCATTCCAGTCTTAGTCCTTAGGGTTCAATATTGAGTTGGCCCACCCTTTGCAGCTATAACAGCTTCAACTCTTCTGGGAAGGCTGTCCACAAGGTTTAGGAGTGTGTCTATGGGAATGTTTGATCATTCTTCCAGAAGCACATTTGTGAGGTCAGGCACTGATGTCGGACAAGAAGGCCTGGCTCACAGTCTCTGCTCTAATTCATCCCAAAGGTGTTCTATTGGGTTGAGGTCACGACTCAGGCCAGTCAAGTTCCTCCACCCCAAACTCACTCATCCATGTCTTTATGGACCTTGCTTTGTGCACTGGTGCGCAGTCATGTTGCAACAGGAAGGGGCCATCCCCAAACTGTTCCCACAAAGTTGGGAGCATGAAATTATCCAAAATGTCTTGGTATGCTGTGGCCTTAGGAGTTCCCTTCACTGGAACTAAGGGGACAAGCCCAACCCCTGAAAAGCAATCCCACACCTTAATACCCCCTCCACCAAATTTTACACTTGGTACAATGCAGTCAGGCAAGTACCATTCTCCTGGCATCTGCCAAACCCAGACATGTCCATCGGATTGCCAGACAGAGAAGCGTGAGTCCTCACTCCAGAGAACACATCTTTACACCACTGCATCTGATGCTTTTCATTGCACTTGGTGATGTAAGGCTTGTATGCAGTTGCTCAGCCATGAAAACCCATTCCATGAAGCTCTCTATGCACTGTTGTGCTAATCTGAAGGCCACATGAAGTTTGGAGGTCTTTGGCTATTGCCTCTGCAGACAGTTGGCAGCATTAGGGCCACTGTTAACATTATCCTGACCCAAACTTCCCTTAGGCATCCATGCTGGTTGTCAGGATCCTAAACAGGAATGGTGGCATGATGCAGATTTACGGTGACATTTGGACACTGTTTTTCTTCCTGTCTAATCACTATCCCCCTACAATATAGTGGTACTCCATAGACATCAGAATGTGTCCTGATAAAACTGAAAATGAGAGTCTGTGTTACATTCTATGTAATATAGCGTAGGTCTAAAGTGTTATTTTTGGATGGAAAATACACTTTTATACATGAAAAAAAATGTATGCTGTCGAGTCTTTAATATCTGCCCTAGCCTAGGCACAGGCATACACTCTAACTGTCAAGTTTTATATACCCTTTTAGGTCAATGATGTAATATAGATTTATTTTTGCCAATAGTCCTTATATGTAGTGCAGGTTAGATGGATATATTGATTTTCTTCAGATACAGAAATAGATTTTAAATATGTGTTTTCCATTCCCTGCTGTCTTCATTTAGAGGTGTGAAGTTTGCACAGTACAGTGACGTAGCAAACACGTGGATGTCCAGCTGTGAGTAGACATTGGTTTCTATCTCTGTCACCTGCATTGACACTAAAGATTGCTTGTACCTGGTTCTGGAGAAAACCCAATACTGTGCTACCGTTCATTCTGCAAATGATGAAGTGCAGCTACAAGAACACATGTTTCTGCCTGGCAGCAACTGAGAGATTCAATTTCTGACAGAACAGAAGAAGGAATTCTTCAATAAAAAGATTTACTTCACCTTGACTTCCTCTTTCCTCCCAAATAATAATGTAGTATGTGTTTACAAGTGGTCACAAATACAAAACACTGTCTGAAATGACTGTCATCATAGCCAAGATATGAATAGCACTTCATGGATTGCAGGGAAAATGGAAATGTTACATAGACAATGGGCTGAAAAGTCTTGAAAACATTTTACAGAGATATTTTGGACAGATGACAAAAATATGCTGAAAAAACTTGCCAATTCACAGAACATTACTAAATTGGGTAATTGCTAATGTTATTCATTCGGAGACAGGTTTCACAAGAAACTGCTTTTTTTCAGGGTATGGACTATTTGGCTGTCATCCAGATTCTAGCATCACTACCCAACATTGCACTGGTTTGGAACAAGCACAGCACAAATATACAGTCCCAAAATATGGCATGGACAAAAAGACAACTATTTTATATTTACTTTATTGATTGGAGTGAAGTGGTTCTAAAGACTCAAGGTTTTAGAACCACTTCTATTCTATGCACAAAGGAAAAAACCTTCTCTGTTCAGCACCCCCCCCCCCCCCTCTAATACTCACCTAAGCCCCTTCTCGATCCAGCAATGTGCACTGGAGTCTCGGCTATCCCAGGACTCCCTCTCCTCATTGGCTGAGACAGAAGCGGAAGCCATTGGCTCCCCTGTCAATCACAGGTAGTGAGCCAATTAGAAGAGAGAGGGGGTGGGGTTGAGCCGTGGTTCCGTGTGTGAATGGACACACAGAGCAGCGGGTGCCCCCATAGCAAGCTGCTTTCTGTGGGGGCACAAGACAGGAGGGAGGGACCAGAGAAGAGGAGGATTCAGGCTGTTCTGTGCAAAACCACAGCACAAAGCAGGTAAGTATAGACATGTTTGTTATTTTTTCTTAAGAAAAAATAAGCCTTTAGAATCACTTTAATCACTTGCCACATGGTCCCAGTAAATTTACTGTGACCGGACAGCCCTGCTGCACTGGATCATGTACTTGTACGTGATTCAGCGTTTCCAGGTAGAAGACATGCGCACCCTCCCTTCCCGATCTGTGCTGTGATTCGGTACAGCACAAGTCAGTCAGCAGCTCCCAGCCAATGATTTATGGCTAGGACCTGCTGATCAGCTATGTTCAATCACAGCACAGAGCCCTGTGTTTACAAACAATACAGAGCTCTGTACTCAGATCAGTGATTCGGCTGTTTCTTCTCCCTTCAAAACAGGGAGAAGAAGAAGTCAAATCTCTTAGTAAAAGCAGCACATATCACACACATTACACTTATTAGGCACACAGTTAACCCTTTGATTACTCCTTGATGTTAACCCCTTCTGTCATTAGTACAGTGGCCTTGTAAAGTATTAGCACTGATCACTGTATTAGTGTCACTATTGATGTCAGTGTCAGTTAGTGTACCTCCCAGTCAGTGTCAGCTAGCTCCAGATTTCCCTTCACACTATCACAGTCCCACTATAAGTTGCTGATTACTGCCATTACCAGTATAGTGTCATAGCTCCATAAATTCCAGTTATAGATACCATAGTTTGTAGGTGCTATAACTTTGCTATAGATCAATTATTATACACTTATTGGGATTTTTTTACCCACAGCATGTAGTAGAATACATTTTGGACTGAATATATGAAGAAATTGGATTTTTTTTGGATGTTTTATAACAGAAAGAAAAAATATTGTTTTTTTTCAAAATTTATATAATAAAAAATGAAAAAAGTCCAATGGTGATCAAATACCACCAAAAGAAAGCTGTATTTGTGTGAATTTTTTTTTATAAATTTAATTTGGGTACAGTGTTGCATGATCACAATTGCCAGTTAAAGTAGCACAGTGCTGAATAGCTAAAAATGCAATGGCCATTAAGGGCAATTCCTTAAAGAGCTCAAGTGGTTAAATATAGCAGCAACACCACCCCAATATGATACATTACAATTTGAAAAAATGGCTTTTTTTGGTAACTTTGGCTGAAACATCAGATTTTTTTTAATCCAGGCAAATATACTGTTAAAAAAAATAAAGCGAAAGCAATTACTTTGTACTACTTGGCCAGTAACAATACATTTTAATAGCATAGTTTGTGAACTTCTTCTTTCACTGTACCATACTCCATTGTCTTAAATATTTAATAAAGTGTCAAAACAGAGAATAGAAAACCCTTTAAAAACACAACCCCATATTCCCCGAACCCTTTCCCATCTCTATATCCTCAGTTATTCCAACAATAAATCAACATATCAATCAAGCTATACAAATAATATGCTCAGTGATAATAATCAATAATGACCCTTGACCCCCAATTGGTGCATATAAATCAAAAAGTCCTAAATCAAATAGCCCAAAAGTTTTTGAAAGTTTTTGAAAGCCAATGTCCCTCTAAAAAACAAAAAATATCCAAAAATTGTCCACAAGGTGATAATCTCTTCAGAGTCTTGTAAAAGCTGGGTTTACCTCAAACAAAACAAAAATAAAAATCACATAGTGCATTATCCTTAGTATATATACAACATATAACTCATCCAGTGATTCTTCACCAAAGTGAAACAAAAGGTGTAAACAGCAAACATGTGCCAATACACTATATATAGTGAAGAGCCGTGTAAGTGAATCACTCTTTAAAGTGCTTAAACACACACAAATCACGTCTACTGCAGTAAGGAGTGGATACCCTTACCAATATGTATATCACTTTAGGCCTTAGATAATAATCCCCAAGTAGACTGTATGATGGGATGAATGGTGTTCAGCCAGTATCCTCACTTCCACCTCATACTCCAATGTGGATCCATCCACACTAGTTACTCAGACCAGTTTCCATCATAACCGCCATCCAGATATCGATATATATATACAAAAAATATATAGTATAATACCGCCACACTCTCGGATCACAAACTTTAATGGTGCTGCTTACAGTATAAAATCTTTCTTATCACATGTTAAAGTATGAAAACCTTAATGCCGTCCGTCTAGGAGAGTCCAAACCGCTACAAACAGTCTCTATTCCACTCTCCAAGATGGCCGCCGCTCAACTTCCGGTTCCTCGTTTGCGTCTGACGTCACCTCCCTCTCAACCCTCTTAGAGGGAGGTGACGTCAGACGCAAACGAGGAACCGGAAGTTGAGCGGCGGCCATCTTGGAGAGTGGAATAGAGACTGTTTGTAGCGGTTTGGACTCTCCTAGACGGACGGCATTAAGGTTTTCATACTTTAACATGTGATAAGAAAGATTTTATACTGTAAGCAGCACCATTAAAGTTTGTGATCCGAGAGTGTGGCGGTATTATACTATATATTTTTTGTATATATATATCGATATCTGGATGGCGGTTATGATGGAAACTGGTCTGAGTAACTAGTGTGGATGGATCCACATTGGAGTATGAGGTGGAAGTGAGGATACTGGCTGAACACCATTCATCCCATCATACAGTCTACTTGGGGATTATTATCTAAGGCCTAAAGTGATATACATATTGGTAAGGGTATCCACTCCTTACTGCAGTAGACGTGATTTGTGTGTGTTTAAGCACTTTAAAGAGTGATTCACTTACACGGCTCTTCACTATATATAGTGTATTGGCACATGTTTGCTGTTTACACCTTTTGTTTCACTTTGGTGAAGTATCACTGGATGAGTTATATGTTGTATATATACTAAGGATAATGCACTATGTGGTTTTTATTTTTGTTTTGTTTGAGGTAAACCCAGCTTTTACAAGACTCTGAAGAGATTATCACTTTGTGGACAATTTTTGGATATTTTTTGTTTTTTAGAGGGACATTGGCTTTCAAAAACTTTCAAAAACTTTTGGGCTATTTGATTTAGGACTTTTTGATTTATATGCACCAATTGGGGGTCAAGGGTCATTATTGATTATTATCACTGAGCATATTATTTGTATATTTTGTACACCTCTAAGGGTAGGGGTGAAGTGTGCTGATACGGGACATTTTTGTTTAGAGTGATTTACTAATATTAATATCAATCAAGCTGTAGGTGTGTGTTTGGTTGAAACTGGCCAGCATCAGCACAGTACATGAGCACATGACTAGACAGCAGAAAGAAAGCTCTTCGGTGAAAGACTTTTTTTCCTGTATATGCTGTTGGCAGCTCTGTTGTGTTCTGCAGCCTCTGCTTCCACCATGGAAAAAGTAATAGGGATTTGGGTACCACATGAATGAGGAAACATGATTCTGCACTACAGAGCTCAGTGGGTAAACACCTTATTGAGACAAGTTAGCAGCAAAAGGCATACACACCTACTTCACATGGGTTCCAAGCAGGAACTTTCTGTTACAGTGCTGCTCATGCGTTCTTTTCTTACCCCATCTCCTCCGGGGCACATATCAGTCATTTTATTTTCAGTACTGCTAATATTTATTTATTTCAGGTACTTACATAATGCTGTCAATTTACGCCACGCTTCACATATATATTGCACATTCACATCCGTCCCTAACTTTCAAGGGGTGTACAATCTAAGGTCCCTAACTTACAGTGGGGCAAAACAGTATTTAGTCAGCCACCAATTGTGCAAGTTCTCCCACTTAAAAAGATGAGAGAGGCCTGTAATTGGCATCATAGGTAGACCACAACTATGAGAGACAAAATGAGAAAAACAATCACATTGGCTGATTTGGAAAGAATTTATTTGCAAATTATGGTGGAAAATAAGTACTTGGTCACCTACAAACAAGCAAGATTTCTGGCTCTCACAGACCGGTACCTTCTTCTTTAAGAGGCTCCTCTGTCCTGCACTCATTACCTGTATCAATCGCACCTGTTTGAACTTGTTATCAGTATAAAAGACACCTGTCTACAACCTCAAACAGTCACACTCCAAACTCCACTATGGTGAAGACCAAAGAGCTGTCGAAGGACACCAGAAACAAAATTGTAGACCTGCACCAGGCTGGGAAGACTGAATCTGCAATAGGCAAGCAGCTTGGTGTGAACAAATCAACTGTGGGAGCAATAATTAGAAAATGGAAGACATACAAGTCCACTGATAATCTCCCTCGATCTGGGGCTCCACGCAAGATCTCACCCCGTGGGGTCAAAATGATCACAAGAACGGTGAGCAAAAATCCCAGGACCACACGGGGGGACCTAGTGAATGACCTGCAGAGAGCTGGGACCAATGTAACAAAGGCTACCATCAGTAACGCACTATGCCGCCAGGGACTCAGATCCTGCAGTGCCAGACGTGTCCCCCTGCTTAAGCCAGCACATGTCCGGGCCCGTCTGAAGTTTGCTAGAGAGCATTTGGATGATCCAGAAGAGGATTGGGAGAATGTCATATGGTCAGATGAAACCAAAATAGAACTGTTTGGTAGAAACACTACTCGTCGTGTTTGGAGGAGAGAGAATGCTGAGTTGCATCCAAAGAACACCATATCTACTGTGAAGCATGGGGGTGGCAACATCATACTTTGGGGCTGTTTCTCCGCAAAGGGACCAGGACGACTGATCCATGTACAGGACAGAATGAATGGGGCTATGTATCGTGAGATTTTGAGTGCAAACTTCCTTCCATCAGCAAGGGCATTGAAGATGAAATGTGGGTGGGTCTTCCAACATGACAATGATCCCAAACATACCGCCCGGGCAAAGAAGAAGTGGCTTCGTAAGAAGCATTTCAAGGTCCTGGAGTGGCCTAGCCAGTCTCCAGATCTCAACCCCATAGAAAACCTTTGGAGGGAGTTGAAAGTCCGTGTTGCCCAGCTACAGCCCCAAAACATCACTGCTCTAGAGGAGATCTGCATGGAGGAATGGGCCAACATACCAGCAACAGTGTGTGCCAGCCTTGTGAAGACTTACAGGAAACGTTTGACCTCTGTCATTGCCAACAAAGGATATATAACAAAGTATTGAGATGAACTTTTGATATTGACCAAATACTTATTTTCCACCATAATTTGCAAATAAATTCTTTCCAAATCAGCCAATGTGATTGTCTGGATTTATTTTCTCATTTTGTCTCTCATAGTTGAGGTCTACCTATGATGCCAATTACAGGCCTCTCTCATCTTTTTAAGTGGGAGAACTTGCACAATTGGTGTCTGACTAAATACTTTTTTACCCCACTGTACATTCATACATACACATATTAGGGTCAATTTAGACAGGAGCCAATTAACCTAACAGCATGTCTTTGGAGTGTTGGAGGAAACTGAAGTACCCAGAGAAAACCCACACAGGCACAGGGAGAACATGCAAACTCCAGACAGGAGGTGCCGTGACTGGGATTTGAACCAACGATCCAAGTACTGCCAGCGGAAGTGCTAACCATTTAATATACACTTTTCCTCATCCCTTTCTGTTAATCCGGCCACAGGAACAGGGGGGTTGGAGCGCTGGCAGCGAAGAGGAGGATTGTGGTGCTGGTTTTAAGGAAGAGTGTTGTGGGGCTGTCAGTGAGGAGTGTTGGGGTTCACTACTGCAAGGGAAAATGTCACCAGCACACTGAGGATCATCATATAAATGTTTTAATGAACGATCACACAGTTACAGCAAGGCAATGTTTCGGAGTCTCGCAGGACCCCTTCATCAGGCATGTGTCGCCTTGACACTTTTCCTTGTCCCTGTCTGTTAATCCTGCCATAGGAACGGGGGGGCTGGGGCACTGGCAGTGAAGAGGAGGATTGTGGTGCGTGGTTTTAGGAAGAGTGTTGTGGGGCTGTCAGTGAGGAGGAGTGTTGGAGTTCACTGCTGGACGCATTTTTTTGAACAGCAAATAACAGCAAAAAGGCAGACAGCAGCAAATGGAGGGAAATGGGCGTAGAATCCTACAGCCATAGGCTGTCTACCCTTCCTCAAGTCTTCCTTTGGCTAGAAAGACAGTCTGGAGTAGGACATCATCTGTTATAGACTGAAGGTTGTGTATGTTGTGTTTATGGCTTAGTCCTGCTAACGTGCCATTTTCCTTTTCCTCTTCCTCAAGGGTGCATAACAGCCACTTTATTTTTAAGTGCTGCTAATTGTCCTTTTTAATCTAATCCTCCTTTTCAAGGGCGCTGTCTTTTTCTTCTCCTCTGTCTTCTCCAATATTGCGGCACTTGCAACCTGTTTTGGCTATAGGACAGGGAGTGAAGAAAAATCTCCCAATGGGACACAGATGGAAAAAAAAACCTGATGGGGGTTAAAACCCTCCATTACTCTATCCAAAATGAAAAACAAGCTTTGTCTTTATTTCTACTTTAAGTCATACTCACTGTTTTCTTTTGCCCAATAGTAATGGCATAAAGAGTTTCAAAATTTAAAAAGAAAAAAAGCTGAAGGACAGTTTTGTTTATATATAATTGACCTAACTAATGTATGCCTAAGTTTTGTTTTATTTATGGGGATATGCGGTGTTGTGAATGCGAATAATGTAATGTGAGGTGGTTTAAGTGCACAAACCATGCAAATGAAGAAAAACAAAATTGACTCATGAACAGACTGTGAGCAACAACCGTCTGATGTGCTCTAGTCAATCAAAGCTTAAAGTGTTAGTAAACCCACAACAGTAAAATCAGTCTATATATGCAGTAAAGCATGCTTGTTATACTCACTGTGAAACGGGTTAATCCTTCACATTGTGTAAAAAGGCTGTTTAATTCTGTCTTCTCTGATCCTCCCCTTTTTTTACTGTTCCCAGTCCATCTGTTGATAGTACAGAGCCCTAAAAGTCACTCTGCACATGCTCAGTTTAGTGTGTATGGCTAATGAGTTTTTTTTGGGGGGGGAGGGTGCATGTGATCAGCACAAGGCCAATCAGCACTGTCCAGACAGAGGGTCAGGGGGTATACAGCCTCATAGGACAGTCAGAGCAGAATGAAAATGCCTCCTACAAGATTGACCAGTGCTCAGCTGGACACTGTTAGAAGTCACAAGACTGCTATATGCTGCTGATGAGAAAAGGTATTTAGCAGTTTATATTTCCTAAAATAATTGAATGTCCATGTTCTGTGTACTGTGGGAGACCAGATATAGTGAATTCAGGCTCCTGGGTTTTGTTACATTTTAAAGTTATAATATTGTAGCACTACCCCCATAGGACCTGCTGAAGATTTGGGTCCCCCTATAGTCCTGCACAGCTAGGCAACATGCAATTCCTTCCAGCCTTGCACTCCAGAGACAGTAAACAGTCCTTGAACTTGTTTTTATTTATTTTATTAGGGGATTTAACCGCCTTCCGCCCGCCATATAGTAAACGACGGACGCAAGGTGGTTCTCTCGCTCTGGGAGGACGTCACATGATGTCCTCCCATTCTAATTGCGCATGCGCGGCTCCCAGAGCACGCAGAGTGGCGATCGGCAGTGCGCTGTGTCCCTCGGACACAGCAAATCACCGATCCATGGAAAGAGCCAAACATGTTGGCTCGGTCATGTGATTAGCTGTGTCCAATCACAGCATATCACATGTAAACAGGGAAAAGCCGGTTAACGGCATTTCTCTCCTCACGAGCTGTCACACTGACAGCTCGTGAGGAGATGAGAGCCGGTAGTCGGCATTCCTCGGAGGGGACGTGTACACAGATCATCAGAGCACTGATGATCAGTGTGCCCTGATGATCTGTGTAGCCCCAGAAGTGCCCCATGTCAGTGCCCATCAGTGCCACATCAATGCCACATATCAGTGCCCATCTGAGCTGCCTTTCAGTGTCACCCATCAGTGCCAGTCAATGCCACCTATCAATGCCAGTCAGTGCCACCTATCAGTGCTGCCAATCAGTGCCATCTATCAATGCCAGTAAGTGCCGCCTATGAGTGCCAGTCAGTGCCGCCTATCAGTACCAGTCAGTGCCGCCTATCAGTGCCATCTCTCAGTACCGCCTATCAGTGCCATATATGAGTGCTGCCTTTCAGTGCCCATCAGTGATGCCTTGTCAATGCCCATCAGTGCCACCTACCAATGCCTCCTCATCAGTGCCCATCAGTGCCACCTATCAGTGTCCATCAGTGCAGCCTATCATTGCCCATCAGTGCAGCCTCATTAGCGCACATCAGTGAAGGAGAAAAATCACTTATTTACAAAATTTTATAACAAAAACTAAGAAAATTTTTTTTTTTTTTAATTTTCAGTGGTTTTTGGTTTGTTTTAGAAAAAATAGAGGTGATTAAATACCACCAAAATAAATCTCTATCTGTCACAAAAAAAATGCTAAAAATGTCATATGGGTACAGTGTTGCATGACCGCGCAATTGTCATTCAAAGTGCAACAGCGCTGAAAGCTGGAAATTGGCCTGGGCAGGAAGGGGGTATAAGTGCCCTGTAGGCTAGTGATTAAACTTGGATGGGGATGAGGGACACATGGGATGCCCAATGAACTGTTGAACTGAGGACAACTTCCTGGAACTATGTACAAGTGCTCAGAAGGATTTTCTTTTATTGGAGAGCTATCCAGCCTCTCCTGGTGTTCCACCTCAAACCCCAGATGAAATCTCCTCTTAATCCAGCTGCCTGAGGGAATCCCTGGGCAAGAGAACCCAGAATCTGCCACCTTAAGATCAACAGTCCCACATGGGGGCTAATGAGGTTTCCCATCCAAATGCCCTTTCCCCCATCTGGCCCAGGGGGTGTACTACTCACTCCTCTCTCCTGCAAGCTTGTGAGTTGGTGGCTAACTTCAGGCCTTACGCTGGGCTGGCTCCTTCCCTACTTCCCAGGCTGTCCTTTGTCAGGGGACAATTGAGGATGAGAGATCCTCCCTTCCAAGACCCCCACCTGTAGGCAGGCCCCTCTCCAGGACCCCTTTCCAGGCTACACACTTCACCCTGCTCACTCCATATTCCACCCGAACTCTTCTGCTGCTCTGTCACTGTTAAGGGCTGTCCTGACGGCATGCCAAGTTTCCTGCTTGGGGATTGACCAAATCCCTTCAGATTGCAGACCAGCTCCTCCTCACCCCCACCCACTGAATTCTAGAGACTTCCCCAAGTCTCTAGGTCATGGGAGGTTTCAGGGAACAGATCTGCAGAGTCTCTCAGCCTGACCCAAAGTTGACCCCTCGGGCTATTACACCCTGCTGCTATTCAGCCTCTAATTAAAAATAATTAACTAGCTTCCCCTAGCTTTCCTAGGAGGATGCTACAATATAAAAAAGGAAGTGAAAAAAGCAGCTAAGGTATTGGCAATTTAAGAGTTATCAATCAATCAGTTGTTACAGACAGATATGAATTGAGATTTGTGATCGTGTGTGGAGCCTGAAGAGCTGTGAACCTAGTGATTGTGCTACTGCTATAGAGATAATTTAAGTGTCCTCAAGCATTTTGGAGTATCCCATTCTCCATTGTTCTCCTTCTGTCACAAGTTCTACAGCACGGGTGTCAAACTGGCGGCCCTCCAGCTGTTGCCAAACTACAAGTCCCATGAGGCATTGCGAGATTGACAGTTACAAGCATGACTCCCAAAGACAGAGGCATGAAGGGACTTGCAGTTTTGCAACAGCTGGAGGGCCGCCAGTTTGACACCCCTGTTCTACAGCAGTAAACTTCAAAAAGACATCCCCTAGACTGATTACTGAGCCGAACTGAGGGAACTGTTGCTGTGTGCTCGGCTGCTTCTGCACTATCTGGGAAAGAATCTGTTCTAAATTCGGCCCTTTCAGGGGTGAGTGATACATTACCAAAGTAAAAACTATATAAATAAAATCCGTGCTGTGGAAAACAAAAAAAGTGTGAGGCTGTTTTCATATATAGACAGTATAACAAACCCAAATCAACATAAAAAAAAAAACAAAAAAAGTGGAGCGCCACTATAAAATAATGTGTAAATTACATAAGTCTATCAATCAATGTACAAAATAAATCAGTTCATGAAGGCCATAAAAATGTCCGTATGAATGCGTTCTCAGTAAATGGAAACTGAAGAAACCACCTCCTTTCAAATGTGAAATAACTCTTCTTTAGGTGTTCCAGGACCAGCCACCATCTCCCTGTGAAGTTATCACTCACCAGAATGGATGGCTGCCCTTACAACATTTTGGATGAAACGAGTCGGGATGGAGTTCCTGGTGCTGATGTCATGCCTCTGCACAATCCCAGGTTGGCATCGGTTTTCTATGTGAGTGCTTTTGTTTGATCCTAAAGTAGACTGTTTTTGCAATATTTTAATAAGTTATTGCACTATTGGAGTTCATCCCTGGCGAAATGTATTTATTTTAGCTTGATTCCGACTGGAGGTGCCATTGGACGCATATTGTTTGGAAGCCTTGCACCCACTGTGAGAAAAATGTTTCCCTGTTGTAAGGGCAGCCATCCATTCTGGTGAGAGTTGACTTCACAGTGAGATGGTTGCTGTTCTTTGAACATTTAAAGAAAAGTGATTTCACATTTGGTGGTGGCGGATATTTTTCTTCAGTTTCTATTTACTGAGAACACTGTTTCAGTGGGACATTTTTACTGCCTTCATGAGCTGATTTATTTTGTACATTGATTGATTGATTTGATTGCACATTATTTTATAGTGGCGCTACACAGTATCAAAGTAAGGCCTCATTCACATGGAGCAATTACCTCCGTGACCCATGTAGGTCCATCTTTTCCAGGCACTGGGATGCAAAGATGTTGCGTGCGTCCTGGTGTCAGCATCCCATTGATGTCTATTGGAACATACGGCTGCATGGACACAGCCTCTGCATCCCAAAATGACATGTGGGTGCGGGTTCCACAATGCACACAGGGTAAATTTGTGGACCCACACACATAGCTATGTGTCGCAATAAAAAACAATGGGATGCCAGCACAGAGATTCATGCAACACATGTGAATCCTTTTGCCAGAAAAAGATGTCTATGCACAGGACACGGAGCTAATCGCCCCACGTGAAAGGGGCATAAAAATTCATTTTGCAAAGTCAATGAATTAAAAAAACTTTATCTGAGTTTATTTTGAATATCCAGTTATGTGCAAGGGAAATAAACAAAACAGGATATTTTTCTTGCACATGATTGGATGATTGAATTGAGCACAGCTTTTCCCTATTTACTAAGCATAGTGAGTAGAGATGAGCGAATCGAACATGGCGAAGTGGAATTCGTTTCGAAGATTAGGAAAAATTCGATTCGCGCCGAATCCGAAAATTAGCAAACTTCGGATGCACGAATCGAATTTTCCCAAAAATGGCGGCGACATGTGTGGCGACGGAGCGGGGATCTCTGGGAAGGCGCGCAGACAAGGCGTGCTGACCCATAATGCATTCATTCATGACATGTGATCGCATTAGCCAATCAGCAGCCAGCCAGCCAGCACTGTGTAATGGTGGAGCTATAAATCGCGGCCATCTTAGAATTCTCCATTAGCCTCCGGTCATTCAAGAGAGACAGACCTGTCTGTATTAGGGACAGAGTTAGGGCCACAGAGACTTTAGGGCCACAGAATCGTTACTCAGGGACACAGAATCGTTACTCAGGGACACAGAATCATTACTCAGGGACACAGAATTGTTACTCAGGGACACAGAATTGTTACTCAGGGACACAGAATCGTTACTCAGGGACAGACACAGAATTGTTACTCAGGGACACAGAATTGTTACTCAGGGACACAGAATCGTTACTCAGGGACACAGAATTGTTACTCAGGGACACAGAATCGTTACTCAGGGACACAGAATTGTTACTCAGGGACACAGAATCGTTACTCAGGGACACAGAATTGTTACTCAGGGACACAGAATTGTTACTCAGGGACACAGAATTGTTACTGAGGGACACAGAATCGTTACTCAGGGACACAGAATTGTTACTCAGGGACAAAAAATTGTTACTCAGGGACACAGAATTGTTACTGAGGGACACAGAATCGTTACTGAGGGACACAGAATTGTTACTCAGGGACACAGAATTGTTACTCAGGGACACAGAATCGTTACTCAGGGACACAGAATCGTTACTCAGGGACAGACACAGAATTGTTACTCAGGGCAACAGAATTGTTACTCAGGGACACAGAATTGTTACTCAGGGACACAGAATCGTTACTCAGGGACACAGAATCGTTACTCAGGGACACAGAATCGTTACTGAGGGACACAGAATCGTTACTCAGGGACACAGAATCGTTACTCAGGGACACAGAATTGTTACTCAGGGACACAGAATCGTTACTGAGGGACACAGAATCGTTACTCAGGGACACAGAATCGTTACTCAGGGACACAGAATCATTACTGAGGGACACAGAATCGTTACTGAGGGACACAGAATCGTTACTCAGGGACACAGAATCGTTACTCAGGGACACAGAATTGTTACTCAGGGACACAGAATCGTTACTCAGGGACAGACACAGAATCGTTACTCAGGGACACAGAATCGTTACTCAGGGACACAGAATCGTTACTCAGGGACACAGAATCGTTACTCAGGGACACAGAATCGTTACTGAGGGACACAGAATCGTTACTCAGGGACACAGAATCGTTACTGAGGGACACAGAATCGTTACTCGGGGACACAGAATCGTTACTCAGGGACACGAAATTGTTACTCAGGGACACAGAATTGTTACTCGGGGACACAGAATCGTTACTGAGGGACACAGAATTGTTACTCAGGGACACAGAATCGTTACTCAGGGACACAGAATCGTTACTCGGGGACACAGAATTGTTACTCAGGGACACAGAATCGTTACTCGGGGACACAGAATTGTTACTCAGGGACACAGAATCGTTACTTTCTGCTTCACAACCACTATTGAATTAAAGAGTATGTCAGACAACACGCAGAGGAGTGGCAGAGGAGGCAATGTTTCAGGAGCGAGCAGACGTGGCAGCAGAGGAAGGGGTCGAGGCAGCACTAGTCGCAGCCAGAGGCCAGTGCTCCCGGTGTCATCCAGCGGTCGTGTCTCCACCGACAACCCTGCCGTCATCGATTGGTTGACTCGGTCGTCTTCCTCTTCCCAGGTCACCTCTGACACCTACAGCCAACGGTCGGTGGGTACGCCAGACACAACCGTTAGTTGGCATGGCCCGGGAGCAAGCCCACTGAAATCACGTGTCCTCTACCTGCCCCTGTCCTTTGGTGTTCCCTCACCAAGCGAAGTATCGCATGCTGTGGGCTCAGCCCCACTGTACAGTGAGGAAGAGCTAACAGAGTGCGGTCAGGAACGGGGGGAGACATCCGCCTCTTCAGCAGCCAGGCGAAGAAGTACTGGCGAGGAGAGTGGCTCGGTAGCTGGTCTAGAGACAGGTCTGTCTCCTGACCCACACGCAGCCGTTGGGGCTAGTAGTGACGCAGAGACCCTAATTGATGATGATGAGGCTGATCGCACTTGGCAGCCTCGTCGTCATCAGGCTATTGCTTCCGCATCATCAGGAGAAGAGGGTGCCAGCTTGCCAGCGAGCAAAACAGTCGGTGGGTTGCCCAGGAGGCAGCAGGGTCGCAGCAGTGTCAGTGGAGCCAAACGGCCACGGAGTAGAGCACCAGCTCCACTGCAGCCTACCACCACGGCCAGTAGTGGTGCCGGTGTGCACGGAGGAAGTAGCAGTCAGCCAGTGAGGAGTAGCGGGGGCAAAGTTTCCTACTCGGCGGTGTGGCAATTTTTCGTCAAGCCGCCCGAGGAAGTAAACGTAGCCGTATGTCGACTATGTGGCCAGAAAGTCAAGCGTGGCCAGGGGGCCCATGTTGGGACTACAGCGTTGCGTCAGCATATGCAGCGTCGCCATTCGGTGGCCTGGGAAAACCGTGATAAAGATACGGCGGTTCTGCCTGCCCCAGCCCCCGCTCCATCACCCGCTCCGTTACTTGCTTCGTCACCCGACGTCAATCGCCCTCTATCAGCCAGTCAAGCCTCCAACACCTCTGCTGAGCAGAGATGTCGCTCGTTGGCATCTTCCGCTCGTTCAGATGCTCCTTCTCCTGCTACTCCTCTTCACGGATTCCGTCAGAAGTCTTTCTTGGAATCCGTTTCCGAGAGACAACAGTTTGCGAGCACGCACCCGACGGTGCAGAAGCTGAACGTCCTCCTGTCCAAGTTGCTGGTGCTGCAGTCCCTCCCTTTCCAAGTGGTGGACTCAGCACCTTTCCGAGAAATGATGGCTTGTGCCGAGCCGCGGTGGAGAGTGCCAAGCCGGCATTTCTTCGCCAAAAAGGCAGTGCCAGCCCTGCATTCACATGTAGAAGAGATGGTGGGCCAGTCTTTGAGCATGTCGGTCTCTGCCAAAGTGCACGGCAGCGCCGACGTGTGGAGCTGTAACTACGGTCAGGGACAGTACATGTCATTTACGGCCCACTGGGTGAACGTGGTGCCGGCACAGCCGCACCAGCAACTTGGACAGGTCACGCCGCTTTTGCCTCCACGTTTGCACGTCCTTGGTCCAGCAAAGATGTCCGCCTCTACCACCTCTTCTTCCGCCGTGTCCTCAGCCGCCACCCCCGTGCCAAGTCCCATTACCCGACCGGCATATCACATGTGCAGGGCGCAACGGTGTCACGCTGTGCTGCACCTGGTATGCCTTGGCGAACGTAGTCACACAGGGGAGGAACTTCTCAGTGTAATGAACAGAGAAATCGACAGATGGCTGTCTCTGCACAAACTGAAAATCGGAACCATGTTGACCGACAACGGAAAGAACATGGTGTCTGCTCTGCGTCAAGGAAGGTTGTGCCATGCGCCATGCATGGCTCACGTGTTCAATCTGGTTGTCAAGCGGTTCCTAAAATCCACCATCCCACTGCAAGACATCCTTAAAATGTTACGTAAACTTTGCATGCATTTCAGCCATTCCTACACCGCAAAGCACACCCTCCTTGAGCTGCAGCGGCAGAACGGAATTCCACAGCATCGCCTGATCTGCGACGTTGCAACAAGGTGGAATTCAACCCTACATATGTTAGACCGCCTTTACGAACAGCGAAAGGCCATCACCGATTTCCTGATGTTACAAGCGGATAAAGGTACTCCCTGTGTAACTTAGATGTCAGCCATTGGCAGCTCATGCGTGACACCTGCCGCTTGCTCAGGCCCTTTGAGGAGGCCACGCTATTCGTGAGTCGGCAGGACTATGGGATGAACGACGTCATTCCTCTGTTGCACGTCCTGGAACAAATACTGTTAACAATGGCTGGTCAGGGTGCGGTAGACGTGGCGCACAGATCTCAACGCCACATGACCCCTGTGGGGGCAGGACAGGAAGAAGAGGAGGAGGTAGAGGAGGACATTGGTGCTCAGGAATTATTGAGTGAAATGGGTGGTTTTTCCACTCAGCGGACAGGAGTGGAGGAGCAGGAGCATCTGGTAGAGGAGGAGGAGGAGGAGACAGAGGACCCAGACGCACCGTGGCAGTATGCTGTGGAGATGGAGGCAGGGAGTCCCTCGCATTCCTTGGCACAAATGGCCCATAGCATGCTCGGTTGCTTGCGTAGCGACAGCCGAATAATAACCATCAGACAGAGGGATGACTTTTGGCTGTCCACCTTGTTGGACCCTCGCTACCGTTCAAAAATGGTGGCCTTTTTCACAACTGCTGAGAGGGAGGCCAAAATAAAGTACTCAGGGACACAGAATTGTTACTCAGGGACACAGAATCGTTACTGAGGGACACAGAATCGTTACTGAGGGACACAGAATCGTTACTCAGGGACACAGAATCGTTACTCAGGGACACAGAATCGTTACTCAGGGACACAGAATTGTTACTCAGGGACACAGAATTGTTACTCAGGGACAGACACAGAATTGTTACTCAGGGACACAGAATCGTTACTCAGGGACACAGAATCGTTACTCAGGGACACAGAATTGTTACTCAGGGACACAGAATCGTTACTCAGGGACACAGAATTATTACTCAGGGACACAGAATCGTTACTCAGGGACACAGAATTGTTACTCAGGGACACAGAATCGTTACTGAGGGACACAGAATCGTTACTCAGGGACACAGAATTGTTACTCAGGGACACAGAATCGTTACTGAGGGACACAGAATCGTTACTCAGGGACACAGAATCGTTACTCAGGGACACAGAATTGTTACTCAGGGACACAGAATTGTTACTCAGGGACACAGAATCGTTACTGAGGGACACAGAATCGTTACTCAGGGACACAGAATCGTTACTCAGGGACACAGAATCGTTACTCGGGGACACAGAATTGTTACTCAGGGACACAGAATCGTTACTCGGGGACACAGAATTGTTACTCAGGGACACAGAATCGTTACTTTCTGCTTCACAACCACTATTGAATTAAAGAGTATGTCAGACAACACGCAGAGGAGTGGCAGAGGAGACAATGTTTCAGGAGCGAGCAGACGTGGCAGCAGAGGAAGGGGTCGAGGCAGCACTAGTCGCAGCCAGAGGCCAGTGCTCCCGGTGTCATCCAGCGGTCGTGTCTCCACCGACAACCCTGCCGTCATCGTTTGGTTGACTCGGTCGTCTTCCTCTTCCCAGGTCACCTCTGACACCTACAGCCAACGGTCGGTGGGTACGTCAGACACAACCGTTAGTTGGCATGGCCCGGGAGCAAGCCCACTGAAATCACGTGTCCTCTACCTGCCCCTGTCCTTTGGTGTTCCCTCACCAAGCGAAGTATCGCATGCTGTGGGCTCAGCCCCACTGTACAGGCAGTCGACGACTATCAAGAGTCCAATGGCAGAGTGGCGGAGCAGAAGCAGCTTCAATTGAAGGCCATACACAGGCCTAGGTTTAAATGTCCCTCACAGTTAATTCCAATAACGAACTCTACTCCTCCGTGCAATCTACTTACGAGACCCTGGGCAGGTCTGGGTCCAATTTGTGGTAGAGACTGGTTTTGTTCAGCCATGCTTGAGCGAGTAATAACAGGTCTGTGCTGCCCTTTGGTGTCTGGCTTAATGCGCACAACACTGAACGTCCCAGCGTTTGTCAACGATTTGCCGTTAAGTGATGCAAGCCCGCTGAACCACGTTCATGAGGAGCCGGTACAGGGGGCCATGAATCAGTATGGACCTGGCAGCAGCGTGAGCAGACGACAGAGGCACATGGCGCAGGGTGGCGGTGTAGGCAGCATTATTCTGAAGCCATACACAGGCCTAGGTTAAAAAGCGGAAGCCGTCAGCAGCGTGAGCAGAAGACAGAGACACATGGCGCAGGGTGGCGGTGGATGCAGCAGTATTCGGAAGCCAAACACAGGCCTCGGTTAAAAAGCGGAAGCCGTCAGCAGCATGAGCAGATGACAGAGGCACATGGCAGAGTCTGGCGATGAAGTCAGCAGCAATGGGAGGCCGTACAGGGACCCATGACACACTCTGGACCTGACAGCAGCAAGAGGAGGCGGTACAGGGGCCCATGGCAGAGTGGCGAAGCGTAAGCAGCTTAAATTGAAGGCCATACAGAGGCCTATGTTAAAAAGTCCCCCCAGCAGCAACGTGGGGAGACGACTAATAGTCGTCTCCCCACGCTGCTGCTGGGGGGACTTTTTAACATAGGCCTCTGTATGGCCTTCAATTTTAGGTGCTTACGCTCCGCCACTCTGCCATGGGCCCCTGTACTGCCTCCTCATGCTGCTGCCAGGCCCGTAATCTGCCATGGGCCCCCGTACCGACTCCTCATGCTGCTGCCAGGCCCGTAATCTGTCATGGGCCCCTGTACCGCCTCCTCATGCTGCTGCCAGGTCCAGAGTGTGTCATGGGTGCCTGTACGGCCTCCCATTGCTGCTGTCTCCATCGCCATATTCTGCCATGTGCCACTTTCAGGTCTCCTCACACTGCTGGTGGGTTCCATTTTGTCATAGGGTGCTGTATGGCCTCCCATTGCTGCTGCCTCCACCGCCACCCTGCGCCATGTGCCTGTCGTCTGCTCACGCTGCTGACGGCTTCCGCTTTTTAACCGAGGCCTGTGTTTGGCTTCCGAATACTGCTGCATCCACCGCCACCCTGCGCCATGTGTCTCTGTCGTCTGCTCACGCTGCTGACGGCTTCCGCTTTTTAACCTAGTCCTGTGTATGTCTTCCGAATACTGCTGCCTCCACCGCCACCCTGCGCCATGTGCCACTTTCAGGTCTCCTTACACTGTTGGTGGGTTCCATTTTGTGATAGGGTGCTGTATGGCCTTCCATTGCTGCTGCCTCCACCGCCACCCTGCGCCATGTGCCTCTGTCGTCTGCTCACGCTGCTGACGGCTTCCGCTTTTTAACCGAGGCCTGTGTTTGGCTTCCAAATACTGCTGCATCCACCGCCACCCTGCGCCATGTGTCTCTGTCGTCTGCTCACGCTGCTGACGGCTTCCGCTTTTTAACCTAGGCCTGTGTATGGCTTCCGAATACTGCTGCCTCCACCGCCACCCTGCGCCATGTGCCACTTTCAGGTCTCCTTACACTGTTGGTGGGTTCCATTTTGTGATAGGGTGCTGTATGGCCTTCCATTGCTGCTGCCTCCACCGCCACCCTGCGCCATGTGCCTCTGTCGTCTGCTCACGCTGCTGACGGCTTCCGCTTTTTAACCGAGGCCTGTGTTTGGCTTCCGAATACTGCTGCCTCCACCGCCACCCTGCGCCATGTGCCTGTCATCTGCTCACGCTGCTGACGGCTTCCGCTTTTTAACCTAGGCCTGTGTATGGCTTCCGAATACTGCTGCCTCCACCGCCACCCTGCGCCATGTGCCTCTGTCGTCTGCTCACGCTGCTGACGGCTTCCGCTTTTTAACCTAGTCCTGTGTATGTCTTCCGAATACTGCTGCCTCCACCGCCACCCTGCGCCATGTGCCACTTTCAGGTCTCCTTACACTGTTGGTGGGTTCCATTTTGTGATAGGGTGCTGTATGGCCTTCCATTGCTGCTGCCTCCACCGCCACCCTGCGCCATGTGCCTGTCGTCTGCTCACGCTGCTGACGGCTTCCGCTTTTTAACCGAGGCCTGTGTTTGGCTTCCGAATACTGCTGCATCCACCGCCACCCTGCGCGATGTGTCTCTGTCGTCTGCTCACGCTGCTGACGGCTTCCGCTTTTTAACCGAGGCCTGTGTTTGGCTTCCGAATACTGCTGCATCCACCGCCACCCTGCGCCATGTGTCTCTGTCGTCTGCTCACGCTGCTGACGGCTTCCGCTTTTTAACCTAGGCCTGTGTATGGCTTCCGAATACTGCTGCCTCCACCGCCACCCTGCGCCATGTGCCTCTGTCGTCTGCTCACGCTGCTGACGGCTTCCGCTTTTTAAACTAGTCCTGTGTATGTCTTCCGAATACTGCTGCCTCCACCGCCACCCTGCGCCATGTGCCACTTTCAGGTCTCCTTACACTGTTGGTGGGTTCCATTTTGTGATAGGGTGCTGTATGGCCTTCCATTGCTGCTGCCTCCACCGCCACCCTGCGCCATGTGCCTCTGTCGTCTGCTCACGCTGCTGACGGCTTCCGCTTTTTAACCGAGGCCTGTGTTTGGCTTCCGAATACTGCTGCATCCACCGCCACCCTGCGCCATGTGTCTCTGTCGTCTGCTCACGCTGCTGACGGCTTCCGCTTTTTAACCTAGGCCTGTGTATGGCTTCCGAATACTGCTGCCTCCACCGCCACCCTGCGCCATGTGCCTCTGTCATCTGCTCACGCTGCTGACGGCTTCCGCTTTTTAACCGAGGCCTGTGTTTGGCTTCCGAATACTGCTGCATCCACCGCCACCCTGCGCCATGTGTCTCTGTCGTCTGCTCACGCTGCTGACGGCTTCCGCTTTTTAACCGAGGCCTGTGTTTGGCTTCCGAATACTGCTGCATCCACCGCCCGCCCACTGCTGCTGCCAGGCCCGTAATCTGTCATGGGCCCCTGTACCGCCTCCTCATGCTGCTGCCAGGTCCAGAGTGTGTCATTGGTCCCTGTACGGCCTCCCATTGCTGCTGTCTCCATCGCCACACTCTGCCATGTGCCACTTTCAGGTCTCCTCACACTGCTGGTGGGTTCCATTTTGTCATAGGGTGCTGTATGGCCTCCCATTGCTGCTGCCTCCACCGCCACACTGTGGCTCCACACTCTGGTTTTGGCCCCGTGACTGCCCAAATGAGTGAAGTGTGCGGTGATTCTAAGATCGACGGCACTCATCTGCATGTCATACTGACTGACAGTATTAGTTCTCTTCCCCAGCAGACTCCAAGGGCATTTAAATTAAAGGTACAGTGTTCTGCACTAATATAAAGGCTCTCTGAAGCCTAGAAACACCCTTTTTATAAGTTAAATTCGCAGCAAATATATTCGCCTCGAATCGAATTTATTCCGCGAATTCGGCGAATCAGCCGAATCGAATTTTTGAATAATTCGCTCATCTCTAATAGTGAGCATTAATTTGTCTGTGTGAACAGTCTTTATTCCTTTAGTGAACCTAAATATGATTCACCTAAAAAGTTGAGAATTCAAGTTGTTATCACCTTTGCGGAAGGGGGTGGGGTGGGGGTAAAAAGGCCTATCATGACAGATATCTTTACATGTTTTGTTTTAGTTTTCCAAGGGATGCTAGGTTATGGTGATCATGGCTTGGCTAAGCTTCATATGTCAGTTAAAACAGCTATTTACAAAATTAAACTGATCACTGCCTCGAGAGGTTGAGAATGCAGACACGTACTGTAGCTGCTTTGTTCTCCAGTATGGTATAAGTAGGACCTTGAGTTTTATGCATTTCCCCTCACAAATACAGTATGTTTCTCCTTCAATGATATGTATAATAAATATTGCTAATAATTATGAACACACACCATTTTAGTTCCTGAATTTATTATAACAAGTTGTTCTGAAAGCATCTTCTTCTTCACACGACTTTGAACAGTACTTACATATTCCGATTTACGTCAAGCTGTCAGGAAAAAAAAATGTGTTCTTTGAAAGACAAACAAGGCTTAAGGCACCAACTGGAAAAAAGCCTTTTTTATCCTCTTAATCATTGCTGTAAATACCTTCACTTTCTATCTAGAAATAAAGTTATGTTCTGCTTTACTGAACAATGTGTAAAGATGGAGGTTTTCCGAATAATTTTTCTCTGTTGTACTTCAATACATTTTCTTGTTAGACAAGGTGAATCTTGGCATGAGAAAAAATTGGGATGAGAGACTTTGATTTTACATGGGTGACTAATGAACTGTTGACATTGGAGCAATGAAGCAAATCAAAGCGAAGGTTTTGTAACACCTAGTCAGTTGCTGTCTAGGGAGGCAAGGATACAGTTCAGCAAGTGTTTTCTTCCTGTTCATGGAAATGTAGTGTAGTGTGTAATTATTTGTACAAGTATACCTAGGAGATGCAACAAGTTAATTTTGGCACAATAGAACACATTAACATACATATTCAGGCTGCACTAAGTCTTGCCCTTTGTGTGATGACCCTGTTGTTCAATTTATTTTTTTCTCACTTTGTATTACAACATATCACTTTTATATGCATTCTATGCTAATTTTTTTGCCACAAAAATCACACAGGTGCTTTGTGCACTTGAACAGATTGGCTTGCTGTGCTATGATTGGAAGGAATGAAGAACAATTATATTCAGGTCTAAATAATTAGTAAATGTAAATGAGTTACTTTAGCTAATGGCTTAACTAGACATAATATAGAACATTAGGCCAAGATATTCCACCGCGACTGTAAACTACTAGTCCTAGTACAAAATAGAAAGTAATAGACTTTTTTAATATAATTGTACTTTACATTTTTAAGCTAAGTAACATTAAATTGAAAAAAGCAGATACATTTCTAACAATTAGCATATATTTATGAAAGATATACAACTGCAAAAACAGTGAGACATTGAGAAAAAATTTGCAGTTGACAAAATGGTACGCCCAACCTAATATGAGAAAGGAGGCATATACACATCCAGTTCTCTTCTGTCCACTGAATGCACATCCGAAGTCCACACAAACAGAGTAATCAAAACAGTAATCCTACAGGATTTATGTAATTTGTGGAAAAATCTACAAGGGATAATTGTAAAGAGAGTTAACTGAAGATAATGAACCAATACCAGTATACATACATCTCAAAAGTTACCAGTGTCACCAAGAAACAGAGAATAAGTAGGCAGGTCAGGAAGGAGTTACCCAAACCTTTCAAATTTGAACAAAATGTTTAACAATAAATCCAAAATATAGGATTCACACCAGGATAGCACAGGAGGTTAATTGCCCAGAAAGTTTAACAGGGCACATACACAGGACTGTTGGAAAAGGATGGTTCATAAGAGCATAATGTCATAGGAAGAGTGGTACCATTGGTTCCCAGTTTTATTGAAATAATTAAAAGTGCCCCATTGTGTGACTTTAAGATATTCCATTTTCCTAATGTCTGCTATGATGTCCAAGAGCTGAGCTTGAAACGGGGAGTAGAAAGTAATAGGCTTCTTGCTGTGTACAGTGCTGTGAGAAAATATTTGCCCCCTTCCCGATATTTTTGCATATTTATCATTCTTAAATGATTCAGATCATCAAACAAATTTTAATATTACACGAAGACAACCCGAGTAAATGCAAAATGCAGTTTTTAAATGATGATATCATTTATTAAGGAAAAAAGCTGTTCCAGCCTGCCTGGCCCTATGTGAAAAAGTAATTGCCCCCAAAACCTAATAACTGGTTGTGCCACGCCACACTTATCAGCAACAACTGCAATCAAGCTTTTGCGATAACTGGCAATGAGTTTCACATCTCTGTGAAGGAATTTTGCCCCACTCTTTTTTGCAGAATTGTTTTTATTCAGCTACATTGGAGGGTTTTCGAGCATGAACAGCCTGTTTAATCCCTTTGTGCCGGCTCAGAAGCCGTGAGGCGGGGCGGGGTTTAGGGTCATGTGACCCCCGTGACACGCTGTCACATGATCAGGAAAGGCCCCGATCGAAAGAGGAGATCGAGACCTTTCCGTGAGTACCTGACATGTGTGCTGGGAGCGTGCAGGGTGCGCCCTCTCTGCACATATGTTCTTTTTTAATAGAACGCAAATGTGCGGCCGCTCGGACGCTGGGAGGCCGCACATTTGCGCTCGGTCGGCGTGAAAAGGTTAAGGTCATGCCACAGCATCTCAATTGGATTTAAGTCCAGACTTTGACTAGGACACTCCAAAACCTCAATTTAGTTTGTTTTGGAGCCATTCAGAGGTGGACTTGCTGGTGTGTTTTGGATCATTGTCCTGCTGCATAACCCAAGTGTGCTTGAATTTGAGGTCACAAACTCATGGCTGGTCATTCTTCTTCAGGATTTTCTGGTAGAGTGAGGAATTCATAATTCCTTCAATTATGGCAAGTTGTCCAAGTCCTGAAGCTGCAAAGCAGCCCCAGATCATCACACTACCACCACTATGTTTGACTGCTGGTATGATGTTATTTTTAATAAATGTTGTGTTAATTTTATGCCAGTTGTAAAGGAATGCACACCTTCCAAAAAGTTCAACTTTTTTCTCATCAGTCCACCGAATATTTGCCCAAAAGTCTTAGGGATAATCAAAATGTTTTTTATAAAATGTGATATGAACCTTTGTATTCTTTTTGGTCAGCAGTGACTTTCACCTTGGAACTCTCCAATGGGTGCCATTTTTGCCCAGTATTTTTCTTATTGTTGAATCATGAGCACTGATCTTAACTGAGGCAAGTGAGGCCTGCAGTTCTTTAGATGTTGTTCAAGTTTTTTTATGACCTACTGGATGAGTCGTCATTGTGCTGTTGGAGTAATTTTGGTAGGCCAGCCATTCCTGGGAAGGTTTACTATTGATCCAAGTTATCTCCATTTGTGGATAATGGCTCTTACCGTGACTCACTGGAGTCCCACAGCCTTAGAAATGGCTTTGTAATCTTTTCCAGACTGATACAAAACAATTAGTTCATTTCTCATCTGTTCTTGAATTTCTTTAGATTGAGACATGCTGTGTTGCTTTTTGAGATATTTTAGTGTGCTTCACTTTGTCAGAAAGCTTCTATTTAAGCGATTTCTTGATTGAACAGGTCTAGCAGTTACCAGGTCTGGGTGTGGCAAGTGAAATTTAACTCAGCTTTCCACAAAATGTGGTTAATCACAGTTCATTAATGAATAAGCAAGGTGGGGGGGGGGGATTACATTTTCACATAAAGCCAGGGAGGTTTGGACAGATTTTTTTGTTTTAATAAATGAAATAATCTTTGAAAAACTGAATTTTGTATTTACTCAGGTTATTTTTGTGTAATATTAAAATTTGTTTGATGATCTGAATAATGCAACAAATATGAAAAACAAAATCAGGAAGGGGGAAAAGACTTTTTCACAGCACTATACATGACTGGATGGTTAGCACCATAGGCATCATTAAAACTCTATATGCTGTGTACCAGGATCAACAACAGAAACTGAGCGCTTAGAGGGGGAAGCAGCTAGCACAGAGTTGGTGACAAGCCAAAAAATAGATAAATATAGTGAATAGGTGCAGTGCTTAAATAAAGTGCATATAAAATATAAATATAAACATAAATAAATTCACATATAAACAAATGGATCAGAGAGATAACCAACATAAAAAAATTATAAAAGATCTAAATTACCCCCACAAAGTGAATAAAACCTTAGTGATTAAAACAAAGTGCTCAGTCCAAAAAAATGTCCAAGAAACAGGAATAAACATACATAACAAGTTATCTGTGCAGACAGTCAAACGGTGAAATCTCCTTGATTGAATCCATCACCACTATGCACTCACCTGAAGACAGTATATAATTGCACCCAATGCATATTACAACCTCTTCAGATCGCTCATTTTCCCAGGTATTACCACAGATGGCCAGCGATCTTGTGAAAAGTAGCTTACCATAAGGAGCCCATAATTCATTTCATAGTGTAGTAAATTTATTATGAACTAGATACATTAAAACAAATGGATAAAACAAGTGCACCACATGGAAAAAACATATGAACTGACAGCAGTCAGACTTACTAAGATGGCCGCCGTTCCAAACACAGATACAGTGGCGTGATGTCAGCACGTAAGGGAGGGACCTTGTGAATTTATTTATATTTATATTCTATATGCTGTGTATTCTCCATTCCATTTATCTAAATCATACACTAGCTGATGCATTTGGGGACATTTGCCAAAACAAGGCATAGGACAAGATGCTGCACTACAGAACACCTTTAACTTTGAGTACTTTTATAGAACATATTTTTGGCTGCTTCAGCTTGAGCAGCAATCGGTAGATGTTAGTTAGTAACTATCAGCTGAAGTTGTCCATCTGGTCTTCCCTGTTTTGGCTGAATGTAAGCTCACAGTATAAAGTGTGAATGGTATCCATTTATGTGCACCTAGATTGTGGGGGTTACTGCCAGACTACCTGAAACCAATCTGAGTCCAACCATTACCTGTGTAATGCTAAACAGAAAGCTTTCATGTGCTCTTATTCCATGTATGACATAAAACGCTTAATGATTTACCCCTATGAGTAAAGTGTTAGAAGATATATAGGGAGCACATTGATATTACCTAAACCATTTAGTTGATCTAAATTGTAATATATACTAGTGACAGCAGGAACTCAAGCCAGGCCAGAAATTTCCAGCATACATATTCTGTTACCTGTTTTAGTTCAAGTATTTGTACTAAAGGTTAAAAATCAGATCTTGATTAGTGGTTCAGATTTGTAATCACACCTTCTAGGTGTTACAGCTGTTATATCAAGTTGCATTGTGTGAGATAGCTAACTCTCCATTATTCACATAAAAAGATGGTGTCAGTACAAGGTTTTTGAAACTGCTACAGACTAGAAACTGGACTGAAACATAACTATTTGTCTGCTGACCATCATATCCAAAAACAATAAGCAGATAGGTAAAAAGCCATTTATTGTGGTTTCCTTTGTCTGTAGTTCTCAGTCTAGTTTCTTTTCTCTCTGCACTCGTATTACACATTTACAGCATTAGAAAACATCTCATGATCACATTGTGTTTATTAAAGATCTTACAATTTTTAAAACACTTGTGCAAATACTTGCCATAATAATCATTTTCCAGATGTAGAAATGTAGCTAAACAACTCCATGATAATAAACTAATATTATTAAAAGCATTTATCTTCTAGGCAGTTGTGCTATAAGTGTACACCGACACACAGGGGTATCCACACACAAAAAAGAAAAGAGGGAAGATAAGAGAGCCCTTAAGGCCCTTAGGGACCTCCAATCTGGTGTACGGGTTTTGCTAGAGGCCCACAGCCTGTGTGAGTAGACAGGTGTGAAGGGTCATTATACACCAGGCCTGAGCATAGTTGAGGGCTCTCATTTTTAGGCTAGGGCCTTTGTGTGGGGATGAGTGTGTGCTCCAGCCAGGAGAGCTGATCAACTCAGGAGACGAGACTCCACACTGAAAGATTCCCTTACCCACAAGAATGGGAGAGTTGGGACAGCTAAGTACGGTTTCTAGATGAGGAAAATCCTATTCATGAGTGTATTTTAAATTTCCCCTGGAGCCCTGCTGCGATCCAGTTACCAGTCCATCATATCCAGAGAGGGAAGCTCCTGTAAGCAGGCATCTGTACCCACCTATCCCTTAAAGGGACCTCTGGCCAGCTGGATCAGTCTACACCTCTGAGCGCTCATATCCTTACCACCCTGAGGGAGAATCATGCTGAGTTCCAGTCCGGACCTATACCTGTGAAGGAGACCCGTGTTGGTTTACATATTGCGTAATTGAATTAAGCTTCTGGTGAGTGCGTAATTCTTACCTTACCACTGGGAGCACCGCCACTGGATTGAATTTGTATACCACGATATCTTCACTATATAGACTGTCACTGATTTATGCCTTTAATATTGGGGACATTACTTATACTCCATATAATTTATCAGTGCTGCACTCTTTTATATGTTTATGACAAGATTTTATTTGGTTTCCTTGAGTGTCCAGCTGCTTATCTCAGAGCACTCATTTTTATTGCTATTTTATTCTATTTTCCGAGCCCTTAAGGCCCGTACACCCCAGGGGCGGACTGACCATTTGGAAACTTGGGCACTGCCTGAGGGCCTGGGGTCAGCAGGGGGCCCCATTAGATGTCCCTGGTACCTTTTTCATAGGCTTTTTTGAGTTTGGGCAAGGACACAGGGGTCCCATGATCCCCTATTGCCCGAGGGCCCCATGAGTTGTCAGTCCGCCCCTGGTACACCCAATCAGAAAACAGTACATAGCAATCATACGATAACCTGATTGTTAGCACACAGCTTTTAGGAGCCAATCAGGACAGGCAGTGTGAAATTATCCGATGGGACAAGTATGAACATTTTTCTCATACAATACCAGATCGTATGATTTTTTGTTTAATCAGTACAGTTTTTGTCCAAAAAATATAATTTAATAGATTACATCACTTCCAAATTTTTATTCTGTTATACGAGTTTTTTTGTAAATTTAGTAACCTTTTCATTTTTGATATGGAAACTAGCATGAAGAAAAGAGGGAGAATTATTTGTCCGATAATCTCATTATGTGTATCAGGCTTTATGGTGTAGTATTTGGATTAGTACAGGTGGCATTAGGCACATGTAGTAGAAGTAGGATAATGTAACAAACATAAAACATGTTTATGGCCATACATTTTACATATAACTATTATCTTTGTTATCCATTTTCAGAGCTGTAATTTCTTTGTTTTATAATCTGTGTTACACCTATAATCTGAGGAAGTGATGACCAGTCACAAAACAGGACATTGGTGTTTAAGTATTTCCATGATCAAACTACCGGTATCTAAGCAATCCACTAAATGGGCTCCTCTGCTAAATGACAGACCTCTGGGTTTCAACCAGCACCAAATAATTAATAACATAGACTATTCTAAAGGAGAAAATTGGCAATAATGCAAATAAGCAAGAATAACTGTACAGCAGGGGCGGACTGACCATTTGGAAACTCGGGCACTGCCCGAGGGCCCGGGGTCAGTAGGGGGCCCCATGAGCTGCCCCTTGTCACGGCCCGCGGTCGCCGCCACCCACAGGCGACAATCGCACAGCCGCGACTAACAGTAATCCGTCACACCCACGGCGTCAGACCCCAGACCTTCTCACCAAACTCGTGACCAAAGGACCGGCCGATCTAAAACCGCGTGTGACGCACGTAACAAGGCCACACTCAGCCGCACCCAGCACAGCGATTGCCCAGCTAATGGACTACAATCTGTGCCTGCAGCCTAAATGCGCTTGTTACTGGGTCGGGTTAATTACGCAACTAACCCTTCTACTGCCACCACCACTTTTGTCGGAGACTGGGAAACTCCCGTTATCAAATATACACTATAATGATTGAAATATTAGTCTATATAGCACGGCCCGCGGACCTGCTATACAGAGATATAACAAACAGTAGCGTCTCTTCAAAGGCAGGGATTCGTGAATTGCAAGTAAGCGCTTAGAAACAGTTTAACACTTTCAGAAAGAAAGATTTATTTCTAACAGGGTCAAAACAGGTGCGATAAAATATTTACAAAGAGATGTCACAAAAATATATATATATGTATATAAAGACACAGCAAAGAGATAATTAGGAAGAAGATTACAGGGTTAAGTTACTTGCCCATATGCCTGGGTTTGCAGATCCAAGTGCAGAACAGAAAGGTTCTTTGATCTCCTCTGTTACGATGTTACCTCGGAGATCTATGTGTGTCTGTGTGTCTAACTCACTTGTCTCTCTTAAACGTCCCTCTCAAACGGGAGGGGGGGGGCTCGGACTACATGTTTTGGGAGTGGTCAGTGGGAAACTGAATTAACTATAGCTTCATAATACATGACATGAAACATACGGTTGCCCTGAGGAATGTTCAACTCTCTTTCAAGTCCGGGAGAGAAGCTATTATCTATTTTATGATGTGCTGGCTTACACAGTTTTGGGTCAAGGCTTCCCAGGGCTGCTGGCCCCACCAGGAATGTTTCTCCTGGGCTGACCCCCACCATCTGTCAGGAGATAAGGGCCTCTCAGGGCTGGAAAGGGGGGATGTGAGGAATGATTCAAGGAATACCTCACATAACAGAAAGTAAAAGAAGAACTCCGCTCCCAGCTCTGATTAGCTAGTTTGTTACACCCCTGGTACCTTTTTCATAGGCTTTTTTGAGTTTGTGCAAGGACACAGGGGTCCCATGATCCCCTATTGCCCGGGGGCCTCATGAGTTTTCAGTCTGCACCTGCTGTACAGATGCACTGTGATAGGACATTTCTTCTGATTTTATAACCTTACAAATATTCATAATTTCCCACCTTGTTATTTAAATCCATTCTTTTATTAAACAATCTTTGGGAGAGGCCTTTGTGAACTTGTAAAGCTGAACTTTAAGTTGAACTTGTAAAGTTACTAGTTTCCTGCTGGAGTATGAGATCTGATTATGATCATAGACTCTCATGCCCATCTTCATCCCTAACCAACAATACATGTTTTGTGATTTTACCTTTCTGGAATCCAAGTATATTCATGACTGACTGAATGGTGGATCTATATTCTTGTGTGAATAGATCCACAAAGCATGCACTTTTTTCAGTCATGAGGGCAGGGTTGGATGAAAGGTATACTGTAATTTTGCTATATTAAAGTGTTACTAAACCCACATCAGTAAAATCAGTCTGTATATGCAGTAAAGCATGCTTGTTATACTCACTGTGGAACCTAAGGGGTTAATCCTCTGCATTGTAAAAAAAAAAAATGCTTTTTGATCCTGTCTTCTCTGATCCTCCCCTTCTTCTACTGTCCCCAAGCCATCTGCTGATAGTATAGAGCGCTAGAAGACACTCTGCACATGCTCAATTTAGTGTGTATTGCTAGATAGTTTTTTTTATCTTTGGAAGAGTGCATGTGATCAGCACAGGGCCACTCAGCACTGTCCAGAGAGTCAGGAATTATGCAGCCTCATAGGACAGTCAGAGCAAAATGAAAACTTCTCCTACAAGTTTTAACCAGTGTTCAGCTGGACACTGATAGAAGTCACAAGACTGCTATATATACTGCTGATGAGAAAAGGTACTAAGCAGTTTATACTAAAATAATTGTACTTCCATGTTCTGCGTACTGTGGGAGACCAGACATAGTGAATGCAGGGTCATGGGTTTAGTAACACTTTAAGCTATGCACTTAATGCTAATTAAAGCCTAACTCCAGGTAATGAAAAAGCTACCCTTGCATTGTGAGTTCCCTTGCACTGCAAGGTTTAAATTCTAATGTTTGCCTAACTTACCATTAAAAAGCACTTTTACTTTCCTTTTCCCTGCTGGTCCTGCATTGTACCTGATGACATCTAAGGGTGACTGACAGATGGAGCGCCAAAGAGAAGTGGCTTTGGGGAACCAGTCACATGGAGGAAAAAAAAATATTCTTAACCACTTGCCCCCCAGAAGATGTACCCCCCTTCCTGACCAACCAATGGAAATGAGGAAATGCTCATAGCTTCCAGTTTCTTAGACCATAGAGATGATTGGAGCCATTCTGCTCTCTCATCAGTTCTATGGTCAGCAAGTGGAACTGCCGGCTGCATTCTTAGATTCCCCTGTGGGACGGGAGAGCCCAAGAAAGCCATGGAAGGCGGTGGGAAGGGGACGGATGTCCTTTCCCACTGCTTGTAAAAATTATCCAGCAGCTAAATTAGCTGCTAGGATTGCTTTTACATGAAAGCCAACCACCAGCTGAAAAAAAATTATACCAGTATGCTGCCTGTAGCTGCAGGCATCATTCAGGTATAACCACTCAAATTCCAGCAATGTACCAGTGTGTTGTTGGTTCTTGTTGGGAATATATGTAAGTGCAGAGAACATGGGCATATGATGAATCAGGTCTCTGATTCATCATATGCCCAATATGACCATATGCCCAATATGACCAAAATTCATTCTTTTCTGTAATGCCTATGTTGAGGGTTAGGCCCAAAAAAGTTTTAAATTCAGAAACCGTGATAGGTTTCCATGCGAATTGTCTGGCAAGAGATGAATTTGAGTGGGCAGCGATGTATTGTTGTACATATAAATTACTTTGGCCCACAATCAGTTGTTACAAATCTTCTGTGAAAACCAGCAGAGGGGCTAAACGCTAGTGCTAGCAGCGAACCGGGCTGATCCTGCTAACACTGCGTTTTTGGGGACACTATAGAAAGGAGGCACTAGTAAAGTTCTGTTCGTGATCAAAATATTGATCTGTACAAATACTATACTAGTAATAGTGGTGATCAGTGACCTATAGCGTAAGTGCGATAGTGTGCGGGCAATCTAATGCTAGCTAACCCTGGCTGGGAGGGGCGATAACTGACCCTGACACTATCTTATGTTGCTAGTGGCAGTAATGCAGTGATCAGTGAAAAATTCTATACACTGACACTATAAAAATGGCACTGGCTGGGTGATGGGGTGATCAAAGGGTTAAAAAGGTCAATCAAAGGGTTAAATGTGCTATCTAACGTGTGTGTGTAAAGTGTAGTGCTTTTACTCACTGCGTTGTTCTCTCTTCTCTTACTGGAGTAAGGTTATGTCTCTTTGCCCAGAGCCACTGATCGCCCACACAATGCGGGCAAGCAGTCAGCAAGTGGTTAAAAAAACCCTTACATTTTCTTTTTCTTTTTTTTTTATCAAAGTAGTGCAATGTTACCATAGTAGCAGTGTACTACTTTGGGGGGTGATCTGGGTTTTTTTTGTTCACACTTTGCATTGCATGAGCAATGGCAGTCATTGCTCTGCAATGCAAAGCTTGCTTTGAACTGTCATGAAAGAGTTAAGTTCATGACAGTTCAACATAATAGGGATCTGTGATTGGCTAGAGCTGGTCACATGGTACAAGGTGCTGTGATTGGCCCCATGTATTATGTGAGAGCTGTGAGTCATTCACAGCTCACCAGGAAGAGAAGCAGAGCTGTTATGAATCAGATTGATTCACACCAGCTTTGCTAACATTGTGATCATGTGATCACATAGCGGGTCCTGTTCACCAGGATATTTATTCCTTGGACACAGCGGTTGTGGGTGGGGAGCACTGTGCGCCTGCTCGGGTGCGCAGTGCCAGCCAGAGCAATGTACCCATACGTCTCTTTGCCTGTAGCTGCTGCCCATCCGCAGTACAATGTGGGCGGGTGGGCAGCAAGCGGTTGTTCCCCTAAGCAAAAATTATAATTTAACCCTTGCAGTGCAAGGGAGTCCCCAATGCAAGGGTAACTTTTAGTTCCCCAAAAGTTAAGCTTTTACAGCATGAAATAATTCCTAAATCTAATGATTTAATTTCTCAGGGGATGTTTCTCTTTTATGTCCTGCACTGGTGACATGTGTCTTTGGAACTGGGACAGAAGTAAAGGAAACACAAACTACAGGAAAATATTGATAATCAAAAGTGCAAGTTCCTCCCAGTTTTACAAATTATGTTTTATTGGGCAGTTCCTAGCTGGGGTCAGAAGAGGTTCATTTGAGAGGGGACCAAAGTGCTCCTTACAGAGACTGGGTTACTGATCCGTCAAGAGACTGATGCCACTCTGAAAGGAATAGAAAGTCCAGGGTCCATCCTTTTTGCAAAAATGTAGGAAGCTTGTCCTCAGAATTATTGCCTCAAGTCTAGTTGGGCATCTCATATATACCTAGATCCTATCCAAGTTGTTTACACCAAATAAAACAACAAAAAACAAGCCCATGGACTGGTCACTGACTCTTAATGGAAGTTGGAAAATGCGTGTCACCTGGCTGTGCAGGGAGATACCACTTAACCGTAATGGCTTCATAGAAAGCAGTAAAAAATTAACAGAGATTTTATGTTTTTCCTATTCTATCCAAAGCTAAAATTAAAAGTTGGAGCTTAACTTTATCACAGTGTGGCTGAACAAGGGAGTAACAAACCACTGCATATTTATGCTACCTTCCTGTTAGTTTATAGAAATTAAATTATATCTATACGTTCAGTTAACATACTGTATTACATCCAGTCTTAAAATCTGTCGAATGAAAATATCAGACGCTGCCAATGGAACATTTCTCAAAAATCTTTTGGATGAAAGTTGTCTGCTGAGATCAGTCATCAGTCATTGTCTGATTGGCCAAAATGAATCAATTTCTGTGGCTGCCTTGGCAAATCTCATAATCTTTGTTGTTCTCCAATGAAGGTAACACAAGCAACAACTTTTCCATTATATCCAAAAAACTAGGCCAATGATATGTCAAAATGTCAGCATCTAGTCTGTGACTGAGCCAGGCAGACTGAATTCAAAATACCAAAGTAGTTGGTCACCTCTTCTTCAAGTACATGAAAGCACAAACAATTTAACAATAATGGTAAAGTATAATAAAAGAGAGTATGATCAAACCAACTGAAGGTCCTCCTGTGTAATCATTAGCATACCTTCAAGCACTATTTCTTTTCATTGTGTTATTGTTATGCATGTTTACATAACACTATGGCTAAAAGTGTTTGGCCAATTTTTATCTCTTGATGTTATCTATAGAAAGCCTCATCACTCAGCTACCTACTCCTATCCACACTTAATAGCCCATGCCCAGAGCTACAGGTGCTGAACTTGTCAGTGCAGTGATGATGTACAATCAGCTGAAGTCACCAATGCACCTGCATTTTCTGTACTTGTATTTCAATCAGTTGGCACAAATGTGTAAAGTATAAACTTGCTTTTTGGAGACCTTTTAATTCTATATATATTTACTTTTAAGTCAAATGCTAAAAAAGTATGCGCACCAAACTATGTGCCTATTTACTAAGTATTTTGGTTGTTAAATTAAATACATAAGCATTTAGGAAAAACAACAGCACCAAGTAGATGACTTGCCAAATATGGAAAAAGTAGAGTGCCCTCAATAAACATTTCCTACAAAATGCATATATATATATATATATATATATATATATATATACAGTCATGGCCGAAATTGTTGGCACCCTTGATATTTCTCCAGGAAATCATGTATTTCTCACGAAACGTATTGCATTAACACATGTTTTGCTATACACATGTTTATTCCCTTTGTGTGTATTGGGACAAAACAAAAAAAGGGAGGAAAGAAAGCAAATTCGACATAATGTCACACAAACCTCCAAAAATGGGCTGGACAAAAGTATTGGCACCCTTTCACAACTGCGGATAAATAAGAATGTTACAAGCATGTGATGCTCCTGTAAACTCACCTGGGGCAAGTAACAGGTGTGGGCAATATAGAAATCACACCTGAAAGCAGATAAAAAGGAGAGACGTTCACTTAACCTTTGCATTGTGTGTCTGTCTGTGCCACACTAAGCATGGACAACAGAAAGAGGAGACGAGAACTGTCTGAGGACCTGAGAACCAAAATTGTGGCAAAATATCAACAATCTCAAGGTTACAAGTCCATCTCCAGAGAACTAGATTTGCCTTTGTCCACAGTGCGCAACATTATCAAGAAGTTTGCAACCCATGGCACTGTAGCTAATCTCCCTGGTCGTGGACGGATGAGGAAAATTGATGAAAGATTGCAACGCAGAATAGTCCGGATGGTGGATAAGCAGCCCCAAACATGTTCCAAAGACATTCAAGCTGTCCTGCAGGCTCAGGGAGCATCAGTGTCAGCGCGAACTATCCGTCGACATTTAAATGAAATGAAACGCTATGGCAGGAGACCCAGGAGGACCCCACTGCTGACACAGAGACATAAAAAAGCAAGACTACAGTTTGCCAAAATGTACTTGAGTAAGCCAAAAGCCTTCTGGGAAAACGTCTTGTGGACAGATGAGACCAAGATAGAGCTTTTCGGTAAAGCACATCATTCTACTGTTTACCGAAAACGGAATGAGGCCTACAAAGAACAAAACACAGTACCTACGGTAAAATATGGTGGAGGTTCAATGATGTTTTGGGGTTGTTTTGCTGCCTCTGGCACTGGGTGCCTTGACTGTGTGCAAGGCATCATGAAATCTGAGGATTACCAAAGGATTTTGGGTCGCACTGTAGGGCCCAGTGTCAGAAAGCTGGGTTTGCGTCCAAGATCCTGGGTCTTCCAGCAGGACAATGACCCCAAACATACGTCAAAAAGCACTCAGAAATGGATGGCAAAGAAGCGCTGGAGAGTTCTGAAGTGGCCAGCAATGAGCCCAGATCTAAATCCCATTGAACACCTGTGGAGAGATCTTAAAATTGCTGTTGGGAAAAGGTGTCCTTCCAATAAGAGAGACCTGGAGCTGTTTGCAAAGGAAGAGTGGTCCAAAATTCCGGGTGAGAGGTGTCAGAAGCTTATTGATGGTTATAGGAAGCGACTGATTTCAGTTATGTTTTCCAAAGGGTGTGCAACCAAATATTAAGTTAAGGGTGCCAATACTTTTGTCCAGCCCATTTTTGGGGTTTTGTGTGACATTATGTCATATTTGCTTTTCTGCCTCTGTTTTATATTTGTTCCAATACATACAAAGGGAATAAACATGTGTATAGCAAAACATGTGTTAATGCAATACCTTTTTTGTGTGAAATACTTGATTTTCAGGAAAAATATCAAGGGTGCCAACAATTTCGGCCATGACTGTATATACACACACACACACACACTATATTGCCAAAAGAATTGATACACCCCTCCAAATCATTGGATTCAGGTGTTGCAATCACCTCCGTGGCCACCGGGGTATATAATCAAGCTCCTGGGCATGCAGACTGCTTCTTCAAAAGAATGGGTCGCTTTCAGGAGCTCAGTGAATTTAAGCGTGGTACCATGATAGGCTTCCACCTGTGCAATAAGTCCGTGAAATGTCTTTGCTACTAAATATTCCATGGTCAACTGTTAGTGGTATTATAACAAAGTGGTAGACCACGTAAAATGACAGAGAGGGGTCAGCGCATGATGAAGCGCACAGTGCACAGAAGTCGCAAACTGTCTGTAGAGTCAATAGCTAAAGACTTCCAAACTTCATGTGGCTTTCAGAATAGCACAACAACAGTGCGTAGAGAGCTTCATGGAATGGGTTTCCATGGCCAAGCAGCCGCATCCAAGCCTTACAATCACCAAGTGCAATGCAAAGCATCAGATGCAATGGTGTAAAGCACGCCGCCTCTGGACTCTAGAGTAGTGGAGATGTGTTCTCTGGAGTGACCAATCACTCTTCTCTGTCTGGCAATCTGATGGACGTGTTTGGGTTTGGTGGTAGCCAGGAGAATGGTACTTGCCTGACTGCAGTGTTCCAAGTGTAAAGTTTGGTGGGGGTTATGAGGTGGAGTTGTTTTTCAGGGGTTGAGCTTGGCCCCTTAGTTCCAGTAAAGGATGTCAGCATACCAAGACATTGTGGACAATTTCATGCTCCCAGCTTTGTGGGAACAGTTTGGGGATGACCCTTTCCTGTTCCAACATGACTGCACACCAGTGCACAAAGCAAGGCCCATAAAGAGTTCTGACCTCAACCCGATAGAACATCTTTGTGATGAATTAAAGTGTAGACTGCAAGCCAGGCCTTTTCATCTGACATCAGTGCATGATCTCACAAGTGCACTTCTGGATTAATGGACAAACCTTCCCATAGACACACTCATAAACCTTGTGGACAGCTTTCCCAGAAGAGCTAAAGCTGTTATAGCTGCAAAGGGTGGGCCAGCTCAATATTGAACCCTACGGACTAAAACTGGAATGCCATTAAAGTTCATGTGCGTATAAAAGCAGGCGTCCCGATACTTTTGGCAATATGTTGGCTGCTGCATAACACAAGAAACTAATAATTTTTTTCTAGTGCTACAACTGAGTTAAAATCTTTGAAAATTAAATATTTATTTTTTTTAAATCATCTGTGGATAGCTTACTTTATGCCCCCTACAAAATGTTATGCTAGTTGGATACCAGAAAAATATTTACAAAAAACAATTATTGTAGTTCATATTTAGTTAGCCTATTTGGCTAGTCCATAGTCAGCATAATAAACAGTACTTTGGTACTACCATCCTCTTAAAGTCTTGTATTAAAAATTGGTTCTCACACTTCATTATTGATTAACCTACATGTTCTATGGGTTGAGGTTGATGCTTTGCTGTAGTGTAGAGTTGTGTTGATTCTATCTAAATCCTCCAGGAGGTTCCCAGAGTATAGTTCTGTTTTAAAGAAGAAAAAAAAAGTGTTTTCTTTATCACTCGCTTCTCTGCTTGATTCAAGTTGTGTAGCCCTCCAAGGGTTGGTGTCTGTCTGTCATAGTGCTTTGCATGGTAGTGATGAAATGTTTTCACACAAATAAAAATAAATGTAGTGCGATGTCCTAGTTAGACTAAATTTAGTATTTGGAAAAGCAAAATAAGGGCGAAAACCCACCTGGCAGTGCATAACCCCTGAGGGAATAACGTCAAACCCACTGCAAGGTTATGTGTGATAGGCCAAGTATAGGGGATTTAAACTTGCTAAGATGAAACACAAGGGACTGAATGACCTAATAAAGGAGAATTCCAAGGCCAACAGTGGAGAAAATACAGTATGTGGGTATTACAATATTGCAAACAATACAAAAATGCAAACAAAATAAAATTAAAACTAAAATAAATAGTGAGGCGGGTAGCCCTAATGTCTATACACAATGTCACTAAGTCCTAACTCGTAGGGGCAGCTTGAAGCAGCCATGGGTGACTCCTCTGTCACTGTGAAAACAAGAATGAGAAAAAGACAAGCGCAACCTCCACAGTGTACAGTGGTAAACAAAGTGGACGAGGTTCATTAATAGTTAAATATGCTCTCACAGAAGAAGAACTTATAATAAGTGGAAGTATCAAGGCTACTGCATCTGGAGCCTGGAGCCGCTGTGGAATTCCCCCACTTTGGCTGCCAGCAGGGGGAGGGGAGTGCTGACAGGCAAGAAGCTGCAGCCACAGGGAGACAACCCAACCGGAGATGGAATCCGGAGCCGAAATGAAGAGGAAATTTAGTTTTTGGACTCTTCTGTACTCAGTGGAGTAGTGATCTGTTTTTAGGTCTGGCCAGGTCTTCCTAAGCATAGTGGTTAATTAGCAAAGAGTTCTTTTCATTTCCCTCTATACCTCTTCTCCACCAAAGTTAAATATGTAATCTTAATTACCCCAAATGCACATCTTTCAACAACCAACATAAAATAAAAAAAAAAATTAAAAAAAATATAAATAAAAATACAATACAACAAATTAAAATAAGATAAAATAAAATAAATAAATAAACTTAGTGTCCAAAAAGTGTCCTTCTTCTATATACAACAAGTCCAAAATACTTTTTCTTCACTTCAATCACTTCTCCTTGTGATATTTTATATGAAATTTCCAATACGATGATCCAGTAGAACAAACCTCAAAAAAAAAATATAATCGCAAATAGTGTATTATCTTATACCAAAAATGTATTTGTGCACTATGTGTCATGCATACTCCAACACAAAGTGTTTAAGCAGTGAAAGAGAAGAAAAAAAAAAAAAAAAGAATATCTATAATCTATAAATATGCTCTAAATGTGCACCAAAATATATCTCAAAATATATACCAAGTGCATCTATATAATGTGACAGTGAACTCAGCACACTGCAACCAATACTCAAAAAAATGTGAATCAAATCAACCAGTGTAAAGGTGACCACTCCAAACTGGTGCTGCAAATGAACAATTACCCTATGGAGGTAATAATCCGCTTTCTGGAATAGTAGATAACTGCACCTCCAATTTTCTCAAACTTCCATTACACGTATACCCATATCCTTTCGGTATGTCTCCATATCCCTCATAAGGTGAAATAGGCAGTTAGAGACTGAGTAATAAAGGTACAACACTTTTATTACATCTACTTAAATAAAAAACTCCAGCTTTCAGTTTGTTTAGCACATGGACAGGCACTTTCCTGGAGAAAATTGCATTTTCCCTAATCAAAGATGGCCGCACACCTACTTCCGGTCTAGCGTAATTGCGTCATATGTCACGTGTTCCGACGTGTTTCATCACTTCCTGGACTTTGTCATCAAAGGGCCCTTTGATTTTTTTTTATTTTATGTTGGTTGTTGAAAGATGTGCATTTGGGGTAATTAAGATTACATATTTAACTTTGGTGGAGAAGAGGTATAGAGGTGAAATGAAAAGAACTCTTTGCTGATTATATCACTTTCAAGGGTGAAAGTAGTTTATCTTTTCTGGGTAGGGCATTGTTTAATTTTTGGGGGTGTTCATATTATTCACATAGTGGTTAATTACTCTTGCCTATCTTTGGAATAAGTTTCCCGAGAATAGAGTAGGTGGGTCAACCACTGAACAATCCCTGGGAGGGGCACCCAGAAGGTGGCTGAGGGAGAAAATAAATGTTTGGAAGGCTCAATCAGAGTGTCTTTATCCTGATGCTGCTATCCCTAGGATGCAACCTGGGTACCTAAGAGCTGATGTTGAGCCTCAGCCTGTGCTTGGCCAAGGGCTGGTAGGTTTCAGCTATCCTTGGACATGGTGAGTAGAACCCTTGTTAAACACTCTTGGTGTGCTGTGTTTGGGTAATTAAGTGCCAGTGGTTGCTGCAAGGACTGCGTGTACATAGCTCCAGATTAGCTGGCCATCCCCTCCTATCCCCCAGTGAATGTTGTTGCAAGAGGATTCTGTTTAAAGTTTGTCCTCCTCGTAATTTCTTCTAACGTTTTGGAGTATTCTGCACCCTTCCCCTCTCCTGTTCAAGTCTTTTGCAATAAATCTGAAAAAAAAAGATGTCCCCTAGACTGAGCCTACACTTGTCAGTGTGCTTGAGAAAACAGTGTGCACAGGGTTGATTGGCCAAGGACTGATGTCCAGCCCACGTCCATATTCCCATAAATTGAGGACTTGAGGTATGGACTTTGTGATTTGTATGGAGCTAGTTCTATTGACTAACGGATTGCGGACTTTCTCTGACTTGCTCCAGTCGCAGGATAAATCTTGGTAAAAGTTTTATTTCTGTTTTATTCCCTTTTATTTTATAGTCAATAGTCAATTGTGTGTCTTCTTGTATTTTTTGTATTTTCTGTAACCTTTTATACTTTGTACATATTTTATGCACTGCCCACTTTCGGGATATTAAATCTTAAAATTAATAAGTAAATTCTGGGGTACTTAAGCTCGTGCTCATATCTCCGGAGAGATTAGATTGTATTGTATTTTAGTGTCTTTAAATGCTCGGTCAAGTTCATTGCCAATCTGTATGCAATTGCACTGCGTGTTGGCAGATTGCGTGCAGATTGTAAGGGTGACAGGTCTGCCAGACGGAGATCTGTGTGTGTGTGGTGTCCAGAAGACCGTTCTGTGGATAAACTGTTGGGTGGTGGCAAGCTACCGTTTGTGGTGTGTCTGGTGTGGGGGTGTATGGACAGTGGAAGAGTGATTAACTCCGGGGTTCTAACTTGGAGGATAGCTGGAGGAACCCTAGAAGGGTGTGCGATTGCTAGGCTGCTCCTCAACCCTAATTAATGCACCAGATTGTATGTAAGATTTGTGTCTGCCCGTGTGTGGTCGGCCGGCTGGATTGGAGTGGAGTCTTCCTTCAGTGGTGGCCAAGAGGTAGTGCGGGCTGTGAAAGTATATCACGGCTGGTCTTATATACTTATATATATTCAAAGTTAAGTCCCCCTTATTTCCTCTTAACCCAAGTCACGGCCGCACGTGCGCGCCTCGGTTAGCTAGTCGCTGTGGGCCTGTGTGTGTGGGTGAACCGTGACACTGGTACATACAGAATTTGGTGCTGCTGTGTATAGTAACCAATTAGCTTCTAGGAGTTGCTGAAGATTTGGGTCCCCCTATAGTCCTGTACAGCCAGGTAACGCACATTTCCTTCCAGCCTTGCACTCCAGAGACAGTAAACAGTCCTTGAACTTGGTTTATTTTTGGATTTTATTAGGGGTAAATAACTTGGACTGGGTTGAGGGATACATGGGATGCCGATGGAACTGTAAACTGAGGACAATTTCCTGGCAACTATGTACAAGTCTTTACACAGCAAAAATCTTCTGGAAGAACTCTACAGCCTCTCCTAGTGTACCACCCCAAACCCCAGTCCTCTATCCAGCATTCTGAGGGCTTTCCCTGGACAAAGTGTTCGAGTATCTGCCGCCTTAAGAGCACAGTCCAGCTGGGGCTAGTCAGGTTTTCCACCCAAATACCCTTCTCTCCAGTCCAGGGGGTGTAGAAATACTCACTGTTCCTTTCCTGCAAGTTGTAGGTTGGTAGCTGCCTTCAGGCCTTCTATTGGGCTGGCTCCTTCCTTAGCTCCACAGATGGCCCTCTCTCAAGGGGCCGGAGAGGTTTTGTGTAGTTGGCTAATTTGGATGCAGGGAGGCATTGGATGCCTTTGCTGTCATTTTGATATAGCTGGGCATCACATACGCCCCTGTACCTTTAAGGAAGGATGGGCTCCTCCAGGCACACCTGCTCTTAACCTATCCATTGATATATGTGCTCCTACTATGGAGGCTTTGGAAATTTTAATTAGGTCTACAGTATACAGAGGACCCTTGACGTGAGACTGTGGCTTACGCATGTATTTGCAAACATGTGCACACAAAACCCACTGTTTTATTGCAAACTATTAGACAGGGCCAAATTGGTTGTTTTGCAGGCTGGCTAGTAAGTGTTGCTGGGAAATCCTCTGTTTGTTTGTGATGTGCTTGCCCTTCTTACTGCTAAGGCTGGTCATAGGTTGAGACAGTTGCCATTTTTTGTGTACCCACCTGGAGTCAGGCCTCTTCCCACTTGGCTCCCTCCCAGACTCCACACTTGCCTCCTGCTCTCACATCTTCCACCCCTGAAATCTCCCATTACTGAGCAGGCTCAATCACTTTTAAGGGCTGTCCTGACCCCATGCCAAACCTCATGCTTGGGGGATTAGTCAGAATCCCTCAAGAGTGCAGACCAACTCCTCCTCCCCCCCGCACACTGCTTCTAGAATCGTCTCCAAAATTCTATAGCAAGGGAGGGGTATCAAGGAACTGATCTGCAGAGCCTCTCAACCTTGACCCAGATTTGACCCTGCTGACTATTCTCCAGGCTGGTGTTCACCCTTTATATCTAAAAATTAGCAACTAGCTCTCCCTGGCTATCTAGAGGGGTGCTGCTTCTTTTTATTTTCAAAGCTTATTTGAACAAGCTGAAGTTAGAAGCTAGTTATTTTGCACAGCTGCACCAGATTCTGTTTGCTCCAGTTTTGGTAAATCACCCCTAATACATCCAGTGTTGGGAGACAGCTCTTTGTAGCATAGGGCTTTAGTAAAAAATGGTTGCGTAGAAGACAATCTAACTAGAAAAATAACCAATTATCCCTTTTCCATTTTGCTGCTAAATAGTTCATTTTATTGTAAGGAAAATCACTTGGGGGGAATCCATGCACAAGTATGATCAAATGTGTTTATTTTGTAGATTTATAGTTTTTGCACTACAGTGACTTAGGGATCCTGAGATTCTGAACAAGCCTGTTGTTTACATGAGCAGATGTCATAACTAAAGCCTGCCATAGATGGGTCGAATCTTAGCCTGTTCAGCAGAGACCAGCCATGGTTTGGTTCATCTATGGGCAGGCTGGTTGTACCAAACTTTATCTATCAATCGACTTCAATACAACCAGGCTGTCAGATTTTTTGTTTGCGACTGTCAGTGGCCAAAGCCGCCAGCAGTAATCATTGTGTTCTGCTGGCAGGGGCGGCTCTCTGTTGGCAGAACACGATAGCACTGCGAGAGGGATTCCACCATCATTGCTGACTGTGTTTATGGGGGAGTTGAGTGATTTTGTTTCCTGCAACCCGTGGTTGCATAACATAATAGAAAGTTTCTACCTTTTTGGGTTCTTATTATCTGTGTTAAATTGTCAGAATGCTTAGTTACCTTGCTTAGTTACCCCATGCCATTCGCCTTACATTTAGAGCAGCAGTCTCGGTACAATTATTGCATTCTTTATAGTGTAAGGAAATAAAAAATGTGACACAGGTGACTAAAGACACTTTGTAATAGTCACAGTCAGTGGCTGGAGCTGGGACTTTAGGTGCAGAGTACCAACTGATGGAGTATCTTAAAGCTATAATAGCCTAATAGAGTTATCTTGTCTCTACCTGCACACTGTGCAAATTCTTCCAGCTGATTTTGCTAGAGAACTAGCAACTTCATTAGGAAATCCTTGGTAGACTAGTCTAGAAAAAAAAATAGAAAATTAATGCTGGACCCATAAGGTTATTTTATTGCTATTGCTATGTAATCTTAAGGTGGCAGGTGGCTTCTACAATCAGTACAGTGCATATGCAACCCAAGAGGTTTTCCATTTGCATAACTGCCATTATTCTAAACACCACTACAGTCTGTCATTGCCTTTGGAGACATTAGACAGACTAATGGATTGGTATGTTTGGGTTTGTCCTCATAATGGGAGTTGGGGGACTTTGTCCAATGATTGTACGGTCAGATTGCAAAGAATATGACTTAAGTTGTACCCATATAATTTTTCAGTACATCGTATTTATATATTTATTCTGGATAAACAGGAAATGGTATTATGTGTAGCGCTACCCTCGTAAGGGTCACTGTTTTGTGGGTACCCCTAAGCTTTCCTCTGCACAGCCAGACAAGTGTTTCTCACACAGACTTGCATCCAAAGACAGTGACCAGTCCATGGGCTTGGTTTTGTTGTTTTATTAGGGGAATTCAACTTGGATAGGGAAAAAGGGATTATGGGATGCCCAATTTGGCTTGAATCAATGGAAAAGGGGCACTTCCTTCCTATGTACAAAAGCAGATCCTAGATTGTTCTTTTCCTGAAAAGCTGTCAGTTGTTGCGGCTCTGTAGCAGCTGCCCTTTATGGGCGAGGAACTAGCAGCCCCTTTACGTCTTGTAGCTACATGCAGAGATGTCTTCTCTCCTCCTACAGAGCTGCTCCCAGCTCCACAGCTTGCAAACACTACCTCCCACTGTCCTCCTTACTCCCAGCTGCTCCAGGCCTTGATCTCATCTACACCTCTCCCACAAGATGTATCCTCCTGAGCCAGCCCGAGCCTAGCCTAGGGGCGGCCCCCCCAGTTTCCTCAGCACTCCATCTTCCACCCGACCCCACTGTCAGCCTGACTCTCCCATATTTATAAGCCAGTCCACCACTTTACCAGGACCTCCAAACCAGGGATTAAATATGCAGATTAGGCCTCCACCTCTTCCTTCTTACCAACTTCTGGAAGGTTCGATGGTCCTCCAGAGTCAGGAGGAGGCGGTAGGGCCACAACCTGTTGAGTCATCCAGCTGACCTGCAATACCCGGACCTTAATCACATGACTCACACAACTACCATGATCATACACAACGATTTTGCTTATAACATACTACATTAGTAGTGCCCTAGAGGGTGCTACACTTGATTAATACTATCACTACTGTTTTTAATTGGTAAACAGAAATGGTTTTATCATATAGATTCTCGCATTTGTCTGATGTTTTTGTATATTGGTTATTTATTCAATGTTGCCTGACCTTTTTACACATCCAATACCATTGGCTATTGGGTATTTGGTTTTTACTATGACACCAATAAGGGGATACTATATTGATATTGTATTGATATGGTGATATCTTTATGGGGTTTTTTTCACTGAGGCACTCATGAAGTGGGTGTTTTGACCCCTGAAATTCTTTAGACACTTGATCAATTGTCCCACCCCTACCCTTACTGGAATAAAGTTATATTTGGACCTTTTAGCACAATATTTGAGCATCATCACTGGTACATAAAATTCATATGAATGTGCCATCCTACGTGTAGCTCAAAAAGTTGTGATCCTATGCTACTGTTACACATTAGATAACCTTTGAATAATCCTGTTTATTTTGTCAGGATCTATCAATAATGATGATGTCTGTAAATTATCTCAGACTTTAGAATATACCTTGGGGGAAAAATTCAGTTCAATAGGATTTTTTAAACAAATAGACTGTCCCCTGAAAGCATTACGTGACAGGGGTGTCTTTAAAGCAAAAATGCACAGGGTGCAGGTTATTAGTGTTCATGTCTGTTGTGCTGAAAAATGCAATAAGTAATATAGTTTAATATATGGTTCATAAAAGTTGACCATAAAAGTGAACTCTGCAAACAAAGCTGATAGCCAACACATAAAAAAAATGAGTTACCAATGCCATCGTATGCAAGAAGAAATAAAAAAAACAAGGTTGTGATCTAAGCAATTTTGAGTTCTTTTCAAGAGATAGGGCAGTGCATACTGAACTGTAGTAATCTGGGCAACACATAATACAAGACATGCTGTGAGCCAAGTGCGTATTTATTGGGCAAAAGTCACAGGATGTGGTGGAGATGCAGCCATGTATAGCTTTTCGTTTGTCTCTTTGCTATGTGGTTTTACAGTGAGTGAGTATTGCTTTTCTAAATATAGGATTAAGGTTGACAGCTGATGGCAACACAAAGGGGGATTCGTATCCAGGAATTTAAGCAGTTGACAGGCGGTGGATCAGTTTTGCTTTGTAATACATGGAGTCTATGGAGCTCCAGGCAGTTTTAAAATCATTGTAATGGAGTCCTTTAGCAGTCATATGAATAAAACAAGTCCCCAGGATGTTCATTTTGCCATAGATGCCCAACAGCAGAGCTTTTAAATAGTACAGAACAATGTCAACAGGATAAATGGGACGTGTAGCTGACCTATATTACAAAGAAATTAGAGAACTGTATGACCTCATAGAAAAAAATGTGTATGTTTTTGAAAATTATACATCAACTCTGCTCATTTGATGTGGGAACTTAATTATTTAGGAGTTTAAGTCAAGGAAGGGAGACTATTGCTTTCACAAAATGTATAAATAATGTAATAATGTACTAGTGAAATATAAGTTTTGGTGTACTATCATCTTAGTAGCACAATAGTATATGACACATACCTGTAGTTGAGGTGTACTTAGGCCTTGTCCAAGAAAATTAAGCATACTTAAGGTTTTAAAGGATATGAAATGAAACAATCAGCCTGTCAGCTTTTATCTTTGCTAAGCACCAGCTGGAAATCTGTTTGTCTTCAATGTCACTTCTTTGCCTAGTTGACAAGTTATTACTTTTTTTATCAAATTAAAAAGCAAGTGCTACTGACCTGACTACAATGGGCATATTAGAAACACCTGGGTGTGTGAAAATTAAAGGTCAGCAAGTACAAATACTGTAGCTACTGACTTTAAAGTGTTGCTAAACCTACAACAGTAAAATCAGTCTGTATATGCAGTAGAGTGTGAGATGGGGAAACAGCTCTCAATGTTTGAACACTGATTGTATGGAAATAAATTAATGTTTTGACTGACATTCTGCAGTTTAGCCACAAGATGTCACTGTTTTTCTAACACAGGCTCAGACTGCATAGATATTTGTATATTCATGAAGAGGTGGGGTTTTGCACTCAGAGTATGGAGTTTAGTGAACAGGAAGAGGAGACTGCAGCCATGTTTTGGATGATGCTGAATGAGGGGGCCGTGTGAGCTGAGAATCCGATGACATCCAGATGTGAATGCGTCCCTCACTAACCAGACCTGTAGCTGAGTGAAGCTGATGAGTTTGCTGCCAGGAAGCTGATGAGATTACTGCCAGGAAGGCTGATGAGAGCAGAGGAACTAAGCAACATATATGGCAAGACCGCATGCTTGTTGGAGAAACATTTGTTCTGTTCAGAGTCACCAGCGTATACAAAGCAGACCCAGGTCGGTAAGATCGTGCACGCACCTCATTTCAGTGTTGGAGCCTTGAGACTGAGTCCAGGCCTATAGTTAGTTAGTTAGGGTCTCTGTTTGTGTCAGGCCACAAGTGTTTTTACTGATTATTGGAAGGACTCCACAACTTAAAGTGACATTTCTCATCGGAGATCTGATAAAATCCTACAAACTCAAGCCAGACTGGCATTTTGCTCAGAAGGAATACTCAGGCACGTGCTACAGGACCAGTTATGGGAGGGGGAATACTGTAGATTTGTGTAAGATTGTAAGCTGTTGTGCTGCACCGCAGGCTAGCCCATACCATACACCCATACACTGATTCCTGCTCTTTTAGGGTAATAACAGGTAAGGTGTGGCAGCTTAGTTGTGCCCACCAGTAGGTAAATTAGTTCACTTTCTACCTTCATCCATCAGAAGGCGCTGTGCTGTGCAGCACAAGGGTCTCAGCCTTTGGGCTGGGTGTATGTAATTTTATTGTATGTTTCCAGCATTTGTGGTTGTGTTTATTTGCCACATCTAAATAAAATTCTGTTATGGCAAAAGCTGGTGTTGGGGTTCCTTTCCTCGTTCATGACTTCACTGTATCCTGGGGAGCCCACCCTGGTACACGGCTTACAAAAGCATGATTGTTATACTCAAAGAATAAATGGTGAGCGCAAGATATAAAAGAAAAAAGTATAGCAGCTAGCACAACGTGGCAAACCCTCTGTCTCCACCAAAACAAAACACTAAAATATCAATGTGCAGCGCTAATAAAAATGTGTGTTATAATCAATGATGACCAGTGTAATTATAAAAGAGAAAGGAAACATTATAAAAAAGAAATAGAGAACAGTGAATACTCCAATGAAGAAACAAAAAGGACAGTATAACAAATGAAAATATATAAGTCCTCTAAATATCATAATAGTCCCAAAAATAGTGATGTGATCAAATCAACAAAATGTAGTGACGTCTATGACTTTCGCACGGCACCTCTACCATAATGCACTCACCAGAAGTAAGTAGCAAGCAAGCCTAGAGTGGAATGACACTAAGGGGTGTTCCTGCTTGTTCCTCCTGCCAGTGACCCGGTTGAAGGTGGGATCTCTCCAGAAGCCAGTGATACACCAAATGAACAATCAAAAGTAGAGTAGCCAAGTCTCCATCTCCAGCCCATGGTGAACCAAGGAAAGGGATTCCTCCTAGAGGGCAAGCTCATAGACTGAGCCTGGAGACAGTATCATATAGTGTAGTATGTTTTATTAAAAAGAATGCATATGGAGTGTGGACTGAAAAGAAATATTGATAATGAAGATGGTTGTTTGTAAACGGCAGTGCTGGTCAAAAACAAGCACTGAACACAATGTTGACTACTTTTTGGGCCAGTTCACACAAGAAAATGGTATGGGAAACCTGCATACTGTGCGCATTTCCCACACCTCATTAAAAATGCACTGCTGTTGCAATCTGCAGTGGGTGTCAATATTAAGTAAAGAACACCCCAAAAGCAAGTCACACCGAATGCATGGTACACAAGTACCATGCAATGCAGTTGCAGAATCAAAATGAATGGGCTGAAATTGCATCTCACAGAACTGCAAATGAAGCGCACAAGAACGCACAGTGTGTGGTGAGGTGGGGGAGATTCCTTCCTAGTCTTCCAGGAGGCAATCAGATATTCTCTGGATCCACTATACCTAGTGCTATTACCTATAAATAATAGTATCCAGTTATATTTTGTGTATTTAGGAATACATCCACTATTTTTAAAACAATCTACTGAGCTTGACACAACTAGCTTGTAATGGAATCTATTCTACATTTTCACAGCTCTTATTGTGAAGAAACCTTTCCATATAGGGAGATTAAATATATTTCCCCCCCCCCCCAGAGTTCCCCCCTGTCCTCTGTAATGACTCAAAACTGAATAACTCTACACCAAGTTCACTATATGGACCACTTATGTATTTATACATGGTGATCATATCTCCTCTTCTCAAGAGAGAATACATTCTGTCCTAATCTTTCCTCATAGCTGAGCTCTTCCATGCCTCTTATCAGTTTGGTTCTCCATCTCTGCCCAGTTCTCTGATATCCTTTCTGTGAATTGGTGCCCAAAACTGAACTGTATATTCCAGACGAGGTCTTACTAATGATTTGTAGGCAAAATGATGTCTCTATGTCTCTCTCTCTCTCTCTCTCTCATCTATACCTCTTTTAATAAAGAAAGTACCTTGCTTGCTCTAGAAACCGCAGCTTGGAATTGCATGCCATTATGATCATGTATGACCTACCAGAACACCAAGATCCTTCTCCATCACTGACTTCCCCAGCTGTTCTATTTCTAACATATCATGTTTTTTGAACATTTTTGGTCTTTTTTTTGTTTATAGCGCAAAAAATATCACCAAAAGAAAGCTCTATTTGTGTGAAAAAAAGGACATAAATTTTGTTTGGGTACAGCATTGCATGACTGCACAATTATTAGTTGAAATAGCGCAGAGCCAAATGGCAAAAAATAGCTTGGCCAGAAAGGGGTAAAGGATAAGTTCACCTTTGTAAAAACCTTTATAAAAAAAAAAACACATATTGTTGTTATTATTATACAGGATTTATATAGCGCCAACAGTTTGCTCAGTGCTTTACAATATAATGGGAGACAATACAGCAGCAATACAGTTCAATACAAGAGGGATAGGAGGGTCCTGCTCCTTGGAGCTTACAATCTAAGAGATCTTTTTGCAAGTAAAAACAAAAAAAGATGTTTAATATTTTTTTCTACTAGGAGCCTGGAAACCATTGCACCCTCAATCAGCAGATCATGGGTGCAATCTCAAGCTCCTGCAGACTGTCGTGTAGCTGTCTACCTCGTATTGGCAGGCAGTTTCTGAATGAAAGGAAGCATCAATTAACTACCTAGCATGCTCAAAAGCACTCTGGTAGTTAGTTGAGAACTACAAGACAAGATGCTTTTTGGATGCCATGAACGTTCTCAAGTTTCCAGGCAGAAAGAACAGTAAAAGTTCAGGCAGGGCACTGGACAAAGCACTAGGGACAAAATTTAGTTGAAATGGTTTGAGACATACCCCGAAAGCTTGTCCTGAAAATTGCATGTTAGTGCAAAAAAAAAAAGTATCACAGACAGCATTCAATTGTTTCTGTCGCAAGTGCACTAATACGACTATAATCACCTCAAGTAAACTGTTTTACAAAAGCAGTGATTCCCAGCTAGATTCTCTGTTGTTATAGAGTCTGCTACGTGGCCAAATTTTACCCTGATTTAGTCTCAAAAAGTCCATGTTTGTGCAGCTTTTATAATCTGATTTTGTGTTATTCTGACTTTATTTTGTATTATTGCTTCTAACTTTACATCTATTTAGCAAACTACAAGTTGCAGTTACTCTCTACTGATTATTCAGCTGATTACCTATCATGTTTCACAATTATACTGCCCAAAGCAACCAATTGGGTTCCATCTGTTTTTAACAGAAGAATTAGGGCTGCTTTCAAACTGATCCGTTTCTCTTCCATTTTTGCATTAAAAAAAGCAGAAAAAAAGCACATGACCATTAAATCTCATGGAATTCTTCACACCGGTCAGTTTCAGGGTCTGTTGCTTGCTGCATTTGTGGTGTATGTTTGGTTCAGTAAAAAAAGCACCAAAAATGCACCTTCCCATTGAAATGATTGGAAAATGAATCAAAAAGGGGCAAAACACATAAAAAATGCACCCGCTGTCACATTTTTGTTCACAGGTGCAAAATGCAGCAAAAACATGGAAACTTGCGACTACAATGCATATGTGTTTTTACAGTGTTTTTGCAAGGAAGCAGTATGAAAGTAGACTTACAAAATAAAATCTAAAATCTGAGTGGTAGCTACGAACTGAGCGGTCACCAAGGACAAATGCTGCTTTTCCTTTGATGTGCTTTTTACAGAAAAAAAATCCTTGTGCTCTATTATGACAGTTGTGTTAAGAGGAGGAAATGTTGGACTTGTGGACGTTTCTGGTGCCATCTGCTTAGGTTCACCAGGTTACAGGGCATGCACTGGAATGTAAGGTCCGCTAACACTTCTCTACTAATGTTAGAAGCCTTCAGACACTCATCACCATCTTGTGTCAACTTATCAAAGAAGATAAATGTCTCCTCCGTATAAACTCTTCAAACAATGGACATTTAAGCCACCTTTAGGTTTTTCTGGATATTCTCCAGCTACAGAGATCACTATTGAAATTTACACTGCAAAGTTCTTTGTTGCCAATATGTTCATTAAATAACCTATAAAAATATCTCAACTGAATAATTTCAAATCCATACTGCCAAGTGGTTTCAATTGCCTGAGATTTACATTCTGTCTGTGAAGAAGTAGAATGTTTAATTTCTGCATACTGAATGTGTATGTTACTATACAACTAATACAGTGCTTTACAGCGTATGAAGTTTCACACAGTCACTATTGATGGGGTATCCCTCCCGCAATGCTATTTTGTTCTGCTGGCAGGGAGCCTTCCCTGCCATCAGAACACTGTGATCACTGCTGACAGCTATATAATGAAAAAAAAATCCAACAGGCTGGTTGAAGTGAATTTGATCGATGGATCGACTTCAGTACCACCAGTATGCTCACAAATGGTTTGAATCTCAAATAGTCCCTGCTGAATTGGCCAAGATTTGATCCATCTATGGCCAGCTTTAGTCTTATATTTTGCTTTTCCTGTTTCCTTCCTCCTCTTTTTTAATACATTTTTAAATGAAAAATGTTTTCAATAAATTCCTTACTTTAGACCCAGTTACACCACCACTGGTCCTCTGTGCGTCTCTGTGAAATGCAGGCAGATCGTAGTTGGTGGGAGAGTGGCAGAGTGCTGTACATAACTTCCTCAAAACATCACATCACCCTGCCTTATTATTCTTATATATAGCCCTCAGTCCTGATGAAAGCAATGGGCTGGCTCTTGGGAGGATTTGTGGACATATTAAAGTGCCTTGATGGGTAGATGTAGTTAGGGTTGGAGTTAGGGTTAGGGTTAGAGTTAGGGTTAGCAGTAATTGTAAGGGTTTGTGTTAGGGGTAATTGTTACTTAGGGTCCTAACCCTAAACTCTAGATTTGTTTTCTTAACCTCTATTCCCGTTCTAACCCTAAAAATTACTGCTAACCCTAACCCAGCCTGTTATACTTTCCTATAGGCAAAAAAAATGCAAAACAGATAAAAAACTCAAGTTCAAAAACACAAAACATGCCAGAACAATGCATTAACTGCAACCTGCATAGATGTGAACCTAACCTGAGCAAAGGGAAAAATAAGGAATACGTAAAAACGTAACTAGCACAATTAATTTATCTCTGGAGTAAAAAATAAAAGAGATTTATACTGAAAGTGAAGTTTTAATTTGTATTTTGTAACCTGCTGACATTTAATCAGGAGTAATTATACATTTGCAATTGCAAAAAAAACAGCTTGTAGAGCTGAAGGCATAGGTTCTGTAGGGCGCTTATGCATGTGACAGATTGAGCTCTGGTAAGCTTCAATTGCCAAGAATCTTTGCACAAGAGGTGAGAACTACTTGCAAAGCCAGCTGGCATCTGATCATACATGATCAGATATCGAACGAACGGGGAAGGAAGTGGTTCCGTTATGGCCTGTCAGTTCCTGTCTTTGTATAACTGATTTTATTTTCCTGCTGATTAAATGGATAAAGATACAGTAAATATGTCCTATAAAAACTGGAATTATGACTACAAATTTAGCTACACATCACAAAATAACTTCAATATAGAAATCCACACAGTTCTATTACAGAAACATTATATAAAACATTATATAGTGCAATAAGACATACAGTATTTCTGAAGTGCCTTCCTTTCTCAGTCTATTTCATTGACAAGTCTAGTAGCAGGGTTTATTCTGACTGTGAAATAATGCTACTTTCACAATTTTGGTAAACTCTTTGACTATAACTCTTCAACTAACGTTCATATGGTAGTACAATTTTTAGGACCAGTATTGGATAAATGGCTTGGCGCTCTACATAAGGTAACAGAAGACAGCAGGTCATCCAATGTCCAATGCTCTTTATTTATAACTTTATCACACAGTCAGTAATATTGGATGATGCATTTTTTACTTATTGAAGGTGATTTAATAAGGCATTTGCAACACACTGATGTTTGATACATTTCCATTGTTCTCACAACTTCTCCAAATAGCTTCTCTGCCTTTTAAAACTTTGCCACTTCAAAGGAGAGATGCTTGCAATAGTTCGGTCAGAGTTGTGACAGATTCACATACACCTTACTGACAGGTACATAATTCTGCGTGACCGCAACAGAGGGGGAAAGAGCACACTGCTCAAGAACAAGTTTTGAATTTAGGAATTTTCCAATAGACAAGTGTAGTATCTGTTGAATCAAATTTCCGATGCAATTTACGTTATTTGGAGATTAGGATGTATCTGAATCTCTGAATCTCCGATTCACAATAGTAACAAATTTAAGTAACTATTCAAAATAAATTATAACGAAAACAACTAATTCATTGTTATTTATTCATTTGAATGACATGATGTGATAGTTTGGGCCTTTTGTTAATGTTTGAAGCATCCAAATAACGTAACAACATAACAAATTATCCAAATTGATTTGGATCAATTTCTTTTTATTCTAGTGAGTGTAGTGTGAATATTCTAATAAGATTATTTTTGTTTTGGGGTTGAATTTGAGAGACCTTTTGTTTAATTTGTATATGCTTCCCAAACAAAGTCAGTTGGGAATGGGGAAATTAATTCAATTTAATAACATAATGAATGGATACGTAATAATTAATTACATTAAAATGAATATACCTAATCTTCCAAAAATACAAAAGAATAACGGAACTTCCGAAAATGCGAATCAATTCGGTACCATGAATATATACTCTCCTGATTAACAAATCGTTCCGAAAACTAATCTTTCTAACATGACAAATATGACAAAATTAAATTATTTTCTTAAGGAATGAAACCGTAACAAAACCATTTTTTCAGTCATGCATATCACTAGCTTCCAATGTGTCGCAAATCTGCAGCTTGCTGCTGATCTGTCTCCCCTATTCTGAAAGATCTTCAGGCATCCTGGTACATTTGGTTCTGTAGCTTTCATTTGTAAGGTTCAACTGTTATTTGCTAACCCACAAGACTTCTGCTCAAGACTGGTTATCCACTTGCTGTTGATTCAATTAGCAACATGTCCAGTCAAGACTGCCCATTTTTTTTTCTATTAAAGCTGGGCTCATTCGCTCAGTCATTGTGCAGCACAGTGGCTTAGTGGTTAGCACCTCGGCCTCACAGCACTAGTGTCATTGGTTCAAATACCAGCAATGATACTACCTGTATGGAGATTGCATGTTCTCCCTGTGCCTGTGTGGGTTTCCCCTGGGTACACTGGTTTTCTCCCACACTAGAAACACATGCTTGTAGGTAATTGGCTCCTGTCTAAAGTGGCCCTAGCATACAGTATGTTTGAATGTGCTATGAGCTAGGGACTATAGACTGTAAGCTCCTTGTGAGCAGGGACTGATGTCAATGTACTGGACATATAAAGCACTGCGTAACTTGTTAGTGCTCTATAAGTCCCTTATATTAAACAAAATACAGTTTTCCTAGTCCAAGTGATTCCTAGTGACTCTCTGTTCTTCCTAGTGGAGAAGACTCCTAGTGACCCTCTGGTATCCTGAGAAGATTTATAGTGACCCATAGACTTGTGTTCTACTTTCTGAGAGACTACTAATGACTCTGAGATATTTAGTGCTCCTGAAGTCAGACCCCTTTGTTCCTAGTGACTTTTTGCCAGTGTCTCCCAGTGGCTTCAAGCTATCCCCAGTGACTCTGTGTGTTCCTGCCTACAAAATCTGGATCCTTGCACCTGTAGTGTCCTCGGAGTATTCCAGTGTCCTTGTGCCTTTGTCAGCTTTAGGCCTCCCTAAACCTCTGTGTTCCCCAGTGAGTGTCTACTTCCTATTTGTTAGTATCGCCTGTGTCTTCAGTCTGCTTCAATGTTTTCTTGTATTTCTAGTTTAATTCCTGCTCCATATCTCTGTTCACTTCGGACTGCTCTGTTATTCCTGTTTGTCTCTGTGCAATGCTGCTCACTTCTAGCGATCCTGTATGTCTCCATGTACTTCTTCCGTTCCCAGTGCCACTGTGTGTTATTGGGTTCCTCATACATGTCTTTAGCTATGTGCTTCAGTAAGCTCAGCATCCCACTGCTCTAAGAGACTTCTGTATGTCTTTTCTCCCTGTGCTCTATATGCCTGTAGGACCAGCACCCCAGTACTACATTATACTTCGGCGGAACTGCCAAATGTTTTTGCAAAGCCCAAATGTACTATATATATAGCCTCTACTTTATCTAAGCTTTTGGTCAGTTCCTCATAAAAAGAAATCAGATTTGTTTGACAAATCCTTCTGTTTAAAAGCCAGTATGTGTCTTATAAGTACACATCTGACAGTATTTCAGCATTAAAAGTGAGCAAACCAGGGTGAATATCCATCACACTTTGGATAAGTGGCATCTCCCCACATAGAAGGATTGCCAGTGATCCCCGGTCAATATATACTTGTGTGGAATAAATCTACTACTTTAGGTTGTTCGCCAAGTACCAAGAATATTCAGACGCTCCCTGCCTGACTCACAATACTAAACCTTGTCTGATGCACACTACTAAATCCACAAGAGCTGCTGCTAGCACCCTAATGTGTCCCCACATCAACAAATATAAAAAAAGTGTGAGCAGCACAGCATTAATTTTTATATTTAATATTCAGAAGCTGCCCACAAACTCTCAGTTTCCTTATGGTGTATATGTCCTCAAAAATTAATCCTAGAAAGGAAAAAAGCATACTTCAATGGCATAGATCATACAGACCAGGGGTGTCAAACTCCATTTCATTCAAGCTGCATCAGTATTATAGATGCCCTCAAAGGGCCAGTTGTATGACTAGATATCCAGAGCACCCCACCCCCCTTACATCAGATGTCAAGAGCCCCCCACCATCAGCAGTCAAGAGTCCCCTACTCCCCTTACACCACAGTGCACCCCCCCCCCAACCTTGTAGGGAGTGTCAGAGCTACAGGAGAGGTGCAAGGGACACATGAAATGGCCCAGTGGGCTGGATTTGGCCCACAGGCCTTGTGTTTGACACATGTAATATAGGCAAAAAGACTTTAATGAAATATCACATAAGATCAAATTAAAAGGATGGCAATGAAAAAAAAATGTTAGCATGTTGCCCCTGAAGACATCTTTTTAAATGAAACATGCAGAAGCTTACAGGTGGTGCTGTTGTCTTATTTTTTATTGATATGCTTAGTGCTGCTTGCATTTTTTTTATAGTATAGTAATACTTTTAATAGGATTTATGGTAGGCACTAGAGGGAGCCTACTAAAACCATTCTTGTATTGTTCAACAAAGGGAGAAGTCATGATGAAAGGATGAATTATTCCCAACTGTCCTGCAGCTGACTGGCTCCAATGGTACTTGCTCAACAGTTGACTAATCCCATGTTGCAAAAGTGTTTTAGTTTTGGTAAAAGTGGGGAAATGTAAAAATAAGCAAAGTTTTTCATTTGTCTGTAACCCGGTTGGGGGGATTTTCCCTCACTTCCTGTCTTGTGGCACCCACAAAAGCAACCAAACAGCACACTGTCACAAGTGCTAGCCCATCTCCACTCTACTAAAACAAGTGTTTTGGTTTTTGTGCATGTGTCTGTTGGGGACCTACAGAGGGGACACAGAAGGCAATAAAAACCTGGAAGAGGCTCTAACCCTAGCCCATTTTACAAATCTTTACAAAACAAAATAAATGATTTGGCTGAAGTTGAGATTTCAAGCTAAAGTTTATTCATGGTAATTGTTTTATATTGTTACTACATGTATGTAGTGTAACTACATATGCCATACCTGTTTGATCCCTGTGGAAGCTGGAAATCGCTGTAAAAGGCACTGTTACTACAGTGATTGCCATTACCTTTGGGATCCCATGACAAATACCAAAAATTGCTATATCTTAAAGTGATTCTAAAGGTTTATTTTATTTTTTTATAAAACAAACATGTCTATACTTACCTGCTGTGTGCAGTGGTTTTGCACAGAGCAGCCTGGATCCTGCTCTTCTTGGGTGCCCCGCAGGCTCTCCTGGCCCCTCTCCTGTTGGGTGCCCCCACAGCAAGCAGCTTATCATGGGGGCACCTGCTGCTCCGTGTGTCCATTCTCTCTCCTCATTGGCTGACTGGCTGTGATTAACAGCAGTGGGAGCCAATGACTTCTGTTTACTGTCTCAGCCAATGAGGAGGCAGAGACCCGGGACATACGAGGCTATCATTCACATCACTGGATCGTGATGAGGCTCAGGTAAGTATTGTGGGGGCTGGGGGGCACTGCTGCAAACAGAAGGTTGTTTTACCTTCATACATAGAATGCATGAAGATAAAAAAACTTTGAGCCTTTACAACCACTTTAACTACAGCTCTTAGCTTGTCACACACACATTAACAGAAGATTTTATGGGGCTTTCCTACAGCTTGTTAGTCCTTCCATTGGACTTGCTACATGTGTGTTTGTTGGTTTCCTTTAATCTTCTTCAAATCATGATCATAATTACGAGATTTTTTTTCTAAATGCTGTAAAAGATTACATTGAAGGAAAATTTCATTTAATATACTATACACGCCATAACCATTTGGAAAACAATGGAAACATTTCCAATATGTCTGATTGCATCCCTTTTAAATAGACATCAGGATAGTTGATTAAAAGTGATTAAATGTGCACATATGGTTCCACTTTCCACATACTGTATATGAATGGAATTAAAAGTGTGGGGACACCTTTACTTGTATACAATTTCTTAGTCCTCTTTAAAGAGAGGAGACAAGAGTTAGTGGGGTAGGAAATGGGAACTCATGTGAGGGGCAGGAGCTAATTATGGAGGGGGGATGGGTATCTTATTGTGTGGGGGTAATAGAGATTTGGTGGTGAAGTACTGGGGAAGTGTATGCATCTGTTTGTCATCTAGGAGGACAGAGGTCTAGGGGTACATGAGTGATGAAGGATGGGGGAGAGGATTAATGGAAGATGGACACATAGAGGATTTTAAAAGGCCCTTGAAAAAAGTAAGAGTGAAACTCAGGATAGGGGCCTAAAGATAAGACCAGAAGAGTGCTATTAGAAATGGATAAGGAAACAGAGATCAGAGAAATGGACATATGAAGAGAAGAGGAAAGAGAGGGCTTTACAATGAATGTATGAATGTGTGTTTGAAAGACTGTGGAGTAAATCGTAGAAGAAAGGATGGAATAAAAAAGAAAATGGCAGCAGATCATGTCTGGGAGGGAAGAAAAGAGATGCAGAGAGCAGGGGGAGGAAGGGGCAGGGGAAAAAGGAACTTATTATTATTATTATTATACAGTATTTATATAGCGCCAAAAAGTTTGCTCAGCGCTGTACAGAATAGTGGGGGACATTACATGAGACAATACAGTAACAAAACAATACACGAGGGGTTTGAGGGCCCTGCCCTTTTGTGCTTACAATCTAGGAGGGAGGGGATAGTGGCACAGGAGGAAGTGGCTGTAGGGGATGGAGTGGTAGGAGGAGTGGAGGAGATCGGCTGTTAGGTGAGGGTGGGGTAGGCTTTTCTGAAGAGATGGGTTTTCAGGGTGCGCCTGAAGGTGAGAAGGGTAGGTGACAGTCTGATGGCTTGGGGTAGTGAGTTCCAGAGGATGGGGGAAGTCCTAGAGAAGTCCTGTAGTCGGGCGTGGGAGGAGGGAACCAGGGAGCTAGAAAGTAGGAGGTCTTGTGAGGAGCGAAGAGTGCGGGTTGGGTGATATTTGGGTATCAGGTGGGTGAGTTAGTTCGGGGCAGTGTTATGAATGGCTTTGTACGTCAGTGTTAGTAGTTTGAATTTAACGCGTTGGGCAATTGGAAGCCAGTGGAGGGAATGACGGAGGGGGGTGGCAGATGCGGAGCGGTTGGTAAGGTGGATGAGTCTGGCCGCTGAGTTCAGGATAGACTGAAGTGGGGATAGCCTGTGTTGGGGTAGGCCGGTGAGGAGGGAGTTGCAATAGTTGAGTCGTGAGATAATAAGGGAGCGTATGAGTTGTTTAGTAGTGTCTGGGGTTAGGAACGAGCGTATTTTGGAGATGTTGCGGAGGTGGACCCTGCATTAGTTTGCCAGCAATTGGACATGGGTTTGGAAGGACAGGTTTGAGTCTAGAGTCACACCTAGGACTTTGGCTTGCGGGGTGGGACTGATGGTGGCGTTGTTGGTCGTGATGGAGAGGGTGGGGGTGGGGGCACGGGCTGGGGGGAAAATTAGGAGCTCAGTTTTGGAAAGGTTTAATTTGAGAAAGTGGAGCAACATCCAGTCTGAAATGTCGTTCAGTAGGTGGGTGATACAGGCGGAGACTGAGGGGGTGAGGCGAGGGGTGGAGAGGTAGATTTGTGTGTCATCAGCGTAGAGGTGGTAGTTGAAGCCGTGGGAGTGTATCAGTTGGCCAAGGGAGGAGGTGTAGATGGAGAAGAGAAGGGGCCCGAGGACAGAGCCTTGGGGAACCCAAGAGGGGGAGAGAGGGCGAGGTGGTAGAGTTATAGGTAACGCTGAAGGAGCGTTGGGATAGATAGGAGGAGAGACAGGAGAGAGCGGAGTCTCTGATGCCAAAGGAGTGTAGTTTATTAAGGAGGAGGGGGTGGTCAACTGTGTCGAAGGCCGCGGAGAGGTTGAAGAGTAAGAGGACTGAGTAGTGGCCATTAGCTTTGGCGGTTAGCAGGTCATTAGTGATTTTGAGTAGGGCGGTTTCGGTGGAGTGTAGGGGACGGAAGCCAGACTGTGAGTGTGGTGCTGGGTGGAGGTGTGGGGGGAGAGATTAGAGAGTTGAAGGTAGAGAAGAGCCGGCGAGGATTGGAGGAGAGGGAATTGATGAGGGTTAGGAAGTAGGCTTGTTTGGCGGCATGCAGGGAGGAGGTGTAGGTGAGGAAGGCAGATTTGTAAAGGGTGTACGCTTGAGAGGATCTAATTTTGCGCCATAATCGCTCCAGCGCGTGACTGCGTCATTTAAGATTTTTGGTGCGGTCGTTCTGCCAGGGTTGAAGCGGTTGGGGTCTAATGCTGCGTGTGGTTAGGGGTGCTAGGGAGTCTAAGGCAGCTGACAGCGAGTTGTTATACGCAGTAGTGGCCAGGTCAGGGCAGGACAGTGGAAGGATACTGTCGTACAGACGGTCAGCTGCGGAGTGGAGAGGGGTCGGAGTCAGGTTGCGGAGGTTACAGCTGGAAAGGAAAGCATAAAACATTGGTTTTCATGATTTGTGCAGTCTCATGCACTTTACAGTTTTTGCAGGCTATGCTTACATGAGTTACACTGTTTGGGAAATAGTCCATCAGGGAAATTAACCAGCATGGGTCTTCAGTAGACAGAAGCTCACAATCTCTGCCATCTGATTCATACTCCATGACCATGATTCATAAACATTCAGTTGATTTCATAGAGCTCTTCTCTATTTGCTTGAAATTGAGTTTGCATTCTCCCATCTGTTATTATGGAAGTTTACAACTGGATCTCTGGTGGTCAGAAAGACACACTCTTGTGACCTGCTTTGGCTGCATGTTGTTGTTTAGTTTGTAAAGAGCTATCTTATGGGAAAAAAGGGAGAAGTGAAAGTCTGTATGTCTGTGCTTTCTTTTTGTCCCTTGCCAATAGCATAGTTAGGTTTAGCCAAGGGACTCAAAGAACAATGAAAAGCTTTGTAAATAGATTTCTGATATACAACAGTGAGGTCCATGGCCTTTAAAGACCCTACAGATACACATTCTAAATAATTGCCTAGCACATACATTTTTTATATTTGCATTGATGTTTTAAATGGTATTTTCAAGACAGTGACTTCTGGGTAAAGCTGGGCTATGACAGTAAAAAAAAAAACCTTGGCAGTTTAACCGTTTTGGGCTCCCCTACTGAATTGCCATCCCTATACTCATGCAGCACTATGTTCAATTGTAGGCGGGGCCAAGAGTTTGGTACCCGGAGAGAATACACATGAAGACCAAGAAATGCAGTAAAATGTATTGACACAAAAGTTCCAACAATGTGGTAACAGGATCTGTATAATACGGGTGATCCTGACACAGCAGTACTTTACAGAAGCTAACACAGCCTCAGGATTACAGAAAACACTATAAATGAATTATGGTGCCCAGCAACATCTGACAAAGGAGGTAGCTGAAAGGTGGTTAGGCAACAAGGCACTTGAAGATAGGAAGAGCTCCTGGCTGGCAACACAGATGTATAGTTCCTACTCTGTCCCTACTCCACTGGAACCTTTCCCTACACTAAACACGCTGTCCCTAACCAGCGGGTTCCTGTCCCTGGCCTAGACACTTTGCAAGTTTGCACCAACTGCAGAGAGACAGTGCTATTTATTAGCACTAACATAAATATAAAATGCAGCGCTAATATTCAATGAGAAGTACCTATATATGCAATAATAAATTATGACAAAATAATGAGTTATGATTGGTGAATATAAAATATCTGATCGTGAACTGCAAGAAAAATCAAGTCCTGTAATGGTGCTCCCTGTGTTCCCAGTGCATATGGTATAAATGCGCACTAACCAGAGGCGTATTTAAAATATGCGGTGTGTGAATAACATGAGGATCCCCCCTCTCTCTGGTCAGGATATAGACTGAAGCTGGAGATGGTGAAGATGAAACGCCCTCGTATGGTGAAGATGGATCCGGAGTGCCAGAGGTCCCCTTTAAGGGATATGTGGGTGAAAATTCCTGGATTACAGGTTGTTCCCCTCTCTGGGACTGGTGGATGGATCATGGTAGGGCTCTGGAAATTAGAAGCTCCATATGGCTCTGCAAAGAACAGATCCAATAATATTTCATGGGAGGTTGGGAATCTGATTTCACACACTTCACTTCCTTCGGTTTCAACTTCAGAATATAAAGTCCACCATTCACCAGATCCTTCCAGATATGCTGACCTCTTATTACGAGAGGTCACCATCTGCTATATAACATAAACCCAGGCCGAAATTCATATCCTCAAACCAGACCTCATAGACTCTAAGTCACTCCTCAGACGATCCTGATTATTCGGTATATAAAATCTCTCCTGTAAGCAGCTCAGTGATCTCTATAGTGACTTCTAGAGTCTTCTTTTTATGTCTCTATTATATCAGGGAGGGTGGTGGAGGCAATGTGATAGTCATATGATCACCACACTTCACAGGAGGAATCAGCTCCCCTGCTGCCATTTCCAGCAATGTCTCCTCTCTACTTCATACCACATGGAACTTCCTGTCTGTACCTAACATCACTTCCTGTCAGTAGGATGTCAGATACTGACACTATGCTGACACTGTACTGCTAGGGTGACAGTATGTTAAAAAAAACATAAATAATAATATAAACAAATTAAAAAAATGTTTTGAAAAATTATAATTTTTGGTAATAAACTAATTTGGGTTATTTTTTTTTTACTAAAAAGATAACAGAATAAATTTTGGCCAAGATTTATGAAGAAAGATTATTTATTTGCAAACTTTTATAAGGAAAACACTTTTTTTCAAAATTTGTGGACTTTTTCATTTATATAGCAAAAATATAAAAATCCCAGTGGTGAAAAAATACCACCAAAATAAAATTTTATCTGTCTCAAAAAAATGCTAAAAAATTCATATTGGTACAGTGTTGCATGACTGCACAATTGTCATTCAAAGTGTGATAGCGCTGAAAGCTTAAAATTGGCCTGGACAGGAAGGGGGTAAAAGTGTCCGGACATGAAGTGGTTAAAGTGAGATGTGGCTCTGCTTAACCACATGCCGCCCAGCCACTGTAGAAATACGTTGGCAGGGCGGCACGGCTGGGCAAAACCACGTTTTAAAACATGTGTTTGTAAAACAGGAAGGGGGTGCGCGCGAGGCGCGCCACCGCCCTACCTGTCCCGCCGATCACGGCCGCGGATGTCAGTCTTCGGGTCACAGCCGGTCGTTACCGGCTGTGTCCCGCCGATTAGTGGCAATCACTGACAGAGAGCAGGGCTGCAGTAGCTCTGCTTTCTGTCAGTTCCCTGTCAGCTCCTGACATGCTGAGCCGGAGAGAAGAGTGTTATCTCTCCCGATCAGCTGCCCCCCCCCCCGTTCAGTACACCCCCCCGCCCCCTAGTAAAACACCCTCACACAGTTAACCCTTTCAGTATATAAAAAATTAACCCCTTTCTCCCCAGTGCCATTAGTACAGTGTCAGTGGTTTTTTTTGCACTGATCACTGTATTGGTGTCACCTGGGATGTCAGTGACCCCAAGTCAGTTCCCCCCCAGTGTCAGAATGTCCGCCGCAGTCCCGCCATAAGTCGCTGATCGCCGCCATAAGTCACTGATGGCAGCCATAAGTCGCTGATCGCCGCCATTATTAGTATAAAAAAAATTTAAATCCCAGTATCTTTACCGCCATTTGTAAACGCTATAACTTTCACGCAAACCAATTAATTTACACGTATTGGGTTTTTTTTTAAGCAAAGACATGTCACAGAATACATTTTGGCCGAAATTTGTGACGAAATTTGATTTTTACATTTTTTTTACTGGACATGTTTTATAGCAAAAAGTCCAAAATATTGTTTTTTTTTCTCAAAATAGTCAGCCTTTTTTTTTTTATAGCGCAAAAAATAAAAAACGCACAGGTGATCAAATACCACTGAAAGAAATCTCTATTTGTGTGAAAAAAAGGACATAAATTTTATTTATGTACCGCATTGCATGACCGCACAATTGTCCGTTAAACTAGCTCAGCGCTGTATAGCAAAAAAAATGGCGTAAATTGCAGTATCTATACCGTAGTTTGTAGACGCTATAACTTTCACACAAAGCAATCAATATACAATTATTGGGATTTTTTTTTACCAAAAACATGTAGCAGAATACATTTTGGCCTAAATTTATAGCTAACTTTGAGTTTACTATATATTTTTTATAGCTGAAAGTAAAAAATATAATTTTTCTGCAAAATTTTTGGTCTTTTTTTGTTTATTGCGTGAAAAATAAAAATCGCACAGGTGATCAAATACCACCGAAAGAAATCTCTATTTGTGTGAAAAAAAGGACGTAAATTTTGTTTGGATGCAGCATTGCATGACCGCGCAATTATCAGTTGAATTAGTGCAGCGCTGAGTAGCAAAAAGAGGCCTGGTCATTAAGGGGGGTAAATCCTCAGGAGGGCAGGAGGTTAATGATTGCACTTGGTCAGCTAGTGTTGACATTTCTGAACATACTGACTGCACTGCCTGCTGCGTAGGTTATGCCGCTTTTCTGAGGGGGTCTGGTAACGTCACAGTTTTGCCTCTAAGAATAGCAGATACCTCAAACCAAAACTCTATAATGAAAGCCCTTCCTTTTAATGCAGCACTATAATGCAGCCCTTCCTTATGAGATCAAGGTTGTTGGAAAATAATACTCCAGTTATAAAACTTTGATGCTTAGATGTTCACAGTAATCCGGTTGCTAGTTGCTTTTATTTTCTATAAAAATAATTCCTCCAAACTACTTGTGGCACCAACACAATTCAAACTGTCAGCAGCTCTATATTGCCCTGAGGTCCTGTTGAAAGTCAATAATAAGCTGTCCCTTGCATTTAGCATCAAATTGTCCTTGCTGAGCAATAATATATTCTGCCAAGTAACCTGATCATGCCGACTCCTCAAGCTACTGAAATGCTGACTCCCATCATCTCTGTGGAACTGCCCAGCAGGATGCACCTTTGTATATTCCACTTCCTCACAAAGTGTGTCATGAGTGACATGCAAAAGCATTGTGAGAGACAACAGGTCAGAGGTCATGGCAACAATACTCATCAGGACTTCTACTAGGGTCAGTAGGAAAGGTGACATTTTTCCATAGTTCTGGTTTATCTGAAGGAATGGTTGAAAAATAAATTCCCTTTATGGTCTTCTCGGCTTTCATCCATGCGGTTATATCTAAAATATTCTGTACTGTTGTATATGTTGGTCTACAGCAAGCTTGTAGTGGTAACGTTTTTACACTGGAGTCCAGCGATATGGAGTTTTCACGTATTCTTGACTTAGTTGAGAGCTACTGTGTGACAACTGGTGATCTAGTACATCAACTTTAACAGGAAAAGGTCAGTGGACTGACAGAGATGGATTAGATGGAGGCTAACCTTTTTTTTTTTTTCTTAGCATGACTAAACCAGATATCTGACCTCAAAAATGAACTCACAATGTAAATATACTTCTGTCCATTACTGTCAACTTCATTTAACATTTCTGTAGTTGACCTATCTATTGTGGCACATACTGGCATGGCAGATAATGACAGTGTTAAAAAAAGTAGTTAAAACAAGCAGAAGCACTCTAGCTAAAAAATTCATATGGGTACAGTGTTGCATGACCGCACAATTGTCATTCAAAGTGTGATAGCACTGAAAGCTGAAAATTGGCCTGGACAGGAAGGGGGTAAAAGTGTCCGGACTGGAAGTGGTTAAAAAATGTAATTCTTCATTAGTGTGGAGAAATTTCTTGACACAGAGGACACCCATTGAGATTGATTTACTAAAACTGGAGAGTGCAAAATCTGATTCAGCTGTGCATGGTAGCCAATCAGTTTTTAAAGGATATGTTCACCTTTGGGAACATGTTACATGTTCCACATGTTTTTAGGGTGGACATGTAACATGTTCCCAATGCTGCAGCCGCTGCCCTCTGCCTCCCCCCCACCCCGTGACAGACATACGTGGAGAAGTTCCCTGTACTAGCTGTCACTTTTTAAAAACAGCACAGCGGTGCAGGCTCCACATCATTCATTCGCAGTGTTCTGTGATTGAATTAACTACAATTCCCGACAGTCTTAGTGACTGTCGGCTTGTAGTTCTCAGTGAACTACCACTGCACTGTGGAGCGCTGTGGTAGTTCATTGATTCCTGTCAGTATATCTGCTTGCCCACAGATCCTGTACAGGCTAGCAGATATACTGACAGGTCTGCAGGAGACCTGCATGGCACCAGCGATCTGACGATCACTGGTGCAATGCTTTACAGTCTCCTGCAACCAAAAGTAATACATGCACATTTTTTTATCTGCAAAAAAATGTGTATTTTTATTTTTGGTCACAAGGTGAACTTATGCTTTAACTTCAGCATGTAATAGAAAATATTTTGTATATAAACATCAGTCACCATAGTCTCCAATCCATTATACCTGTATGCTATAGTAAAATCAATGTAAGAATCTCATCATTATAGACAAGAACAGTTCCTTTCTTCAGACTGCTGCAATGAACTTTCAAGGAAAGGGAGCAATGAAGAAAAAGCAAAAGTAGAATCTGAAAGTGTTACCAATACATTGGCCAAAATTGCAAGAACATGAGTCCCCCAAACTGGACACACAACTCACAAATAACAAATTTTTTTAGATAGACTCACTCTCCCAACACTTGTAGTCAAATCCTAGGAGGGGCTTGGTGACGTCATGGCGCTTGCAGTCAGCTGACAGTTATATCTATAGGTTCATACAGTATCAACTACATATTACCATGTGTGCGATATCCAGTACAACTAAGCACCTGCACCATGTGAGTTTTTAATTTTTATTATTTAATAAAATTAGTGGTTTTAAAGGAAAAAGCACTATTGTTTTGCCTATATATATTTTTTGGTGTAAGTATGCTGAGCGGAGGATGATTTGTAAGAAGGAGGCTGTTCATCAGAAAAGGAAGACTCCAATCCAAGAGACATCATTACTTTATGTCCATCCTAAGGGACACAAGCGTTTTCTGTCCATGCTTTTATGTGAGGTCAAAAGCTCAAGGTGAGGGCACATCTGGGGTGTTGGAGGTGAAGGTGCACATGTTAAGATTAAGAAGACACAGAGGAGTATTGGGAAGGAAGTATTCATATGGTGATTTTAAAGAAATATTTAGAAAGACTTATTGAATAATTGGGACTTATTAAATGTTATATTTTGAAGTTTATATATACATATCTGTTTGTTGAGAACTTGAGGTCACATTTAAATTGATTTATTTTGATGTTGTGAGGAAAGAGCTGCGCTGTTATTGTGTTATTAGTGGAGGGCTTAGATGCTCTGTGTGCTTCCCTCCTCTCAGATTCTCCCCAGCAGAGTAACAAACTTATCAAATATTAATAATAGAGATGTGTCCAAGAGATGTCATGCTCCTAGTTGGAGTCTTCACAGCTGCACCCTGCCTGCATTCTGGAACCTGCATGATGGTTCTTATGGGCACAAAGCTAAACACAAGTCCAAACCCATCAAGGAGGCCCTGACCCATGTCTTTTGGATGGTTCTAATGCACATGATGGTTCTAATAGGCCTCTTGATAGTTCTAACACACATGATGGTTCTAATGAGCCACAAAACTAAGCACAAGCTCAAACTTATCAAGGAGGCCCTGGCCTGTGCCTCTTCCAAGATGGCAGAAAAAGATCTGACTCGGCACAGGGGAGTGGTTACTGCGCTTCCCCTTTGTGCACTCCTACTCCTGGGCTAGCTGCACTACCCTCCCTCCCCATGTCAAAGTGTGATTTGTCGGTCTCTAAGGTTGTGTTTTCACATTGGTGTATATCTTTTATGAATTACCCCTTGCTTATTCCATTATTCATATGTTTATTCCTCTTTCTGCTTTCTACTGTTCCCTTTTTTTTTCTTTTCGAGGTCGCGGACTCCCCTTGGGTCTGGAGTATTTAATGCCTATACTCCTTATGAGCTCACCATGCCCCCCTTGAATGTACTATCTTTAAATGTGAAGGGTCTCAATTCCCCACATAAGCGTGTCAAGGCTTTCAAATCCTTTGTTGCCAATAAAGCAAGTATGCTTGCACTCCAAGAAACCCACTTTGCTGCACAATTGGCCCCACTTTTTTTGGCTCCCACTACCCACAAGTCTTCTTGGCAAATGCTAATACCAAACATAGAGGGGTTCTCATAGCATTCCACTCATCTGTACTGTTTGCACCTCTTGCCGAAATCAGAGACACAGAGGGACAATATCTTCTCCTGATTGGCCTCTTGCAGGATGTTGAAACTACCATTGTTTCTTATTATACCCTTAATGTTAATCCCAATCCTTTCTTTTCTCACTTATTATCAGACACACTGTAAGGGCTCCCTAATACTTTGTGGTGACTTCAATCAAATAATTCAATCCCACCTTGATAGATCTCCATACTTCCGGATTCACACTCTCCCTCCCTAACATTTAGACGTTTCCTGTAGGAGGCAGCATCTTTTGCATACTTGGCGAGAATGTAATCCCCTTTGCTGCAACTATACTTTCCACTCTCAACCACATAAATCCTTTATGAGGATAGATCATATATTTATAACAAAAGCATCAGCCCCAACTCTGCTACACTCAACTATCTGTCCAATCCCTTGAACTGACCATTGTGCAGCAAATATTTCTATTGCTTCTCTAATCCCTCATTCTACGGACCTCACATGGTGCCTGAATGAGGCTTATTTGACTAACAAAACCTATTGCTTTGACATTCAACTAGCTATCAATGGATACTTACTACATAATGCCATTCCAGATATCTCACCTGTTCTGTTATGGGAGGCTCACAAGCCAGTTATTAGTGGCACCTATATCAGTGTCTCCTCCCAACTTAATAAGGATAAAAAACCATAAAATGAAAAACTAGAAAAAATTTACTATCAGCAACACCCAGTCCTAGCCCACCCAGCACCTACTAACAAGACCCTACTATAAAAGGGCAAGCTCAAACTAGACCTATTATTGGTCGCAGCGGCTGAAAATTTGCACCTTTGTCAACCTGATAGGGTGTGTAAACCTATCCACCACAAAGTGGAAAAAGGACATCTACACTAGTGATCCAGTTAAAATGCTTTCTGAATTTCGTAAACAGCTATCCAATCTATAGTCCAAGACAGATTCTGTAACAACCCAAGGTGACGCTTTCTTCAGTAATATACCATTACCTGTTCTATCACGTACAAACTGAGACACACAAGAGAGCCCTATCTCAGTTGAGAAGGTATTGTGCACTATCAAATCAAACGAACCTCACAAGAGCCCTGGACCTACCACAAAAAATGTGCAGAATAGCTAGCTCTTCTACCTAATGCTTTCAATTCTCTCCTGAAACAACAGCCATTTGACAGGGATACATTAATTGCTATTATTTCCATTCAGGGGCGGACTGACAACTCATGGGGCCCCCGGGCAATAGGGGATCATGGGGCCCTTGTATCCTTGCCCAAACTCAAAAAAGCCTATGAAAAAGGTACCAGGGGCATCTCATGGGGCCCCCTACTGACCCCGGGCCCTCAGGCAGAGCCTAAGTTCCCAAATGGTCAGTCCGCCCCTGTTTCCATTATAATACAGATCATACCTACTTATCTAATTTTAGGCCTATCTCTTTACTAAATTTGGACATTAAATTGCTAGCCAAAATTCTTGCAGTGGGACTTAATCATATAATCAGTGGCTTAGTACACAAAGACCAAGTTGGTTTCATTTCCCGTCGTTGAGTAACAATATCAGACGAGTGATCCTTTTACAGCATCTAGCTCACAAACAACAGATCTCCTTACAATTGTTCTCTCTAGATATCAAAAAAGTCCTATCTCCATTATGTGTTATAGAAATGGGGTTTTGACTCCAACTTTCTCCATTGGGTCTTGACCCTCTATAATAATCCCCAAGCTTACATCAAATGTCAAAAGAAACAAAAGTATCCTACTCGGGTCAAATTTTATTTTTTTCCTACCTAAAAATATCTGGGTGGGAGCTATCCAAATATTGCATGAACAAGAAGAAATAGCATCATAAAATAGACTTTCTGGCTGTATACCAACCCCAAAATTTTTCACAACTGAACCCCTTAAATCTAGTGATGAAAGTGAACAAGCTTAAGATTATTGACTAACAGATGTCCTTTGAATACTTTATTAATTCTCATAAAAAACAGACAGTACGAACAATCCATGGTACCTATTAAAACAAAATTCCCACCCATCATGTTCCCCAAGGTACAAATACACAATATATAGTATGGTTGACATCATGTGGATTAGCTCTTACATATTAGTGAAATAAATGCTGGGCACAGTCCTAAATAAATGGACCCTCAAGATCAAGACTTTTGAATACCTGAGTAGGAATGAAAGATCCTCTCACAATCTATTTGGGAGTGCCCTTCCCCTTTAAATATATAGCAATCATCTGCGGCTTATAAAGTCCTTATAGACAATATATATTCCGAGATGTATGCATATTCGGTCTTCAACAGGCAAAATATTTCTCCAGGAAACATAAACATTATCACTGTGGTCCAGAAGAGGAAATGATGGGCAATCAAGTAATCAGTTCACTGTAGATAATCCTTATCGCCTCAAAACTGCCTCACACAGATGCTTCAAACAGGTAAATTTAGATAGTGTTGTAAAGAAAGCAAATGCTGGAATGAGTCCATCATTTATAAGGCTACTCACTGAGGTCCAGAGGAGGAAATGGCACTTCCATGAAGAAAGCAGCATATTATATCATATAAACCTCCCTCACACAGACATCCAGGGTATGTATACTCAAACTTATCCTTAGTAAATGGTGGAACATTCCAAGTCTTTCATAATGCCCATAGAGCACATAGAGGTGGTAAAGTAAAAAGTCCCAGATACTTATCAGTAATCATATTATGAGGTAAAGCAGAAAGAAGATTATTGAAAAAGTCACAAATACTTATCAGCCATGATGTTTTGGGGTCCATGGCATTTGTGTAACAGATAGCCTTACCGGTTTCACTGGATCCAACCGGCTGCATCAGAGGCAAGTACCTTTTTACTTAATCTTCATTTTATCGGATGTATACATGTTTCTGAATACGCGGGCATTTTTGGATGCACACATGTGCATGCACATGTCTATGTATGCTATCCATGATGTTTTACGATTCTTAGGCTCATGATTTTATCAGTCACAGCTATTTTTACATTATATTATGTTTTATTGAAGCCCTGATGAAGGGGGAGTTCCTTTTATCTCCAAAACGCATTGGCTGTCTTTTAACATTTTACATTTTATTATGTTTTATTGTAGCCTTGATGAAGGGGGAGTTAATTTGACACCCAAAATACACTGACTGTCTTTTACCATAACATAAAAAAATTAATTTGGACTCTTATCTTTTGGTCTGGCGCTCCTTCTATATGTGCACATTTCAAATCCTGATGGCTTTGAGGCAGAATATAGCGAAGACCTGGAAATCACCATCACTCTGCTTCATAGAAACTAAAAATAGGGTCACCCAGGCAATGATCCATAGCAAAATCGAGGCGACCATATTATATAAAATCCCATGACATCGGAAAGTCTGGCAATCGTGGGTGGATCATTTCCTACCTCCACATTTTGACTCCATGCTATTTGAACCCTAGTTCTATAAAACCAGAGTGTTTGGATAACATCCTACCCTGGTGCAGAGTCACAAGCCTGGTCCCTTCTTCCTCTTTTTCTCTCTCTCCTCTCTCCTCCTTTTCCTTTTTGCTGGCCTACTGGCCTTTCTTTTTCTCTTAAATTTCCTCACTTTCCTCAATCCACTTTTCTCCTGCTCAGTTTTGGACATGTGGTTAAAGTTTTGTGTCCACTTCGTAAGCTCTTATCCACTGTCCGCACCCATACCAATTGATATGTAATGTGTAATTAAGTCATTCATACAGTATGGGGAGCCTATTCTCCCCTTACCTCCTATTTCGTCAGATGAACCGTTGCAATTCAATATCAATGTAATATTGTACTCAACAAAATGATCCATTATCTTTCTCTGTGGATATACACAAATGATCCGTTTGTTGGTATCATTGCACTATTTTGACTTCTGTGTAATGGTCTACTTAATATTTTATTTCAATAAAAAAATATTGAACAATAAATAAATAACCCAGTGATCAAATAGCACAAAAAGAAAGCTCTATTTGTATGAAAAAAAATTATATAAATTAGTGCAGTGCTGAATAGTAAAAATGTTTTGGCCATAAAGGGGGTAAAACCTTCTGGAGTTCAAGTGGTTAAAGTACTGTTATCAGCCAGCAGTCTCTCTGCAGTCCAAACTGAGGAGTGATCAGTTGCATGCTTAGCTATTTCCTAGGCATGTTTTCCCTTTGGAAAAACCTTTAAACCCTTACAACTGCATGGATTTAAATGATCCAAATGTTATATTTTGTATTTTTTTTACTATTTTTTTAATTGGGAATTATAGCACGCATGCACAATGTCTACATTCAGTCCCCCTGGTTAACAGTGGGATTGCAAACTAAGTGGATTTGAAAAAGTGGAGTTAGAAACACAATATTTTTGGTTTTACTGAGATATCTTCCCTGCTTGGTGACTGTTTTTGGAACTATTGTTTCCTTCTCTTTTTCTTGGGTTCTTTATTATCCGTTTTTTAAATTACCTTTTTCCCTTCTTTTCAGTCTGGTAAATAAGGGGAGTGGTTCAAGTAGTTTTAAACCTCTGTCATGTACAATGAATAGAACATATCATATTTTATAGTTTGTATTGCCTCAATCCAAACCACTTGGTGTGAATTCTGTCCACTGCCTACCTACTCTGCTATGAGTCATTTCTGACAGCTAATGCAAACTCCAAGGGATGAAAAGGGATGAGGGAGGGGAGCTACATCAAACAGTCTGTGACTGACAGCTTCAGCTATGCATGTTTGCCTATAATGTTGTATGTAGGAGTGTGTGTCCATTCCCTTTAACGAAATCTCAGGTTACAGTCAGGCCATGGTACAGTATGTGCTCTGCAGTGTTTGACATCAGAACACTACCTCCTGCATGCTAGAGCTCAAAGATGCAGTATAAAATGTGTTTCATCTCTGTTTATAATCGGAGCTATAGTCACTTCACGGGGTATATGTATGCGTTTGCAACCACTTTAAGTGTTCCGAGGTCAGTTCGCTCACAGTGACTTTGAATAAGTGCAGTTAAAAACACAGTTTCAAATAAAAGATGTCTGAAACCTGTAGGTAAAATTTTAGAACTTCCTGTAAGTAATATAATTATTATAAATGGGATATTGAGTACTAACAAGGTTGAATGTTTGCTCAATGCACTGTAGACCACATGTATACTTATAAGCAACATCTACAAGATGAATACGTCTGTGAAAGATGCAAGCAAAGATCTGGAGGAGCATTGAAAGGATCGTGCAACCTTGAGAACAGTCTTCTGCTCACTGAGTAGGCAGGTAATAGGGCTGATGTTAAGGATGGAGGAGTAAATTGAGATGATCAGGAAGGAAGGTGGGTTACTGTAGTTGGACAGAGTGGCGGGGGCTTAAAAAAAAAGGAAGACAAGACCTGTGTTTGAGCAGCAAAGCAATTCAGCAAGTTGGATGAAGAATTGCAGGTGGCAAAACCAGAGCCCTAGATGTCACTGATGGAAAAACAGCTCATTTAGTAAGAAGGGTGAGCATAATGCAAGAAGACCTAGATTCTATTATCTATTATCTATTATTCTATTATCAAGAGAACTGACAAATTAATTTGTCACCTAGGTCACCTCAACACAGGGGCGGAATGACCATTTGGAAACTCGGGCACTGCCCGAGGGCCCGGGGTCAGTAGGAGGCCCCATGAGATGCCCCTGGTACCTTTTTCATAGGCTTTTTTGAGTTTGGGCAAGGACACAGGGGCCCCATTATCCCCTATTGCCCAGGGGCCCCATGAGTTGTCAGTCCACCCCACCTCAACCTAATGCTTTGCTGTTTCCCTGGTGCCAGGATTCAGCATGTGGTGAACTGGGTAAACAAATTACTGGGAGGAGCTAGTCATGACTCTATCTTGGTTCAGGAGGGAAGGGTTTTGGTTTCTAAAGCATTAGAAGCTCATTGGCTACCATGCACATCTGCACCAGATTTTGCACTCCAGTTTTAGTAAATCAACAATTATGTGTCATTGATCTTAAGATGAAATATACAGTACCTATACCTAAACTAAGGAAAGTCAGCAGGAGGGCTTTTGGCATAGTCAGTAAACTACTATGGACCAGTGCCTGGTTAACAAGATGACTGCAACAGCAATAATAATAATCATAATATTATGACAAAACGATTAATACGTTTGCACACATTGATATACTAAAAGCAAATAGGCTGTCTGCTTTGCAATGGAATTTTCCCTTAACTTAGTGAATGAGTTGAGTCTCTACTGACTTCCATGATTCAGGCATATGCAAGCAAATATACTGTTTTTTTCTGTATGAAATTGGGCATTTTTTGCAATGTGAAATTTATCACCATTTACTAAGCTAAAGGAATATTCCCCTGCAAAGCGAACATCTTTCACCTTTTTTGTAGAACGGAAAATCTCAGCTATCAGCTATAAAGAACTATCATCAAAAGAAGGAAGCGTGTTAAATTCTCAGGGGTCCCTGTGCACATAGCACTTGTCCCCATTAAAATCTTTGCAATGGAAGTGAAAAAAAAAATCTTTATTTTCTTCCATAGCTGTCTGTAGCTCCACCCCAGAAGCCTTAAAGTGGAGCTTCAGTCAAAATGTAAAATAATAAGTCAGTAGCTACAAAAAACTGTAGCTGCTGACTTTTAAAAAACGCACACTCAGTTGCGCTGCGCCTTCTGAATAGTCCTGTATTCTTCTGGGACTTGTGTCCCACATGACACTTGTCCCAGAAAACTACGGAGAAGGAGCGGGGGAGGACAACTTCCGCTTTCGATCACCTAGGAAGTGCAAGCGGGTACCTGTTAAAACCAGGTACTTGCTCCCCCAAGGTGCCAATCCTTAATGGGGAGTGGGGGGAGGCCTTAAAGCAGATGGTGGAGCTGGTGGAGCTCCACTTTAAAATTAGGGTGTCCCCATGGGGCAGTTACAGCCGGCACAAAGCCCCACCACCTATCCATTCTGCAACGCTGTGTATCCACATCTCTCCTCTTTGGTACAAACAGAGTCATAAACTGCAGCTTGCTATTCGGGGGAATGGAGAGAGTTGAAACAGTCAGCTTGTGTTGTGAATTATTGCTGTTTGGGGACACTGCTTCCATTCACAAAAACAAAAGCTGACAATAGCACACCTGAGCTACTACACTTGTCGGAGACAGGCTAGCCTGTGCTGTTATCAACTGTGTTTTTGTGAATGTAAGCTCTTTTCTACAGCTGCAATCATTCACCACACAAGCTGCCAGTTCCCACTCTCTCCATTCCCTAAAAAAGGAGAGATGAGGAGCCAGGTCAGTACTCTGTGTGTACATATCAGGAAAGATGAGGAAGCATAGAGCTCCCAGAGTGATGTTCTGTCTGGTAGTTTCAGGGGGAGGGTGGTGGGGGCACTGGGGACAGTGTGGGCCCTGTTCTCATGGGCTGTCACTCCATTGAACTGTGTTGTCAGATAGCTAGGCAGGTGGGCAGGGCAACACATCTTAGCAACCCCTGCACAAATTTACCTGGGGATAAGTGATATGTGCACAGGATCTCTTGGGGGTTTAACAAGCTTTATTTTCTTCTGGTGATAGTTCTTTAAGGTTTTACCTAAAGAGAAACTCTAGGGATTTTGACTGCATTAGGCATACAGGTGTTAATTTTAGATTGTCGTAAACTTTCAGTGGGCATTTAATTTACAATGCAAAGACAGCTAAGGAAATGCTTCTTATTGCACAGAGGGGGATCTGGGACTAGTAATAAACCTGAGGTCTGACCTCAGGCCCTTTATACTGGAAACTTCACGGTTTAGTTTGCCTAAATAGCCTCCATAATGCCCCCCTACCCCAGGCCTGATAGCAGCCATGTGAGCTGCTATGGCTTTATTTTTACTCCACTGGCTAGAGCCTATATGATAAAGATGGTTTGCACCTAAATAAAAGAGGGTCTATTGTGCTGGGAGAGAGGTTTATGGGTAGGCTGAAGTAGTATTTAAATGAGGATTGAGAGTGAGGATGAGGGCGAATTAGAATATAATGGGGCAAATACTAATGGAGGGTGGGATAAGGGAATGGATACTGTATGTGATAAGGAGATTCCCATGTTACGGACAAGACATTGGTGATTTCAGTACTATTTGCACCACAATAAAATACAGTAAATCCAATTGCAATGTATCAAAGTGCACCAATGGCAGATGTCTACCAAGCAATATAGAACAACTGGAAGTTTTGATGCATGAAGAACACTATGGCTTAATTGGTATTGTTAAATCTTAGTTTCATTCTTCACATGGACTGTTAACATTCCTGGCTATGCTTTCTTTCCAAGAGGCACAGTAAAATGTAAAGGTGGCAGTTTCTAAAAGTAGGTGTGATAGAGGACCTTGTTGATGGAGAATGCAATGGTGCTGAAGCATTATGGTTGGAGTTACAATTTGGTGTTGGAGTTTATTAGCCAGCAGTATAGAATAAGTAGTGACTCAGCTCCTTACATAAATAGAAAGGGTTGCAAAGGCTGGGACAGTGGTAGAAATGGGTACTTTTAACTACCCTGAAATTGACTGGTGTAATGGAACTGATGTACTAGTATTTTGAAGTAACCACTGTTTAGAAGATGCGTATACTATCTTTTATACCCCTATAGGTATGTCATTATCAAACCATATGACTATTATGCCTACTTGCTGCAGTGCACTTCCTGTGTGTATTGTAAAATTGTATGTAATAAGAAATGCCCGCAGCGATAAAAGAAGAAAAGAATTAGCGAAGGGCAGGCATGACTAGGCCCAGAGTGGGAAGGAAGACGTGTGAGGGTTAATTATTGTTTAGAGTTGGTAAAGGATAGCTGGGGGATCTGGTTGGTAGAGGAGAGTGTAGGTGGGGTCTCCTGCACTTTAGGGTGGGGTGTTCTGGGGAGGGGTGTCAGTTGGGAGCTGGACGTAGGAGAGAGAGCTTCCCTCCCGCCCACCCTGTTTGGTGAATGTTGTGTTCCTCCTGGGGGGGTTAATTTGGTTCCTGGGCGGTGGTTGGTCTTTGGAGGAGGTTCTTATCTTGGAGGTACAAAATGGTGTGGGACCCATCGTTGGTATGGTGTGCCCGGGAACATTCCCAGTTAACCGAGGTTTAACTGGAAGGTGGTGGTGCTGCACTGCGGATGGTATGGTTGTCTCCGAGCTGGTTGGTTGCGGCTGGAGGCCTAGTGGAATATGGTTGTCCGCAGGTGCATTTCGGATCGTTTTGGGGGTGCCTTCAAAGACCAACGACAACTCTTTGTTTTCTGTTATAAGGAATGGTTGATGTGTTTAAACTTGATTTGTTAATAAAAGGCCGTGCTGGCCATTTTACTCCAAAATTGGTGTTGTGTTTTCTGTAAGTATAGTAAGTAAAGGGGATTGGTATGGAAGGGTAAAGGGTAACGGTGGTGTAGTGGGGTCTGGATGAACCTATCTCGGGTGCACTAGTTATGTATTGTAGTAGTATGCTGTTATTATCCCCATGTTTGGCTGTTAACATCTGAATATTTCTTTTACTAACATGGTTAGATATATAAAAATTCAGTTAAAAAAAATCATCATTGTGTTAGTTTTTTGCTGCCCATGATTAGAATTGAATTACTTTCACAAGTACTGCTAAAAATAATTTTGACCTGGGGGAAAATTATTTGCACTAGGTGTCAAGAACTCTAGGTAGGCCACCATATAGCTGTCTACCAAAGCTTGCTGCAACACATATCTTATATGATGGGGTTATAAAATTGACAAAGACTAGAATGTGATAAAAAAGGTCAAAATTGGAAGTTTTAGAATGGGGTAAAAATGCAAAAACTTAAATGTTTTAATGTCACAAAGCAGATTGTAGCCATATTAGTGTACTTGCAACAGAAACAATTGAGTACTGTCCATGATACTTTTTTTATTTGCATTAACATACAATTTTTCAGGACAAGCTTTTGGGGTATGTCCCCTTCTTCATGGCCCAAGCAGTACTTAGCACTGACATACCCCAAAAGCTTGTCCTGAAAAATTGTATGTAAGTGCAAATGAAAAAGTAATATAAAAAAAGGAATACCACCTAAATGAAGAGTGCTAACATTTTAACACAAACGAGTAAACAAATAACATACTTTATAAGTAGCGCAGTGCTTTGTAGTAACTAATCCCCTCGACATCAAACTGTCAAACCATCAATGTGAAAACTTAATAATCACAACAAAATCTGTTCATATATATATATATATATATATATATATATATATAATACGTATATATATACACACACACATTATCTTGCCAAAAATATTGGGACACCCCTCCAAATCATTGGAATCAGGTGTTCCAATCACCTCCATGGGCGCAGGTGTATAAAATGAAGCACCTAGGCATGCAGACTGCTCGTACAAACATTTGTGAAAGAATTGGTTGCTCTCAGGAGCTCCATAAATTGAAGTCCATCCGTGAAAATGCCTTGCTACTAAATATTCCACGGTCAACTGTTAGTGGTATTATAACAAAGTGGAAGCAACTGGGAACAACAGCAACTCAGCCACGAAGTTGTAGGCCAAGTAAAATGACAGAGCAGGGTCAGCGTATGCTGAAGCGCACAATGTGCAGAAGTCACCAACTCTCTGCAGAGCCAATAGCTAAAGACCTCCAAATTTACAGTGTGTAGAGAGCTTCATGGAATGTGTTTCTTTGGCTGAGCAGCTGCATCCAAGCCTTACTTCAACAAGTGCAATGCAAAGTGTCGGATGCAGTGGTGTAAAGCACGCCGCCACTGGACTCTAGAGCAGTGGAGACGTTTTCTCTGGAGTGACGAACAAGACATACCTGTGCTCAAATCCCGATAGCTAGTACATGAGTTTATCTATCAGGTGCTAAAGGAGTGTAACCACATATTAACACTAGAGATTCTGAAGGCATCCTCTGCACACTGCTATATACCCTTTCTAGCTGACTTTGCAATAACAAAAAGGGATATTTAGTTCACACATATTGCAATACATGTTTAAGCTGGCCAACTGCTATTTTTTATTGCAAAGTCTGCTAAAAAGGGTATATACCAGTGTGCAGAGGGTTCCTTCAACATCTCTAGTGTTAATATGTGTTTACGCCCCTTTAGCACCTGATAGATAAATGCATGCACTAGCTATTGGGATTTGAGCACAGAGCACAGGTATATCTTGTTTGTTGTATTGCGGGTCAGTATCTGGACCTAAACCTAGTAGTTCTTCCCCACTTATATTGGCATTGTACACCCCCCCCTTACCTGTGGCATTGTGTCTACAGTATCATTTACCTAGGCAGAGCAGAGTAGGACTGGCAATAGAGGGACTACTTTGATGCAGTTGGCCAGCTTAAACATGTATTGCAATATGTGTGAACTAAATATCCCTATTTTCTATTGCAAAGTCTGCAGGAAAGGGTATATACTAATATATATATATATATATATATATATATATACTGTATATACTAATGTGCAGAGGATTCCTTCAGAATCTCTGGAGTGACTAATCTCGCTTCTCTGTCTGGCAATCTGATGGACATGTCTGGGTTTGGCAGCTGCCCTGAGGATGGTACTTGCCTGACTGCATTGTGCCAAGTGCAAAGTTTGGGGTCTAGGCCCCTTAGTTCTAGTGAAGGGAACTCTTAAGGTGTCAGCATACCAAGATATTTTGGACAATTTCATGCTCCCAACTTTGTGGGAATAGTTTGGGGATGGCCCCTTCCTGTTCCAACATGACTGTGCACCAGTGCACAAAGCAAGGTCTATAATGACATGGATGAGCGAGTTTGGGGTGAAGGAATTTGACTGTCCTGACCTCAACCCGATAAAACACCTTTGAGATGAATTAGAGTGGAGATTGGTAGCCAGGCCTTCTCGTTTGACATCACTGCCTGACCTCACAAATGCGCTTCTGGAAGAATGGTCAAACATTCCCATAGACACACTCCTAAACCCTGTGGACATCCTTTCCAGAAGAGTTGGAGCTATTATAGCTGCAAAGGGTGGTCCAACTCAATATTGAACTCTACGGTCTAAGACAGGGATGCCATTAAAGTTCATGTGCATGTAAAGGCAGGTGTCCCAATACTTTTGGCAATATATATACAGTCATGGCCGAAATTGTTGGCACCCTTGATATTTCTCCAGGAAATCATGTATTTCTCACGAAACGTATTGCATTAACACATGTTTTGCTATACACATGTTTATTCCCTTTGTGTGTATTGGGACAAAACAAAAAAAGGGAGGAAAGAAAGCAAATTCGACATAATGTCACACAAACCTCCAAAAATGGGCTGGACAAAAGTATTGGCACCCTTTCACAACTGCGGATAAATAAGAATGTTACAAGCATGTGATGCTCCTGTAAACTCACCTGGGGCAAGTAACAGGTGTGGGCAATATAGAAATCACACCTGAAAGCAGATAAAAAGGAGAGACGTTCACTTAACCTTTGCATTGTGTGTCTGTCTGTGCCACACTAAGCATGGACAACAGAAAGAGGAGACGAGAACTGTCTGAGGACCTGAGAACCAAAATTGTGGCAAAATATCAACAATCTCAAGGTTACAAGTCCATCTCCAGAGAACTAGATTTGCCTTTGTCCACAGTGCGCAACATTATCAAGAAGTTTGCAACCCATGGCACTGTAGCTAATCTCCCTGGTCGTGGACGGATGAGGAAAATTGATGAAAGATTGCAACGCAGAATAGTCCGGATGGTGGATAAGCAGCCCCAAACATGTTCCAAAGACATTCAAGCTGTCCTGCAGGCTCAGGGAGCATCAGTGTCAGCGCGAACTATCCGTCGACATTTAAATGAAATGAAACGCTATGGCAGGAGACCCAGGAGGACCCCACTGCTGACACAGAGACATAAAAAAGCAAGACTACAGTTTTCCAAAATGTACTTGAGTAAGCCAAAAGCCTTCTGGGAAAACGTCTTGTGGACAGATGAGACCAAGATAGAGCTTTTCGGTAAAGCACATCATTCTACTGTTTACCGAAAACGGAATGAGGCCTACAAAGAACAAAACACAGTACCTACGGTAAAATATGGTGGAGGTTCAATGATGTTTTGGGGTTGTTTTGCTGCCTCTGGCACTGGGTGCCTTGACTGTGTGCAAGGCATCATGAAATCTGAGGATTACCAAAGGATTTTGGGTCGCACTGTAGGGCCCAGTGTCAGAAAGCTGGGTTTGCGTCCAAGATCCTGGGTCTTCCAGCAGGACAATGACCCCAAACATACGTCAAAAAGCACTCAGAAATGGATGGCAAAGAAGCGCTGGAGAGTTCTGAAGTGGCCAGCAATGAGCCCAGATCTAAATCCCATTGAACACCTGTGGAGAGATCTTAAAATTGCTGTTGGGAAAAGGTGTCCTTCCAATAAGAGAGACCTGGAGCTGTTTGCAAAGGAAGAGTGGTCCAAAATTCCGGGTGAGAGGTGTCAGAAGCTTATTGATGGTTATAGGAAGCGACTGATTTCAGTTATGTTTTCCAAAGGGTGTGCAACCAAATATTAAGTTAAGGGTGCCAATACTTTTGTCCAGCCCATTTTTGGGGTTTTGTGTGACATTATGTCATATTTGCTTTTCTGCCTCTGTTTTATATTTGTTCCAATACATACAAAGGGAATAAACATGTGTATAGCAAAACATGTGTTAATGCAATACCTTTTTTGTGTGAAATACTTGATTTTCAGGAAAAATATCAAGGGTGCCAACAATTTCGGCCATGACTGTATATATATATATATATATATATATATATATATATATATATAAAGTAAGTCCAATGTGTAAATCTTTAAACCTTGAAACAATTGTGACTTGTGTGTACAAAGAGCTCCACAACACTCCTGGTGATAACTGGATAACTGAAAGCAGAGGTGTATCTCTCGCTCTTTATTGCAGGTACTGCCAAATTCCTGGTGGAGATGGGACACAGGCTCAGCTACCACTCCTAGCACCAGATCCTGACACCATATGGAGAAGCCACTGCTAGACAGGTAGAGCTTGGAGGACTGGTGCTTCCCCACTCCTGACACGTTGCTTCCCATCACACTGCTCCCCACCTGTTCCGCTGCCTCCTGTACCACTGCCCCCCTCCTTTCCTACTGTCCCCTCCTGTTTCTGCTGCCCCCTCCTGTCCCGCTGCCCCCACCTATCCCTCTGTCTCCCTCCTGTCCCTCTGCCTCCCTCCTGTCCCATGGCCCCCCTGTCATGCTACCCCCCTCCTGCCTCGCTGCCCTCCCCACCCATCTCACTGCCCCTCCTTACTTGCTGACCCCCTCCTTTCCTGCTTCCCCCCTCCTGTCCCACTGCCCCCCTACTGTCCCATTACCCCCAAACTGTTCTATTGCCCTCCACCTGTCCCACTGCTTCTGTCATGCTGCCCCCAACCATAAAGCTGCCCCCTCCTTTACTGCTGCACTCCTGTTCCGATGCCCCTCTCCTGTTCCTCTGCCTCCCTCCTGTCCCATGTCCCCCCATCATGCTTCTCCCCTCCTGCCCCACTCCCCCCTCCTGTCCCGCTACCCCCTACTGTTCTGCTGCCCCCTCCTTTCTTGCTGCCCTCCTACTGTCCCACTTCCCCCCTCCTGTCCCGTTGCCCCACTGCTGTCACACTGTCCCCCCATCCCATGCCCCCCCACCATGCTGCTCCCTATCCCGCTGCCCTCCCGTTATGCTGCCCCCCACCTGTCATGCTGCCCCCACCTGTCCTGCTGCCCTCCAACTGTCAGGTTTCCCCCCTCCTTTCCGGTGCCCACCTGTCACTCTGCTCTCCATCTGTCCCGCTGTCCCCCTCCTGTCCCACTGCCCCCCACTTGTCCCTCTGTCTTCCTCCTGTCACATGGCCACCCTCCTTCCCCGTTGCCCCCCCACCCATCCTATCTTAAACAGGAAGGGGTAGGAAAAATTTAGACGAGGGGGTGCCCAATTTTACTCTTGCCTAGGGCAGCACAAAACCAAAATACACCACTTACTGAAAGTCCCTTTGAGAGCTCACTCACCTTTTTGCCTGGACCCCCATGCAAAAATACATCAGGTAGGTCTGGCATGCTTATGACTCCATACACAGGATATTTTGTGATGTCCTTTATTGACTGTCACCCATACACAATCAGGCCAATTAGCTGAGTGAAAATCACAAAAACTGATATAATAGAATAAAGAAGAAACCAAATAAAGTGTAAACCAATTTCATAAGATACAAATAAAAACTGTGCTCACATTCTGTTTGTGCTTAATATGCTTTCATAGGGCACTATAAGCTGGTCACCCCTCCTGTTTGTTTCACTATTCTGCTACAACTTCCGTAATTGCCTCGTCCAGTTTCCGCCCTACGAATTACGTCTTTTAGACATCTTCAGAGGCACAGAACAGGGGTAAAATCCAATCAAAAACATCATGAATTCTTAAATGCATGGAATGATAAGCATGCCTGACCTAGCTGATGCATATTAGCATAGGTCCAGGGAAAAAGGTGAGTGAGCGACCAAAGGGACTTTCACTGAACACTGAGAGTGTAGATCACATATAGGGGTGGGGTTGGAGGTTTAGTTACCACAAAACACTGCACTACATAAAAGTTATTCAAAGAGCATTGAAATTACTCCTGTTCCAGTAAGAAGTAAACATTCACACAAAGTAGTGTATGAAGATTCTTAACTCAGCATCATTGTCTTGTCTGAAAGGGTGCCTTATATACACTTTTACGATTGAACCAAGCATAACAAAGTTCTTCCTCTTGAAATACAAATAAACAAGTACGCCCTTTTGCTTCAGTTCTAATCATGCATTCAGAAAATTGATCTGTATCTTTTGTAAAAAAACCCAAATCTTAAACATTAATTCAATATTGTTAAATTCTGCGTATATCGCACATAGACAAGAGTAGATATTACATAATTCTTCATCTGATGGATTTAAAATAACTCTAATCTGTTTTGCCTGCTTCAGTTAATAAACAAAATTCTATCCAAGAAATCTGGAAAAAAAATAAACAAAAGTATGTTCATGATGAATAGTTGGTAATAGCTACAAGGAGAAATACAATTTAAATATTTTAAAATACAATACAAAGTATTCAAAATACTGTTTTAATTTTTGAGTAGGGCTCATGCACACTTGAATTCATTATTGTTAAATTCTGCGTATATCGCACATAGACAAGAGTAGATATTACATAATTTTTCATCTGATGGATTTAAAATAACTCTAATCTGTTTTGCCTGCTTCAGTTAATAAACAAAATTCTATCCAAGAAATCTGGAAAAAAAATAAACAAAAGTATGTTCATGATTAATAGATGGTAATAGCTAAAAGCAGAAATACAATTCAAATATTTTAAAATACAATACAAACTATTTCAAATACTGTTTTAATTTTTGAGTAGGGCTCATGCACACAGACATAAAAATGCATTGCTCCACACTGGTACAATTTGTTGTGCATCTAACTTCATGCTGCCTTGCACAGAAATAGAAATCATATTACTCTCAATTGATATCTCTAGGGCAGTGGTCGGCAAGCCGCGGCTCGCGAGCCACATGCGGCTCTTTACAAACTTAAATGCGGCTCTTCTGTGTGCCGGGCGCCCGCTCCCCTCCCTCCTCTCGGGCGGCCGCCCCCCTCCCTCCTCTCGGGCGGCCGCCCCAAAAGTCAGGACTCTTCTGTGTGCCGGGCGCCCGCTCCCCTCCCTCCTCTCGTGCACCCGCTCCCCTCCCTCCTCTCGGGCACCCGCTCCCCTCCCTCCTCTCGGGCGGCCGCCCCCCTCCCTCCTCTCGGGCGGCCACCCCCCTCCCTCCTCTCGGGCGGCCGCCCCAAAAGTCAGGACTCTGCAGCTGTCAGGATGTAGGCGGGGCAGCCAGGATGTAGGCGGGGCAGCGTGACGAACTCCTCTCCTCTCACAGTCCGCCCTGAAGACCAGAACGGCGCGGGAACACGGCGAGAAGAACGCGCGGAGCAAAGGTAAGTGAATTGACACAATATGGGGGATAAATTACTATGGGGGATGAATTACTATGGGGGATGAATTACTATATGGGGGATGAATTACTATATGGGGGATGAATTACTATGGGGGATGAATTACTATGGAGGATGAATTACTATGGGGGATGAATTACTATATGGGGGATGAATTACTATATGGGGGATGAATTACTATATGGGGGATGTATTACTATGGGGGATGAATTACTATATGGGGGATGAATTATTATGGGGGATGAATTACTATAGGGGGGATGAATTACTATATGGGGGATGAATTACTATATGGGGGATGAATTACTATGGGGGATGAATTACTATATGGGGGATGAATTACTATATGGGGGATGAATTACTATGGGGGATGAATTACTATATGGGGGATGAATTACTATATGGGGGATGAATTACTATGGGGGATGAATTACTATAGGGGGGATGAATTACTATATGGGGGATGAATTACTATATGGGGGATGAATTACTATGGGGGATGAATTACTATATAGGGGATGAATTACTATGGGGGATGAATTACTATATGGGGGATGAATTACTATGGGGGATGAATTACTATATGGGGGATGAATTACTATGGGGGATGAATTACTATATGGGGGATGAATTACTATATGGGGGATGAATTACTATGGGGGATGAATTACTATAGGGGAGATGAATTACTATATGGGGGATGAATTACTATATGGGGGATGAATTACTATATAGGGGATGAATTACTATGGGGGATGAATTACTATATGGGGGATGAATTACTATATGGGGGATGAATTACTGTGGGGGATGAATTACTATATGGGGGATGAATTACTATATGGGGGATGAATTACTATGGGGGATGAATTACTATGGGGGATGAATTACTATATGGGGGATGAATTACTATGGGGGAAGAATTACTATATGGGGGATGTATTTTCAGTTTTAAAAATGTGGCTCTCAAAATAAATTTCAATCGTGGTTTTGGCGAGATTTGGCTCAGTTGAAAAAAAAGGTTGCCCACCACTGCTCTAGGGTATAATGCAAATTTTGAAAAGGTGCACGTGCTTCCCATAGTCTTCAATGAAATTGAATGAAAAACGCATGTACATGCATTTCTGGAGTGTTTTTTGGTAGCGTTGTGTGCTTAACTTCCAGTCTCTTTTTCCTAGGAACAATGATGTCTTAACAGATATTGGTAATCACTGGCCAAAACAAACATGCTTTATACATGAAAATGTATGAAAAACACAAAAGCTTGCATAAATGCACAAAAAAGTGCAATGAAAGATGAATGATCATGCAGCAGCATTAGTGTGAAGCTAGGATAAAAGTCCATAGAGTCAGTGTCGGGACAAGGTCATTTAGCGCCCAGGCAAAGATGCCAAAAGGTGAACCTCCCAAAATGTATGAGCATTATGTGCCAGCAAAAATGTACTCCCTCTCCACTAAAAAAATCTGAGCACTAACCTTCATGCTCACCCCCTAAGCATACATTCCCTTTTTAAGCCAAAATTCTCACCAAACAAAAATTCCCCTTATTCCAGTACTAATCCTTCCTCCCAGCTAAAATCATCTCCCTCCTCAAATCCTCCCTCCTAGCAGAAATTCTGTACCTCTCAAATTTCCCCTCTTAGTATAAATCCTACCCCTTCCAAATCCCCCTTTCTAACAGAAATACATCCTCTTAGTACAAATCCCTCTCTCCACACCACCCTTTCTAGCACAACCTCCAGAACCCCTACCGCTCTCAGGACAGCCGCCCCTTCTGCCCACCCCTTGTCCCGGTCCTGCATAGAGTTAAAACTCAGGTTGTGACATTAGTTGATGTGTGGGGAAAGAACAAACAGAGGGTGCACAGGCCTAGTGCATTACCATAAAAAATGTTTAATAAGAAATAAAATAGGTGTTGTACTCACAAACGACAATAAAGTCAAGGCACGTCATAAAAGAACAGCTGGGTCAACACTGCACTGAGTAACAGTCCGTAATAGGGAGTGTAGATATCCAATAGTCTGATGCGTTTCGAGGACTTGCCTCTTCCTCAGAGCCAACTGACCAAATGTCTGCTCCCTCTTTTATATGCTCACTACTAGTTGAACCAAAGGTCACATGGGCCATCCTGGACACTCCCCTATGCAGGTGGAGGAGTCACAGGGGCAATTGACATAGCATAAGTAAACACAAAAGATCTATAAAAATGAATAAATATATATGCATAAATAAAATCATTGAAACTAGTGACAATCATAAAATCATAAGAACCATAAGAAGTGTGCAAATAAAAAATAAATAAGTAAAAAATTACACATATATATTAAAAATCCTACCCTGGCGATGCACTGCACTGCTCGCATATATATAAATGGATGGATTGATGAACGACACTATGATGCTGCCTAGTGCTCTGCTTGCCATAGACAACCATGGGACATGGATTTAATGAAGAGAGTAGATCTGGAACTCAGCAGTGACACTTATTAATTCATAGAAATGCAGACTACAGGGTGTGTACTTTTATTCTAGTATAGTCATATGCAGGGGAGGACTGACCATTTGGAAACTTGGGCACTGCCCGAGGGCCCGGGGTCAGTAGGGGGCCCCATGAGATGCCCCTGGTACCTTTTTTATAGGCTTTTTTGAGTTTGGGCAAGGACACAGGGGCCCCATGATCCCCTATTGCCCGGGGGCCCCATGAGTTGTCAGTCCACCCCTGGTCATATGTGATGAAACTTAAGCATGTGTGTCAATGCAGTGCACCAAGGATGGATGTACATATGCAATACTATATACGGGGACAAAGGAGATAGGTCACTAGTATAAACATAAATGTTAATATAAAACGTTACAAAAAACTTCTTAATATGGTTTACAAAGTTTAAATAAAGTAAAAATGAAATAAGTATTGTTACAATATAGTATAAAATCTAGTAACATTGGTATAATGCATGGTATATGTGTGTATGCATAAACATGGAAGCATAAGAAATATAAAATATATAGGAAATAAAAAATAAATAAATAAAAAAAATTATATATATATATATATAAAATATGTGTAAAAGATATATATGTGTGTATTATATATAAGAGTAATATATGGATGTCAAAGGTGTTATGGAACAAGCACCTGCATGATGAGAAAGCAGTGTTTGGAGAGAGCTCCCTGGACCACATGCGAGCGCACATGTGTGTGTATGTGTAACACGTCCATATGAGTAATTGCTTTCTTGTAAAAAACATGTATATATACATACATAATATATGGAAACTGAATGAAAAAATAGGTGACCAATGAATGACCCATAGGCACAAGCACCAGGGAATGCAGTCGAGCACATGCGTCTAAGGGCGACACAATAAGTGTGAAGTGAGCAACCTAGTGTGTAAGGATGCAGGGTAATCCTATTAGTTGATGTGTGCATCATCAGAAGATCAAATAAGGATGTTTAATTTCACCTACTTTTAGATTGTAAGCTCTAATGAGCAAGTCCCTCTGATTCCTCCTGTATTCAATTGAATTGTAACTGTACTGTTTGCCCTCACATTGTAAAGCACTGCACAAACTATAGGAAATAAATAAATCCTGTTTAATAATAATACTGCCAAATAACAGAATTGGCTTCATAATTGAGAGGCAGTGGCAGCAATTTCTTAAAAAATCTCCCCTATATGTAATAAAATAAAAAAAAAACAATAAAATCTAGTAACGTAGCCTGTATTTTCCTCTAGTAATGCTTTAAAATGGTAAATATATTTCTAGAAGTAGTATGAAGCTTTGGTAGCAAGTACTGTAAAAGTGTTTCACCCAAGAAAAAGCTGTTATTACATTGTTTCAAATAATCCTATTGTAATCAGACTGACTTGATTAGCAATCAAAAACATCTGTTCTTGCTAACAATCCCCAGTTACAGAGAATAATACAGAGAATAAAGAACACTGTGAATAAAAAGCCTGAAAAAAGTATTTTCCATGAAGTGTCACAACAATGACATTTTATGAGTAATTGTGAAGCATGCATTTTGGGGTTCACTAAAATGGATTGGTTTTGCTTAAAATGTAGCCAGCTGGGCCCAGCATTGCCATACAGCTGAAAGAAAGCACTGATTATAAGTACACATGAGCCATTCCAAATCCTCAAGGGCAACTTTGAAAGTAAGCCCGGTGTAATATAGAACATTGAGATGCATTCTGAATCTGCTACTGCTGCATAAGGAATGCATTCACGTGTCACAGATTTTCTGCTAAACTAATGTATGAATGAAAATCTTTAAATGTGCCCAAAAAGATGGTGTCTTTCATGGACAATTGTAGTTTCATGCTTAGTAATGATCAAGTCAGGAGAATTGCTAATTAGATAGGTGTTATTTTGCTTGGGTTCAATTTGCGGATTTCAAAATTCCATTTGAGATTCGCAAAACCTCAACTTGGAAGTGAATTCCATTGCAGTCTAAGGTGGGAGGGGGAGTCCTGTTAGTAGATTCTGGCCATTTTTAGGGCTAATAGACAAACTATTGACATGAAGGGCTGGGCACTGCCATGGTAAGCCTGCGCCAGTTCCAAAAATTTAAAAAATAAAATTCATGTGGGCACAAGGTCCTGTTCTTGCAATTTTGATTTAGACATGAAAAATAAAGAAATATTTCAAATAACAGGTCTGAAATATGCCTTAACCCCTCCCCGCTGATGCCGAGGTGGGCATTCCATTCATGTGAGCACTGTGATTGTTAGTCACAGTGGTCACATAATTGGAAAGCTCCTGATCACAAGTATGCATTGGGAGCTTTCCGATACCTGTTCGTTACTGTGCTGAGAGCAAGCAGGGAGTGTGCTCTCAGCACAGTAAAGTGTTTCCCTAGGGACACACATATGCGGCCACTTGGCATTAAAGCTCACCTACTGAGATGCCGCATATATGCGCCAGGTTGGCAGAAAGTGGTTGATGCTTTATGTTATATTCTAGAATCGGCATGGCTTTAAGGAACATTCTTGGTCACAAAATACTTTGGCAGAATATTTTGCCAGGAAGGAATTTGGAGGAATTACAGACAACAGCAGCATCCCAAATCTATTTTCATTTGATTAATATCCAATAAAAAAATTAAAATGTTTTATTGTCCATTGAGGGTCTTAGAAATTTAATATATCGATATAATCATGTAGCCTTTTGTACTTGGTACAACCCCAGAGCATTCTACCTTAAACGGATCTTGAAAAATTATTGTGGCATTTTACACAAGGATCCACACCTTTCCAATGTCATTTCCAAGAATCCAGAGGTCATTTTCTACAAGCCTAAGGACCTGAGGTGCTATATAGCTCCCAGTAGGATTAGGCTAGTAAACAACAGTCTGGCTCCCTCCTGGAGTACTTTATTTGACCAAAGAGGTAATTACAGTTGTGGAGTAGCTAATTCTGGATGGTGCCACTATATGTGGCATAGAAAGAGGTAGGTTATGGGGAATAATGGTACCTCATACAACATAAGACAGTTCATTAACTGTGGTTTACAATATGTAATCTACTGCCTTGCACCCCCTGTGTGTTCTTTTTCACTCAAATGGGTGAGTTTGACAGGTGATGCCAACTGTCAACTTTACAAGCCATGTTAAAGTTTCCACTCCTGTGATACAAAGCATCGCAGGCGAAGTATGTGTATAGCCCCTCTAGTTAAATGGTAGATTATAGGGGGGCATTTGGGGGGATGGTAAACCCCCATACACTGCTGAAATAAAGGAAATATGTTTAAATATCTTAGATTAGTGCATCTCTATGAATGGTAATATAACAGTCTGAGAACTTTGTGTGTTTTGTTCTGTGCATGTTCAGTACCTTAAGCGTTGTCAGCCTAGACATCTTTATGTATACTTGAATTCTCGGAGTGTTATTTTACCTATATTTTTCTTTCAATACACTTGCAGAAGGTGATAAACTGACTGAAGAATGTTTCCTATGATAAATCCCAGAGTAATATTTAAGTTTAATGTATGCTATTGATACCTTCTGCTTAAAACAATGCATAAACTGTGTTGCTTTGTGAGAAAATGGATATTCCAGCTGTTCCTTATTTTATGAATGCATCTTTCACCTTGTTTTAGATTAGCAACATTACATGGGATTATTTTTTCACTAAAAAGTATTCAGTGTTCATGTAGAAGATATTTCTGAAATGATACTTTTCTGCTTCTCCCTGTAGGATTCAGCTCTATGCACACATTCACGCTGTCTGTTCTGTGCTTATTTCACTTGCACAGGTTTAGGACACAGGATGGAAATGTTGAATATTCATTTTAATAAAATTAAAGGTTCAAAGCAATAACTGGATGTGCCATATGTTAAAGGGCATTTCACTGAGCCACATAGCTTGATAGCAATATGACAACAGGAAAGTCATAACCTTTCAGTGCATAAAACATTGCTAGCCTTTTTTTCATTGTGTTACCATGTACAGGTAGGAAAACTGAAATTGCTGTGCCTGTGTATGACCTCTGTGTATGACCTCTGTGTATCACCACTGTATAGGCCTATAGTCAGGAACTAAGCTCCTGTATTGAAATGGAAATGAACTTATTCAAAAAACTAGTGCAAGCAACAAACTGCAATGTCATTATCAAGTTATCAATATACATCTTACAGTGGTCTAACTTTAGTAAAGTAAAGAAAGTTGCCCTCCTACTGCAAAGAAAGTAATTGAAACACTATTAGGTTAAAATAGTGGAATTACAACCAAAACCTTGTATCCAGATTTGGATAATGGTGAAAGGATAAAACCTATGCTAGACTTGTGGGTGTGTGCAGCATGGTGCAGCGGCAGTAAACAGAGTCCAAATGCAAATAACAGAACTTGTATTGAAATCATGGCCCAAAGATACAAACAGCCCAGTGGGAGGACATTCAACTGGGAACACTCACAGTTCTGAACAGTAATGCAGACCAGACCAGAGCAGGTCCTATGAGGTCCAGCGTCTGTCTCTGAGGGTGGATTGCAGCTTAACCGGTCTGTGCACGATTGGGAGGATTCCTGGAAGGATAGCATGTACCAACTCTGTCCCTGCTCATCCGGATCCTTTTCCTAACACTATTCACTTTCCATGACAGACGGGTAAAATGTCCCTGCACTGTCCACTCGCAAAATCTGTGCCATACCCAGGAGCCAGGGTCTTAAATAGACTCTGCCTGACCGAAGATAGCCGCAAGAGTCAAATGGGCAACAGCATCCAACAGGATCGCTTCCCCAGTGACCCAGGAAACCATAGAGGAACAGGTTCCTCCTGACTTCCTCTCCTCCTGCAATGTTGTCATCATGACACAAAGTAAAGGACAATTTCAAATAATAGAGTTTAACTGCAAATGGAGAAATCTCCCAGTGGGAACTCCTGTTCTGCTAACAACCATCAAAGGTAGGATTTCCTCTTACTTTGGGGAAGATTCCTCCCACTTTCTTTTGTGTGTATCCAGAACAATGGGGGGCAGATAATCATGAAAACTGAATGAGGGTCTAACCCTTTTAAGCCTTATCCACTTCAATAAATGTTTTTAGCCCTGTCTGTGCTGCCACACTGGACACATGTCACTGGGGCAGAAAGATAAACATTAAAAAGAAAATCTTAACCTTGATGTTCCAACCCTTCCCTGCACTATCCAAAACCAAAGTTGTGGCTAGAGTTTCATTTTTTCACTAAGTTGACTAAAGCAAAATGAGCTGAAACTAGTGTCATTGATTACTGAACTTTGTAAATAACCATTGCATTTTGCAAATACCTATTTATAATTCTGATAAAGTTTTAAGGGGCCAGACAGCACTTTATCAGAGGCTCAGAAAATGTAGTAACTGTTTTCAGTTTGGAGTTGAATGATATCAAAGCTTGAAGGCTATCATCCTTGTGCACACATAGGTACTTCGAGACACTGTCACCTTGCCTATTCAGAAGAAAGTGACAGGGTCTTTGTAAAGGACCCCCATTCCCAGCTCACTGATACTCACCTTGCCAGTGCTTCTTTGCCAGTTCTTTCTCTGTAACAGTCAACACCAAAATCCCCAGTGTTGGCTGAAATCATATGCTAAGGAGAGTAGTGACAGCAGTCCCCTTGTCATGTGACAGTGCTTAGGCTTAGCGATTGACTGCTACAACCGAGCACTGTCATACAGTACGAGGTTGCATACCTGAAAGCGCACGGTATCGTTGCTGGCTGTGATGCAGCACTAGCGAGATGAGTCGGGGAGGGGCTGCCCTTTGCAAAGACACTGACACTTTGACACTGCTTCATTAAAACAGATATAAAAAAGCAATTGAAAGGATAGCATGAGGCAAGTGTGAAGTTTCGACACACTGAGGTTTTACACATGAACCTATTATTATTATTATTATACAGGATTTATATAGCGCCAACAGTTTTCTCAGTGCTTTACAATATAAAGAGAGACAAAACAGCAATGATACAGTTCAGTACAAGAGGGATAGGAGGGCCCTGCTCCTCGGAGCTTACAATCTATGAGGGAGGGGCTAGTGGTACAAAAGGTAATAACTGTGGGGCATGAACTGATAGGAAGAATAGAAAATTCCGTTATTAGCTGAAGGTGGGATAGGCTTCCCTGAAGAGATAGGTTTTCAGAGATCGCCTAAAAGTGGGCAGAGTAGGTGATAGTCAGATAGATTGGGGTAGAAAGTTCCAGAGGATGGGGGAGACTCTGGAGAAGTCCTGGAGACGAGCATGGTATGAGGAGACAAGGGAGCTAGAGAGCAGGAGGTTGTGGGGTGAGCAGATAAGACGGTTTGGGTGATATTTGGAGACAAGATTGGTGATGTAATTTGGGGCAGAGTTATAAATGGTTTAATATGTTAATGTTAATGTTTTGAATATTTATATGTTGGGCAACGGGAAGCCAGTGGAGGGATTGGCAGAGACGGATGGCAGATATGGAACAGTAAGTAAGGTGGATGAGTCTGGCAGCAGCATTCATGATAGACTGAAGAGGGGATAGCCTGTAATTAGGTAGGCCAATGAGGAGGGAGTTACAATAGTCAAAGCGAGAGATAACAAGGGAGTGAATAAGTTGCTCAGTGGTTTCAGAGGTTAAGTATCTTGGAGATGTTGCGGAGGTGAAGTCTACAAGATTTGGACAGTGATTGGATTTGGGGCTGAAAGGACAGATGGGAGTCTAGGATTACACCTAATACCCTGGCATGAGGGGAGAGACTGATGGTCGTATTATTGATCTTGATGGAGAAGTCAGGAGAGGGGGCACGGGCTGGAGGCATTAGTATGAGCTCCGTTTTGGAAAGATTGAGTTTGAGGAAGTGGAGTGACATCCATGCTGATATGTCACTTAGTAGGTTAGTAATGCGAGAGGAGACTGAAGGGACAAGGTGAGGAGTAGAAAGATAGATTTGTGTGTCATCAGCATAGAGTACTTAAAGCCATGGGAGTTTATCAAGTGACCAAGGGAGGAGGTGTAGATGGAGAAGAAAAGGGGTCCAAAGACAGAACCTTGAGGAACCCCTACAGAAAGAGGATGTGGAGAGGAGGAGACAGAGTTATAGGTGATGTTGAAGGAGAGCTGCGATTAGTAGGAGGAGAACCAGGAGAGAGCAGAGTCTCAGAAGCAAAGAGAGTGGAGTTTTTTGAGGAGGAGGGGATAGTCAACAGTATCAAAAGCCGCAGAGAGGTCCAGTAGTAAGAGTATGGAGTAGTGGCCATTGGTTTTAGCAGTTAGTAAATCATTGGTGAGCTTTAGTAGGGAAGTTTCAGTGGAGTGTAGTGAGCGAAAGACAGATTGTAAAGGATCAAGAAGGTTGTTGTCAGTGAGGTAGGAGCTCAGGCGATTGTAGACTAAGCGTTCTAAGTCTTTAGAGGTAAATGGGAGCAGGGAGATGGGTCTTAGGTTGTTCAGGTTGGTGGGGTCCAGCGAGAGCTTTTTAAGTATGGGAGTGATCTGTGCATGCTTTAGAGGAGTGGGGAAGGCACCATTACAGAGGGAGAGATAAGTTAGAAGAAGAGGGTGACTGTAGTAGTTGAGAGGGGACAGGATCCAGGGGGCACTTGGTGAGACGGGCTTCTGGGAAATCTTCAGTGACCTCTTCAGTTGTAGCAAGGTCAAAAGAGGAAAGTGTTGAGGGAGGTTTAGTATAAGGTATGCTGAGTGGGATAGATGCATCAGAAGCAAAGAAGTCATCAAGAGAGCGCGACTCTAGTCCAGGAGGCCGGTAGATCACTGCAATCCTCAGAGAAATGGGAGAAAGCAGCAGAATGCAGAAGAGAAGGATAGAGAAGGAGAGTTAGAGAGGACTTGAAAGGTGCTCAGTGGGGATAGAAGCAAAACAGCTCCACCTCCTTTCCAACCACTGGGTCTGGGTGAGAAAGTCCAAAGAAGGCCACCATAGGAAAGTGCTGCTGGAGAAGCAGAATCTGATGCTTGAAGCCAGGTTTCTGTAATTGCTAGTAGATTAAGGGAGTGGGAGACAAAAAGGTCATGGACAGAGGTGAGCTTATTACAGACAGAGCGGGCATTCCAGAGTGCACATGAAAAAGAAAGGGTGGTTTTTAGGAGCATGGGGATTGAGATTAAATTGAGTGGTTTGCAGCTATTCTTGGAGGAAGGAGGGTGCCTGGTGTGGGGGTGAGATACTGGAGGACCAGAGTTTGGGGAGATATCCCTAGAGGTTAGGAGAAGAAGGAGGGTGAGGAAAGTAAGATGGGAACAGGATGTATATGAGTGCACATGCCTTCCTGTCCTGGTGTTTGGGTCAGCAGGTGAGTAAGGTATTAGCAGGTGATGAGTGCAGCAGTAGGGAGATGGTAGAAGTGAGGGTAAAATGTATAAGCTTTGGGGGTGGAGCAGAGGGGTAAAGAAATGAGATTTTGAGAACAGAAGATAGTAATATGAATAGGAAAAGTAGAGGGGGCATATTAAAAGGTACATGGAGTGGGAATCAAACTTGTAGGAGATGTTTCCCAGTGTGCTTGCTTGCAGTCCATCCAGCGTGTAGTAGAGTTCTATGTTGCATCTTCCTGTTGCTTGAGTTATCCTGGTTTAGTTTAGTTAACCTGGCTGTGTTCAACTGCTGTTTTGCACTCCAGCATAAAATGTACTCATGCAGGACAATGCCCTGTCTGTGACTATACCCCCCCTGCGACTTCTCTCATAAACTGGTCTAAATTTAAAAGGAGATGATCAACTGAGCAACTCTTCTCCAACCCAATTAGGAACTGATAAGGATCACATGAATTTGGGAGGGGTTGGTCAAAACCAGACCAGCCCCAGACACAGGACAAAGTCATAAAAGATGATTGATTCTCTGATCACAGAAAGGCAAAGGAGGTGAGAATCAATCTCCACAGACAAGAAGATATAGGACTAATTATCCTGAGTTTTGCAGAAAGTCAGTGCATAGCAAGGAGACAGTTTAAGGTGGAGATCACATAACAGCATTTACCTGTGAAAAAGCAGAGAGGACATGATCAGAGGGCTGTATTCAACTGTTGTTTTGTACTCCAGCAGAAAATGCACTCACGCAGGACAATGCCCCATATGCGACTGTACCCCCTGTTTATTTGCCCCATAGATATCCATTGTAGTGACTAATTTGTTTCATAAAATTGCAGGGGGAGGAAGCAGAGAGCATACCGACCAGAAGCATTGAGCTAGGGGTACTGTGGCACTCTCCTAGAGCTGTATCTAGGAAAGGACAGCACAGAGTTCAGTGCATTTAACATTGACAAGTCCTAGCCAGACATGTTAGAGTTCACATGCACATGCGGGGGGGTAGGGGGGATTGCTTTTACATTTTCTAAATTTTTTACCTATTTTAATAAAATTTAATTTGTACACTGTTTTTTAAAAGTTGATTAACGACTCACCTGTCTACAGCTCTGAACCCAGAAGTGATTAAATGCTTTTCGCTTGCAGGTTCATTAATCACAAAAGAGATAGGGGAACATCAGCAGCTGTGAGCTTGTTTTAACCCCTTGGATACCAAGATGTGTATAAATGTATATTGGTAGACAAGGGGTTAAGTATTGTAAGGGGAACTGGTGTTGTCTGTAAATGTCCAAAAGACAGGGACACCTAGGAACAGCCAAAGTAGGTTCGTCCTGCATTTTTATTCAGTAAAGCAGTAAACAAACATGCTGAAGGGTTTTCTACAGCAAGTCCATATCATAAAACGAAACATCTGCTCACCTGAGCCACTAAGTAAACTCAAGTCTATACCTGACATACAGAGCTCCCATTAATGTTTTCCCTAAACAAAAATGTCTGCTAACTTTTTAGTGTTCTGTTATCAGTCACCCTTTTCACCCAGCCAGAGGCTCCCACAGTAGAGGAATTGAAAAAGAGAGACTCTAGCATCAATCAGCTCACATATATACTGTAAAGGCCTGTGGACAACTGAGGCTAATTAATGAGGTCTGGCTACCAGGTAAGATATAGTTAGGAATATATGCTTATTCCCACCAGAGTTATACAAAACCTCCAGGCTTAGGGTCCCAAACCAGGACTTGTTAAGGTATATGTAAAGCCTTTCCTTGTAAGACAACCCATGCATATAGAACCCCCCCCCCCTTTTTTCATCACATTCCCTTTTTTTCTCAGCTGCATAGAGAGGTGAGGGTGGAGAAACTGCATCACACTGGTCTTCCCAGTGAATGGCTGTGCATGGGGGGGCATGCCAGGACAAGCCTGATCATTGGAGGAGAGCAGTCTGAGTTCACAACACAGCCAACAAACTGACCATGATGTGTTCTCATGCCTAATGTGGTCAGTGTTTGATACAAAAACAGAAGGACTGGCAGAACACCAGGGCTTTCACACTTTTTCATACAAGTACATGGTACAGCAGGCACATATCAGGAATATGAAATATTGGGTTTACATAATCTTCAAGATCTGAGAACACAACCAAGTTTGTTTCCTCCATAGCAGTTGCCTACCCTGACGTCTCTCATCATGTATAGCTGATTAGCCTTGGTGACACATATACACCCTCCACAATCCTGCAGTGACTTTATATATATATATATATATACAGTCATGGCCGAAATTGTTGGCACCCTTGATATTTTTCCTGAAAATCAAGTATTTCACACAAAAAAGGTATTGCATTAACACATGTTTTGCTATACACATGTTTATTCCCTTTGTATGTATTGGAACAAATATAAAACAGAGGCAGAAAAGCAAATATGACATAATGTCATACAAAACCCCAAAAATGGGCTGGACAAAAGTATTGGCACCCTTAACTTAATATTTGGTTGCACACCCTTTGGAAAACATAACTGAAATCAGTCGCTTCCTATAACCATCAATAAGCTTCTGACACCTCTCACCCGGAATTTTGGACCACTCTTCCTTTGCAAACAGCTCCAGGTCTCTCTTATTGGAAGGACACCTTTTCCCAACAGCAATTTTAAGATCTCTCCACAGGTGTTCAATGGGATTTAGATCTGGGCTCATTGCTGGCCACTTCAGAACTCTCCAGCGCTTCTTTGCCATCCATTTCTGAGTGCTTTTTGACGTATGTTTGGGGTCATTGTCCTGCTGGAAGACCCAGGATCTTGGACGCAAACCCAGCTTTCTGACACTGGGCCCTACAGTGCGACCCAAAATCCTTTGGTAATCCTCAGATTTCATGATGCCTTGCACACAGTCAAGGCACCCAGTGCCAGAGGCAGCAAAACAACCCCAAAACATCATTGAACCTCCACCATATTTTACCGTAGGTACTGTGTTTTGTTCTTTGTAGGCCTCATTCCGTTTTCGGTAAACAGTAGAATGATGTGCTTTACCGAAAAGCTCTATCTTGGTCTCATCTGTCCACAAGACGTTTTCCCAGAAGGCTTTTGGCTTACTCAAGTACATTTTGGCAAACTGTAGTCTTGCTTTTTTATGTCTCTGTGTCAGCAGTGGGGTCCTCCTAGGTCTCCTGCCATAGCGTTTCATTTCATTTAAATGTCGACGGATAGTTCGCGCTGACACTGATGCTCCCTGAGCCTGCAGGACAGCTTGAATGTCTTTGGAACATGTTTGGGGCTGCTTATCCACCATCCGGACTATTCTGCGTTGCAATCTTTCATCAATTTTCCTCATCCGTCCACGACCAGGGAGATTAGCTACAGTGCCATGGGTTGCAAACTTCTTGATAATGTTGCGCACTGTGGACAAAGGCAAATCTAGTTCTCTGGAGATGGACTTGTAACCTTGAGATTGTTGATATTTTGCCACAATTTTGGTTCTCAGGTCCTCAGACAGTTCTCGTCTCCTCTTTCTGTTGTCCATGCTTAGTGTGGCACAGACAGACACACAATGCAAAGGTTAAGTGAACGTCTCTCCTTTTTATCTGCTTTCAGGTGTGATTTCTATATTGCCCACACCTGTTACTTGCCCCAGGTGAGTTTACAGGAGCATCACATGCTTGTAACATTCTTATTTATCCGCAGTTGTGAAAGGGTGCCAATACTTTTGTCCAGCCCATTTTTGGAGGTTTGTGTGACATTATGTCGAATTTGCTTTCTTTCCTCCCTTTTTTTGTTTTGTCCCAATACACACAAAGGGAATAAACATGTGTATAGCAAAACATGTGTTAATGCAATACGTTTCGTGAGAAATACATGATTTCCTGGAGAAATATCAAGGGTGCCAACAATTTCGGCCATGACTGTATATATATATATATATATATATATAAACCCAATCATGAAAAAAGCTTTAATGTTTATTCAAAATTGAATTTCAGTATGTATAGATGCAGATGCAGCTTTCAATAAAATAATACCTGGCGATCCTTTCATGAAGGTCCTTGTGCAGGCACTTGCTATTGGGTAACATCTCTCTGTCCATATCTCCCAGTTGTGCTCCTGTGTTGTCTCCCTATGACACAGGCTTCCAGTAGAGACTATAAGAAACCATTTCAACACACATTAGGCAGGCATGTTCCAATGTTGTCACTATGAGGAAACCAACCATGAAAAGAGTGTGGCTTCAGAGATGGTGCAGGAGATCAGCAATACTGAGGTGCAACATAGGAAAAAAGGAAAGATACAATGCGCATGAACAAACTGAATTCTGTAAAGCTGACTGTCTTCGGTGTTTAACCTCTTGGCGCCGGTCGCACGCAAATGTACGGCCTCCTGGCGTTTGGGCCTTGACACCGAGTGGCTGCACATTTGCGTGCAATTAAGAAAAACATATGTGCTGAGAGTGCACACCCAGTGAGCTCCCAGCACACGTCCGGTATTCACGGAAAGGTCTCGATCTCCTCTTTCGATCGGGACCTTTCCCAATCATGTGGCGGCGAATCACGGCAGTCACATGACCCTAAAACCCCACCCTGCCTCCCAGCTTCTGAAACCCTTAATGGACCAGATGTATGTCTTAGTTTCATTGTTTCATGGCCTGGTAGTTTTACTAATTCAGATAATTGGAAACAATTAAGATAACAAAGAAGTACACCAGAGAGGAGTTCAAAAAAGAGTAATACAACACTTTCTTACATGTTCTTTTTAGTTTGCTAGAATTAAAGCAGAGCTCCACTCAAAAGGGGAAATTCTGCTTTAATGCTTCATTTCCCGCTCCCTGTTAAAGATTGGCACCTTTGGGGAGCAGGGGTACCCGAATTTGACAGATACTTTCTCCCACTTCCACTGTGATCGCCTAGGCGATCGGAAGTGGAAGTTGTCCTCCCTCCCTGTAGTTTTCTGGGACACATGACAGGCCCCATAAAACTATGGGACCACTCACAAAGCGCAGCGCTACTTGCACATGTGCAGTGGGCACCTGAATGTTAAGCTGTCACAGATGGCTGCCCACAATAAAGATGCCAGAACCAGGGACACAGAATGGCCGGTGAACCCAGCCGCAGTGAGGACACCGCTGAATTCTGGAACAGGTGAGTGTCTGTTTTGTAAAAGGCAGCAGCTAAAGTTTATGTAGCTGCTGACTTTTATTTTTCTTATTTTGACTGGACCTCCGCTTTAAGCAATATGGCATGGAACACACATTGTACTATTCAAATTATTCAACATAATTTTAAACTGCAGTTTTTGCCAGATGTGCAGTAAATAATTATATCATGTGATACTACATGCTTGAATATTTATTTAATAGTACTATGATTGACTTAATCTCTTTAAATTGTTCCAAAGTTAAAAATTGCCCCCAACCAGTTTGCTATTCAGTATCTTGCCATGGCATTATAGCCGAGAGGGATTCCGAGTGTTGAAATAAGTTAGCATTACCAGTCTAATTTACATTTAAAATCAGTTACATTTATAACAGATGTTTTCTGGATGAATGTTTATTACTGCACTTGGATACAATCTGCATAATACACACACTTGCCTCTCCATTTAAACTCCGATTTCTGATTGGGCAGTGTTCAGTAGATAAGCAAACACATATTGTACATATGATGGATTGAGCAATGTGATTATGTTAATGATACTTTTCAGGGATCAGGACACATTCCATGACATATTTACGGCAACTATGGCTCTGTCAAACAACGCTGCAGTATAGGTGGTTTAAACCGAGCCCTTGTTTCAAAGAAAGCCAGGCCCTATGTATTATGTGACCATAAATTAACAGTCTGTATGAGTTATTTATTCTATGCAGCTGTTGTTTCTTTCTCGAGTTACAAAAAAATGATCGGTGTATGAAGAGAAGCGTAACGTGGAGAGTAGATGAGCCCCGTCAAAGTTTTCTTTGTGCTATGTTTTCGGGTCAAGGACTGATGCTATGCATTAATGACAAAGTGTTTTTTTTCATAGGATAAAGTGAATGTATGTGCAAATTGCAATGGTGTGCCGTTAAGCTACTGGGGCCTAGCACAGCTGTCCATAATATATACATATAATCCCTTCTGAGGTACTGATATGTGCAAAGAAAAAAAAAGTTTAAATATGTTCCATAAAAAAACATTCATATATAATCTTTCATTTAAAAAGATGCATTTTTTTATGGGCAACAACTTTAGTTACCTTCCCCCCAGTTTGTGCCTGTTGATGTGATGCAACGGCTAAAGATGACCACAAACACAGATTTTGCTTACAACTGATTTGTTAGAGCAACAAAATGATTGACTATGTTGTCTGAGGGCTTACCTCATTGGACATAAATTAAATAGATTGTTTAGGTAGGTCATCATAAAGCAGATAAGAAACTGCTGTTACAAGGCAACCTTTAAGCATTTAAAGTGTTACTAAACCCACAACAGTAAAATCAGTCTGTATATGCAGTAAAGCATGCGTGTTATACTCATTGTGGAACCTAGGGGTTAATCCTCTTCATTATGTAAAAAACTCTGTTTGATCCTGTCTTCTCTGATCCTCCACTTCTTTTGCTGTCCCCATTCCGTCTGCCATAGCACAGAGCAGCAGTGGCAAGTCTGCACATGCTCTGTTTGGTGTGTATTGCTAGAGAGCTTTTTTTTGGGAGGGTGCATGAGATCTGCACAGGGCCAATCAGCGCTGTCCAGACAGAGGGTCAGGGATTATGCAGCCTCATAGGACAGTCAGATGAGAATGAAAACTCATCATACAAGCAGGGGCGGACTGTCCGCCCCTGTATACAAGATTAACCAGTGCTCAGCTGGACACTGATAGAAGTTACAAGACTGCAATATACTGCTGATGAGAAAAGGTATTTAGCAATTTATATTTACTAAAATAATTACATTTCCAAGTTCTGTGTACTGTGGAAGATTGGATATGGTGAATGCAGGGTTCTGAGTTTAGTAACAGTTTAACTACAGTGTAGAAAGACACATCACAATGTCAGAACTTACCTAAAGACATCAGGGATTCCTCTAGGTGTGCGTTTGATGTTCCATAGTTGGCTTTCTGGAAATCATATGGGTTTTGCACATTTTAGCTACACTATGATGAAGTAGCCTTCTTCAACCTGGTATGTGTAACAATGTCTTCTCTATTCTCTTTGTTTGCAGCTAGAGTACAGACAGGTTAAATGTCAACAAAGCAACCAGTAATGGCAGCCCCTAAATCACATGAAGAACAATGCAAAGGTAAGAAAATAGTTGCAAAGCTTCTTGGTATCCCTGGATATATTTAAAAAGTGAATGTATTTGATAAGTACAGTTATGTACTGTTTTATGTCAGCTTGAGTCTCGCTGTACACTGACAGATGCAGTAACAGCATTAATCTGTGCAGCTACTCTTATGTACCAATGTGGTCACATTGAGATGAACATATTCACTATTCATATCCATTCCAGGCAGTGTGTATGGAACTAAAGTATGGCAATAAAGAAAAGAGGAGTTTAGTCTTTGGCTTAATTTTTTGAACTGGTATTCCAGTTTACCTGCTGGTAGTTTACTCAATATGGCTTTGTGAAAACATCCAAGCATACAGGAATGCTGTATTACAAAATACGTGTATGTATATATTTTCATTATTCACCAAAGCCTAACAAAAACAACAGTAATGACCAGGAATTTCAGACATAATGTGGGAAAATCATCCTTCTACAGTCTTTATGGTTTACAGCATGCGTGTAAATAGTGTAATATTTTTAATAGTAATAGATGACCATTGCTACTCTTTAAAGGAGCTTGAAACCTATAACTGCAAAAAAGGAAATAGAAAATGTTAGAATGTAAATTCTCCCTCCCCACAAAATGTTTTAGTAGGCAATAACAGGATGAAAGTAGAAAATCTCTTGCTATGGATATTTTATACATAGTTACATTGGTCCAACTTGGAACAATTTAACTAAGCATATACCATACCTGTGACCCTTATATACAAAAAACTTGGAGAACAGAAATGGGAATTCTTCAAAAAGACTATATGTGGACACACTGTAAAATATATTCCCATGGGCAACAAGTTAAAAGGCTAAAAATCAAACCTACGTGGCTTACGGTCAAAGTTAAAAAAGCTATAGATAATAAGAAAAGAGCTTTTATTAAATATAAAAATGAAGGAACACTATCATCATTTAAACATTACAAAGAATATAACAGAATATGCAAAAAGAAAGTTAGGCTGCAAACACTGAAAACGAACGGCAGATTGCAAAAGATAGCAGGACCAACCCCAAAAAATTCTTCAAATATATTAATCATAAAAAGGTCTGGTCTGAGCATGTAGGCCCTTTACAAAATAATCTAGAGTGGGTGACTGGGGACAAAGAAGGCAAATTTATTAAATACCTTCTTCAGCTCTGTGTATACAAATGAGCATGGGGAAGCTCTTGTCCATAATAGGCAAGGTATTGACACAGCTCCAGATGATCCACATTGGCTCACAATTGATACGATCCAAAAATATTTAGACAGAATAAAGGTAAATAAAGCACCTGGACTGGATGGCATACACCCACCCATGGATAGGCTAAGGCCAATGTGGTGCCAATATTTAGAAAGGGGTCAAAAGTTTTACCAAGTAAATATAGGCCTGTTAGTTTAACTTCTATAGTTGGGAAGATACTGGAGAGTTTAATAAAAGACCACATAGATGAGTTCTTGCTGTAAAAAAATATTTTAAGCAACTGACAGCATAGATTCATGAAAGACAGAAGTTGTCAAACAAATCTGATTTCTTTTTATGCGGAGGAGAGCAAAACCTTGGACAGAGGGGTGGCGGTGGACATGGTATACTTGGATTTTGCAAAAGCGTTTGCCACTGTTCCCCACACATGGCTAATGTGTAAGGTAAAGTCTACGGGCTTGGAAAAATCAGTATGTAAATGGATAGAAAACTGGCTAAAAGATCGTATTCAAAGAGTAGTGGTTAATGATTCATACTCTGAATGGTCTTGGGTCATCAGTGGTGTACCCCAGGGTTCAGTGTTGGGGTCCTTACTTTTTAATATATTTATAAACGATATAGGGTCTGGGGTTAAAAATCCCATTTCAGTCTTTGCAGATGACACCAAGCTGTGCAGTGGAATAACGTCCTTACAGGATGTCTTCAACTTACACGCCGACCTCAATGCACTGTTTAATTGGGCAACTATGTTGCAAATGAGGTTTAATGTTGATAAATGTAAGGTTCTGCACTTGGGGGCTAAGAATATGCATGCATCATACATACTAGGGGGAGTACAACTGGGGGAAACAATGGTGGAGAAGGATCTGGGAGTTCTGGTAGATCACAAGCTTAATAATGGCATGCAATGCCAAGCTGTAGCTTCTAAAGCGAGCAAAATCCTCTCTTGTATTAAAAGAGGTATAGACTCCAGAGAGAGAGAGATATCATATTACCCCTGTACAAATCATTAGTAAGACCTCAACTGGAATATGCAGTTCAGTTTTGGGCACCAATTCACAAAAAGAACATTGGGGAACTGGAGAAAGTGCAGAGAAGGGCAACCAAACTGATAAGAGGCATGGAGGAGCTCAGCTATCAGGAAAGATAAGAGGAACTGAATGTATTCTCTCTTGAGAAGAGGAGATTAAGGGGGGATATGATCAACATGTATAAATACATCAGTGGTTCATATAGTGAACTCGGTGTAGAGTTATTCACCCTGAGGTCATCACAGAGAACAAGGGGGCACTCTTTACATCTGCAGGAAAAGAAATTTAATCTCCAAACACGGAAAGGTTTCTTCACATTAAGATCTGTGAAAATGTGGAATAGACTCCCTCAAGAGTTGGTTCTGGCCAGCTCAGTGGATTGCTTTAAAAAAGGGCTGGATTCTTGGATACACAGAATATAACTGGTTATTAACATTTATAGGTAAAGTTGTTCCAGGGAATATCGATTGCCTCTCAGGGATCAGGAAAGAATTATTTTTCCTGCAGGAGCAAATTGGAGGAGCAAAACCCACCAACCTGTCTGCACCCATGGAGCACTCACCGCAATATGACAGATCTGACAGTTGCTAATCAGATGTAAACAATTGGGTGGAGCTAGAGGTGATGTCTCCTTTTTTTAATTAAACAACTTATCAAAAACTGTTGTTTTGGGTTTTTTTTCAATTAAAGGAATTTTTCAAAAGTCTGGCATCTCTATTTTTTTCTAAATATAACCCTTTAGTGAATGGGTAGGGGTACAAGTATCCATTACTCATTCACAAGGGGGAGAGGGAAGCATCAGGGTGCCCCCCTTATTTCAAAGTGTACCTTGATACTAATGAGCCCCCCGGCCCGCAGACCCCCACAACCAGGGTTGTGGGTAAGAGGCTCTTGTCCCCATCAACATGGGGACACTGTTCCAATGCTGAGTGCACGTGCCCTGGTCCAAGGTAAGCCGCAGTCCCCCCCTCCTTTCCTGCCCTGCCAGGCCTGTTCTTGGATCATGGGTCTGGTAGGAATTTAGGGAGGACCCCACACTTTCCCCCCATTTTTTGGGGGTTGGGTTCCCTTAAAAGTCCTACCAGGCTTAAAGAGCCTGGTAGGGCTTTTAAGGGGTACTCCACGCACTCACCCCCATTTTTGGGAGGTGGAGTTCCCCTTAAAAGTTCTACCAGGCCCAAAGAGCATGGTAGGGCTTTTAGGGGGGAATCCCACGCACTTTTTTTGTGGGGTCCCTCCTAACCTTCCAAGAAGACTTAAAGGGTCTGGTGTGGGTTGGGGGGACCCCACACTGTTTTCTTTTTTAATGTATTTTTTGTCTGTTTGGTGGGGTTTTTGGGGAGAGTGTTCTCTCCTCTGTCTTTTATTGTATCCAGCAACACACTGCATAAGGATGCAGCGTAAGCAGCCTTATATAGTGTGGGGCATGGACTTAGCCATGAGCAATGATTGGTCAAAGCCAGTGCATTGTGAGAGCCATGATTGGTCAAAGCAATGCACCTGACCACAGCTCAGGTGCAATACTTTGGCCAATTACAGCACAATGCATTGTGAGAGAGCAATGCATTGTGGGGCACTCGTCAGACAAACAGCCCGCTGAAAGCCCTTACCATTTGTGTGTTCGGCGAACACACGAATGGCCGATGTTCGAGTTGAACTTAAGTTTGACTCGGACATCAAGCCCATCAATACCTATGGGTATTGTTTGGAAGGATTCATTTTCATCCCTTCAATCCTGATGTTCTTGTATGCCAATTTGTGTTACGATATATATCCTCATCTCTGCCTAACTTTTTACACAGTTGACTACCCCCACCCTCTCCTTAGCTCCAATTGTTTTACTGCTAAGAATTTATTCCCTTCTTATATTACATTTTATGCTATGAGATTGGATATCTCTTTAAGAACCATCCTGTCTTTTCTTAGTCCTCTTTCTGCCTGATACCAAGGGTTAGAAACATTTAATTTAATGTACGGCTGTTGTCTGGTTGGTCTTTCCCCTGAAAATGTTCTATCTATCTATCTATCTATCTATCTATCTATCTATCTATCTATCTATCTATCTATCTGTCTGTCTGTCTGTCTGTCTGTCTGTCTGTCTGTCTGTCTGTCTGTCTGTCTATCTATCTATCTATCTATCTATCTATCTATCTAGCTATCTATCTTTCTTTCCCTGAGGTCAGTGGTTGGGTATGTTAGGTTTTAGCCCTTCCTATAGTTGTCTAAATGTCTCTTTCAGTATTGTACATAGTGGGGTTTATTTACTAAATCAGGCTCACGTCTGCATAGGTACCAATCAGTTTCCAGCTTTTATTGCTAAAGCTTAATTGAATATGCTGAGGTAGAAGCTGATTGGTTTCTATGCAGAAGTGAGCCTGATTTTCACTCTCCAGCTTTAGTAAATACATCCCAGTATGTCTGCTTTTACTCTGGTGCTTAGCCCAGTAAACATCATGTTTTATTGACCACTTTAGTTTCTGGTCTAGTGTTTCTTCTGTTCAGGTGGTGTGAAGGTTTTGGTGGATGGTTGGTTGGTCCTCCATTTTGTTGAGTAAATGTCATTGCTCATTGCTTTGGCAGGAATACTATATTGCTTTTTGATCGCTAGATGGAGTCTGTTCCTCAACTGGGGAGTAACAGCATTGCGTTACCATGGTATTGGCTTGTGGTAGGGCAGGGAGGCTATAGCTCTGCCTCCCCTTGGCTGCCTTTGTGTTGGGACACTGGCCTGGCCCCTCTGCTCCCATGCAGTATGAGCTCTGACTTGTATTGTCTGGGAGAGGATGGATGGTTGTCTGGATGAGGTGGCGTCATGGGGATGTTGGGCGGTTCAACTGCCCCACCATCACTGCGCATGCGTGCTGCCTGGCAATATGTCCATGTTGATGTGCATGCCATTCTGTTGGTGCATGTTCGGTGGCACATCCACACACTTTGGGATATTCCAACGCTAGACACCAGAAATAGCGTGTGTAGCAATGGGGGGGGGGTTGATTTCTGCCCCTATACAACCCCAAGGGTGAATTAGCATCAGTCTTACACAGTACCTTTGGAGTGAGCTGAAGTTATGACAGTCTGAGGTGGGTTTATGATATTTATATTGGAAGCTGTTGGAGCACTTAACTGATATGAAGTAATTTGTTATTGAGGCTTATGAATGGTGTATAAATGGTATTACAGCATAAAGCATGAGGTGGATACATATATATCTTCTGTTGAATAGGTTGTTACATCTGATTTTGGGAATTTCTTTCCCTTCATACTGTGTCGGCCCATAACCCCTGTGTGTGGCCCCTCCCAGGAGCTTCTTACCCATATCTCACCTGTTTACATCCAACTGCTCTTCCTCTGGTTTGGTCATGTGGTGTGGTGTGGACAATCGTCAGAACGGGTACTTTTATTATAAAAAATAATGTATTTCTTGCTATCCTGTGTGATCATAATACAAGGGTATGATGTTTAATACAGTACTGGGCAGCACAGTGGCTAAATGGGTAGCACTTCTGCCTGGCAGCACTAGGGTCGCTGGTTCGAATCCCAACCCCGGCACCACCTGCCTGGAGTTTGCATGTTCTCCCTGTAACTGCGTGGGTTTCCTCTGGGTACTCCGGTTTCTTCCCACACCGGTTGGTTAATTTGCTCCTGTCTAAATTGGCCCTAGTATGTATATGTATGAATGTGAGTTAAAGACTTTAGATTGTATGCTCCTTAAGGGTTAGGGACTGATGTGAATGTACAATATATGTGTATGTAAAGCGCTGCATAAATTGACGGCGCTATATAAGTACCTGAAATAAATAAATAATACTATACTATATGTAATCATGGGTGATGGTTTATGTGTATTTCATGATGCCCTCTGACAGTTTGTGTGTGTTTGTTGTGTTTCAGTGTTTCCCCCTCTGAATATCTTAACACGCCCATTTGTTGAAACGCGTTTCGATTTACCATTTATGGCATACGTACCAACTTTAATGAAGGAAGGTGGTTTGGGGTTCACTGTACTGAAGGGCTCATAGTACCACTAACTGCTTTTATGGGCGGGTTTATATATCTTGTGTTTTATATTGTGCAATAAAATTTTATATTTTTTATACATATGTATAACTGTTTATTTTTGCCTAAGGGTACTAGAGCACCTAAAAAGTCCCATACACCCTTTTTTCTTTTTCTTTGGACTAACTAAGTAGGGAAATGGTGCTGATGGATCAACTATAGCGGTTATCACATTTTTCTGAGTAAAACCCATGGCTCCTTCTGGTAGCACTTTCTTCCCCTTAGTGGTGTTTACTCTCTCTCAGGTGCTCTGCAGCACCTGTTTGACCCTAGGTTCCCTCCTCTTGGTTATGGCAACTTTCCAAATTGATGGACCTTTCTTCATCTAGCCCTCTTTCACACATTGATTCTTTCAGACACTCTTGCAGTATAATATCCACTTTATTGGATTTCTTTGTGCCTCAGTTAGACTGCTTTTGAACATTCCAACTGTCTAGTAATATCTACAATTCCTATGTACATTGTACTTCAATGGATGATAACAAAAATGCTAAAAATCTCTGTTGATGTTTATTGAGGGAAACCCTTCTGTGTTGTTGGCCTTATGTACTGCTTGCTCACAAAGCTAAGGCATGGCTGTTGAAGGCAAGATTTTACAGGGGTTGCTTTCATGTTTTTTTTTTGTTTGTCAGTGTCACTAACTCTTGCAGTTGGCAGCATGACCCAACCTTTTAAAATTTCTACAATTCATGTGTGAGCTCCATGCACACATGAACTGTAGACATTTGTATTACATCTTTCACTGAACACACTAAAACTGCAGTGGTACAATAGAACAAGCAACATTTCATCTGTAACCTGGGAGCAGTTTTCAATACATTTAGCAAGATGGAGAATGGATGCACTACAGTATGTGTGTACATGTAATAAAAACAAAGAGACACTCAGGCTCAAATGTGCAGCATATCTGTATACTGTATACAGATAATCATGCAATGATTATGTGTGAATAATAGCTATTAATAGAGAGAGTAAAAGTGGTACTCAAGTAGTTGTAGTTAATAATATCCATTCTGGGCAGGAAAGAGTTTTCAGTAATTCTGTCAGGACACTACTTAATAGTGTGTCTGCCTAATAAACTGAAGAAACAAACTACATAAAAGTCATACTTTACCAACCAACATGAGGACGTCTATTGCAAAATGCAATAGTAAAATTCATATGCATAGGAAAAATAAATAAAGGAAATCCTTAAAAAGCTACATATTGTTGTAAAAACATTGTTGCATTTTAAATCTTCTCCAGGATACATTACGAACATACCACTCACCATTCTGATTATCTCAATACCTCAGTTTTACGTTAAATGCATAGTGAGTGTAGAAATTAACTTGAATCTTCACCTTAACATATGTATATGTGGAACTTTCTTGAGTTCATTTCATTTTGCCTTTCAGAATGATTTCAATGGATCCAAAGATCGATATGAGTTCTCCTGTGCACACCTTCCATTCACTCCCCAAACCCAAACTTTTTTTTCTCCGAACTAACCAGAAAACTGTGAATAATCTGAGGTACCGTAAGAATCATGTTGAGATATTGTTCAATTGTTGATGACATTATGATGTTATGGAATGAGCTTGAGGTCCCTGTCCGTCAGATTGTGGCAAAGGATTTGTTCTGTGAGCCATCAAAGTGAAGTAATTTACTCCATTTCAACAGATTTCATGTCCACAGGATGAAAAAAGTGATGTCCATAGGACAATTCTTCATGGCCTGTAAGCCCATTTATTCATACACAAGTAATGGCATTGAACTGATAAAAGATTTTATATGGGTGAATTGCTCAAAGTCAAGGGTATTATGAAAATGCTTAACATAACAAGCAATTGCTCATCTAGCAGAAGGTGGAAGAACATGCCATTTTAGGCCAGATTAATGTAGGCTTTCTAACACATATATTAGAGGCTGGTCTGGCAAGCATGCACAATCAGAACCTACTCATGCAGAAGGATTAGCCAGAGAGAATGTGGAGAAGGGGTAGGGAATAAGTACTGGTGGCACAAACTGCTACCACTGCTTATATCAGAGGGTATTCCACAAAGATATTAGATAGCCTTCTGATTCAACTAAAAATGGTTTTACATGTTGACTGTAACCCCATGTCTATGGATACTATAAGTACTTCCTGGTGCTTAGGCAGGATTGAACTTTTAGGTCCTGTTCACACCTATACATCATAACGCAAGCATTATGGTGCATCAAAACACATGTTGCCTCTTATCCTATTGTTTTTAATGGTTCTGATTCACATTTACTTTATGCATTGTGCTTTGTCATGAAAATAAATTGAGGTACTTTTTTATCTCTTAATGTGGGTTGAAGAGGTCAAGTAAACTCAATAGAAACATATGAAAACATTTGCATTGCAAATGCATAATTACCCACCCCTGGCAACAGGCTTCTGACAATTATGTTGCATTGGTCTGACGTTTGTGGAAATGGACCATGCTGTATTGGGCGCAACATGCTACAACAAATCACAGTGCATTAAAGAAAAAAGCAAAAGAAACTGTGCTTATGTGATGAAAAATGTGTACAAATATTAAGCAGGAGGTGCTACTATTAGACATTTATATACATGATAGTGCTCATTAATACCTAGTAAAATAGTCTAAAAAAACCTATATTGTATGTGGATGCAATCTTAGTAACTGTAGTGGACCTTCTAATTAAAGAAAGGTCATAAAAGCTCTCATATTAATTGTAATAGGGAGTGCTACACCACTCAGGATGTTTTCCAGGGGGAACCAGTAACTTCCAATGATGTTCCATATATCTCCTCCACACTCAGATAAAAACATAAGAAAAAAGCACTCAAATATGCCATTTATTGAAAATTAAAATTGCACTTACAGTGTTCCAAAATTGCACAGTAAAAAACTCTCTTTACCGGCAAAGTACACAAACCACCCATACTTCTGGGAATGGGAGAATGCGATGATGTCAGCACGCAGCTCCTTCCTATGCATTTCGTCATATGTGACGGTGCTCAGGGCATGTGCCAATTGCAAAGCACACTGTACATTCACAGAATTCTGACAAATCTCAATATTTGTTTTTTTCACTCCTAATTCTCACATCCCTGTACATTGTGTTCGCTATGGAACACATTTAATTTTTTTTATATGCATATATATATATATATATACCCTCCCCGCTAATACCACCAACTGTGGAAGGGAGTTGCTTGAGCTAATCTTAATACAGCGGCTATCAGCATAACCTCAGCAAACAGCTTTTGAGACTGTACTCAGAACCCACTGGATTGGAAGATTGCGGGGCTAGCCTGGAATGTGATCTTCAGGCACTGGTCTCTACATAGTGGTGCTTTCAATACCTCCATGTCCAGATTCTTGGCACAGGCTCAGGTGTGACCCAGACTCTGAAGACTGTAGTGAGTAGGACTAGTGGGGCTAGCTTGGATTGTGCCCTTCGGGTACTAGAATGTGCATTGTGGCTCCTTTAGCCCTTTGTGTTTTAGTTAGCTGCAAAGTGCTCTCCAGCTGCAATGCTGTGATGAAGCCCCTGGTGTGAGTCAAGTCTCTAAAGACCTATGTAGTGAGCAAGGCTGGTCAAGCTAAAACTCTACCTCAGACTTAGTACCACTGGACTCCATTCAAAAATCCCACTGCTATCTTATTGTGGTAATGGTTAGCTCTGAGGGATGTCTTCTACTAGAATAGTGCAGAAGCAGCCACCAGATGCAAAAGCAGCCACCAGAAGCCTCTGCTTTGTGTAGCCCTGCCACCACTTAGTTGTGTACAACCTGTATGTAGAGCCAGTTTTCACCTAAGGCCTTCATGTCAAGCACCTCTGTCTTTAGGCCTGCCAATTTGGGTTTATTTTCAGGTATATCCAAAACTTTTATTTTTACTATGTGTATAGGGGAATTGGGATAATCATGTGTATTTTGGTGCGCACTGTGTTAATAATATATTTATATTCTTTTGAAACAATGTAATGGCAGGCTGCGAATAAAAAGCAGGTCCCAAAACAGATGGTCTACAAGAAGTGAATGCTATGCTCAATAAAACCCAAAAAATGGCTGCTGCCCTTAAACCGAAAACAAAGTAAAATTTAAAGGAAAATACCTTAAATGGTAAGAATTTTGGGCTTACTTAAAGGTCTGTTAACAAAGGAAGGAATGGGGGGGGGGGGGGTTACATGACAATGTACCCCATCACTGCAATTCTCTCTGTATGCTCCAAACTAATCTATCTGTGCTTTCAGCACTCCCTGTCCTCTCAATAAAGCAGTTTCAAGATATTGACTGCTGTCAACCTCTCATATTGTAAAAAAAAAAAAAGACTGGGTTTTCCAACTCACCGCTACTGATAAGGGTACAAGTCTGCCCAGGGAATTATTGATGAGTGCCAAAAATTCACCAACTGTGAATCTAGCCTCAATTCACCAGTTCAAAGCAAATGTGAATTCTGGAAATTGTCACTAAATGTATGTTCCATGAATTTGATTCACATTACTACTAACAGATTCATCAAAAATAAATGGCTATTTATAATTCCCTTTCTAAGCAGAGATGCTAGTGTAGATATTTATACATACATGTTGAACAATTTTCACATAAACGTCTCCAAATGATAACTAGTCCCCAGCTGAACCACTTCAAGACACATTGACAGGGATTGAAGAATTGGAAAGAATGCTGTCCCCTTTAACTCTTCCCATCACATATACTCATTACCTTAACTCTCTTCTTTTGTAATGATTTATCAGAGACTGACAAATAATTCATCCCCTTAAGACCCTTCAAGCATCTGCTGTCTCCTACTTTAAACATATTGGTCAATGTAAATAAAAGGCTTTAGACCTGGCGTATATTGTATCCTTAGGTATGTATCTAGAACAACCATGCTTGGATATCACTTTACAATATGTATGCTATGTTCCCCTAATGGACGTATATGGGAACTAGAATAGTTTAACCAGAAATATACCAAAAAGGTAAAAGAAAAAATATATATGCACAAAGCTTGTATTTTTAGTTCATCTTGCAAGTATCCTGGCAATCATTCAGCGCTAGCATTGCTTGCTGAATCTAGGCCATGCAAAGATATAAATATTTCTAGAGAAAATACAGTGCTACTTTTCCTTATGGCAAGTTCTTTGTGAGAGGACACAGACACTTTCTCTTGAAGGGAATGTTTAGTCTTTTTCATTTGTTTTAAATTACTTGTAAGGACTGGTGTAGACAAGATTCAGACTCAGAAGCATGTCAAATGCAGCGTTCTCCTGGTACTTCTGAGATGGTTTGACTTGAATTGTTTTGATTAGCTTTTGAGTTGCATTGAGGTGCTGCAAGTTGCTTTTGCATTCATATTGACTTGTGTGGGGAAGCAAAGTAGATCAAAACAAATAAAAGCCTATATACATGAGATCAAAAAGTTTAACCTGATGGAAATAATCTTATGAAAGTCTGTTAAATCATTTTTTTAAATCAGCACGAGGGACCTTACATTTATTAAGGTAGTAAAGAGAAAGAAAAATACAAAAAATCTTCTCTCTGCAAGTTAAGAGCATACCGTGCTCTTATGCATTGCATGCTAGCATATTGTTAAATACTTACCTGAAAACGAAGCTCTCCAGCGCAGAGCTGTCTTGGCTCCTTGAGGCTTCCATTTTCACCCAGTCTTCCTTCCAAGTTCGAAAGCTGCGGGCACCTGATTGGCCAAGCCATGATGTCGTCGCTACTGCGCATGTGTGAAGGGAGTTTTGGCAGCGGTACGGTTCTCTCAATGGATGGCACGCTGTCTATTGAGAGAGCAGTGCGTATGCACCAGTGACATCACCAGTGTATCTACAGTAAATATCTCCTAAACAGTGCACGTTTAGGAGACATTTACAGTACCTACGGGTAAGCCATATTAAAGGCTTACCTGTAGGTAAAAGATGAAAAATAGAGTTTACTTTCACTTTGACATGAAGGCCCTGATTTACTATTGTGCCTGGGCGCATTTCCGTGGGCGAACATCTACTTTTTACGAGCGACCGTCTACTTTTACCCCGCGACGAGATTTACTATTGAGCAGCGTCCATATGTAGACGCCCAATCGAATTTACTAACGAGACACATGCCCGGAATCAGACTCACAAAGCAGACTTGCTAAGAGGCATGTCTAACACCATGAAAAATCACTGCAGAGACATATTCACTTTGAAATTTGCTTTGCCAAATATCAGGACTTCACTTTAAACAATATCTGCCATTTCAAAAAAATTTAAGAATGTGTTAAAAATAGTTTTTTTAAAGCAAATCAACACAGTAAAAAACTAGACGCCCGTGCAGTGTCTTTGGCCGATATAAATGCGCATGTGCAGAACACATTTTAGACGTCCTCTGTGGGCGCTTGCTTTTTAGCCACTGCTCAATAGTAAATCTCAGTGTGGATTCCTCTGACAGCCGACACTCGGTCTCGTCTACTGTGTTTAACAAACAACAGCACTAAGCATATCTTTATGTATTCTAATTTGATTTCCTTAGTTCTAGTGATTCTATTTTTGTTTCTTATCCTTTATAATTATTTCTGTAATGATTTTACTTATTTCGAAGGTCTAGATAATATTTATTTTGACAGCTGAATGTAAAAATAAAGGTCCGCAATAAAAAAAAAAATAATAATAATATAGGTGTACTAATTATGTTACATTCTAATTATTCTCTTTTGCTAACAGGAAAACGCCAACGGGGCAAAGCCCACGCTTGTGCGCTATCTAGCGAACATATCGGGTATTGCACCTAAAAATGTGCCAGACGCGATTCCACATTTACTAATTGCAAAGTAGACGTTCGTCAATGAGATTGCTAGACGCTGCTCAGAAGACTGACAGGTCTTGATTGATTTAACTGAGTCTGCCTGAATGTTCAGAGTCTGCTGGTAGACTCAAGTCTTAGTAAATCAGGGCCGAAGTGTCCCTTGTGCTGGTGCCGGCTATCATAGTGGAAATCATCAGTCCTTTTTTTTTTTTTGTTAATGTAATTTTCTGTGTATCCCGCTGCAGTCTTCAGCAAAGTAGCATTTGACACTTCTGGGAATGTCGGATGCTTGTGTCCCCAGCTATGCACTTTGTCTCCTTCCTCAGACCCCCTACATCTTTGCTGAGTCCTAGAGGTCTGAGGAGATAACCACACCATATGTCAGTTACACGGGCATCTGCCATTCCTGCCTAAGAGTCTTATGCAGGCTATAGCATTGAAAGAATTGAAGTTAGGACAGATAAGTTTAAGTGTTTTTTTTTGCATGAATGATTAGATCTGGTTCACACTTCACACTTGCAATGCGATTTTGGAAATGGTCAAGTGTGAGTATGGTGCAGTGCGATGTTGTGGTCCATAGACTTCAATGGACATTTGGACACGCACCAAAAATGCATCTGTGTTCTGTTTTGGTCCATTTTACTATGCGATTTGTGCTTGTTGTTAGGAGCCAGCACCCGCTGGGGTCCTAACAACCAGTGACTCATCCCAGCTGTCAGCAGAATGACACCCATCAGTGCCCTAACAATGATGAGTCATCCCTGCTGTCAGCAGAATGTAAACAAAAGAGCTGCATTGAAAAAAAAAGGTGTGCCCCCCCCAATTCATACCAGGTCCTACAGGTCTGTTATGGTTTTTTGGGGGAAAGCCACACCAAACAAAACGGGGGCTCCTCAAAATCCATGCCAGGTGTCACGATCGCACGGTCGCCGCCACCAACATGTGAAAATCGCACAACCGCGACTAACAGTAATACGTCCCGCCTGCGGCGTCAGACCCCAGACCTTCTCACCAAACTCGTGACCGAAAGACCGGGAGATGTAAAACTGCGGTGTGACGCGCGTAACAAGGACACACCCAGCTGCACCCTGCACCACAATTGTCCAGCTAATGGGCTACAATCGGTGCCTGCAGCCTGAATGCGCTTGTTACTGGGTCGGGTTAATTACGCAACTAACCCTTTCAAACTGCCACCACCGTCTTTGGTACAGAGAAGACGGAAACTCTGCCAGAAATACACTATAATGATTGAAAAGTCACCTGTCCAATATGGTCAACTACAGGCCAATTGGGCAGGGAGTAAACAAACACAGTAGCGTCTCTTCAAAAGGCAGGAATTCGTGAATTGCAAGTAAGCGCTTAAAAACAGTTTAACACTTTCAGAAAGAAAGATTTATTACTAAAAGAGTCAAACAGGTGCAATAAAATATTTACAAAGAGATGTCACAAAATATATATATATGTATATAAAGATACAGCAAAGAGATAATAGGAAGAAAGTTACAGGGTTAAGTTACTTGCCAATATGCCTTGGTTTGCAGATCCAAGTTGCAGAGCAGGATGATTCTTTGATCTCCTTTTGTTAAGATGTTCAGCTGAGGAGATGTGTTAAAAACTTAACTTTCAGGCTTGCAGCCTGTCCTCTTTAAAATCCCTCTCAAGGGAGGGGGGGTGGCTCTGAACACTGGCCACTACGCTGTTTTGGGAGGGGTCAGGGGAACTCTGAATTAAACTAACAGCTTCATACTCCATTATATGAAACATACAGTTGACCTGAGGAATGTTCAATTAACTGCTGGTCAGTTTTATGATGTGTGGGCCTACACAGTTTTGGGTCAGTGCTTCCCAATTCTCTGAGAAATGCTGGCCTTATCAGAACGTAGGTGAGAAAGGTTACACTTCCGCAGACTGCCTGGCACCTTACGGAGGATGCCTTAACTTGGGTTGACCCCCCCATCTGTCAGGAGATAAGGTTTGCCTCTCAGGAAGGGAGGGGGTAGGGAGTGTGAGGAATAAGGAATACTTCCACTAAAAGAAAAGAAAAAGGGGAACTCCGTGTCCAACTCTGATTAGCTAGTTTGCTACACCAGGCTTTTAGGTCTGGTATGGATTTTAAGGGGAACTCCACAAACTTTATCCAAGCATGCAGAACAAGAGGCCAGGAAAGGGAGGAATGAATGAGCCCCCACCCCCCCAAAGCATAACAAGTCACATGAGGGCACATGATGGTTAAGGAGCGGGAGGGCATTTGTTTGCCCTCCCCCCCTTTGCTGCTGGGTTTCATGCTCAGGGTTTGGTATAGATTTTGGTCAGGACCCCTTGACATTTTCTTTTGAATTTCCCTTAAAATCCATACCAAACCTAAGGGCCTACTTTTTTAATGCTGGCTCTTTTATTTACATTCTGTTGACAGCAGGGACGACTCATTGTTGTTAGGAAGTCGGCAGGTACATGCTCCTTAACAACCGATGACTCATTCCTGCTGCTGACAGCAGGGATGAATTACAGTACTAAATTCACATCTCAAATTGCATGTGAACCGTATAAACTCACAGGTCAGCTGCCCTTTAAAAATCACACTTGAAATGGGATTTAGATTACACCGCATCAGCATGAACTTAGACTTCATCTAGATTTTTTGCAAACCTGACAGCCTCACTATAACGTTAAAGTGAAAGGTAGCCTCCTCAGTTGTTTATTTTTAGTTTTTGTGCTGCAGTGTATACAGCATGCTGATAGGAGTAGAGAGCAGAGTTACAGACATGAGCTCATTAGTGTGCTTCTTCTTTCCCTATATGTGAAGGGGAAATGCAGCACAAATATCAGTCCCCCCTCCCTTGCAGATAGGGACATACTTTGTGGCACAGCTGTGTAAATTTTAGAACTGCATGGTCAGAAACTCAAATCCTTTGACAGGTAAAGCCTCATTTATGTATTTCATTTGTGTATTTAGCTTTTTGACTTCAGTTCAGCTTTAAGTGATAGGGTTTAGAGCTTTGTAGAATTTTTTTGTAGATTTTTGTAACCGTGTGTTACACTGACACGCTGAGCAGTTATTCTCCTCTAGGTTATTTAGTATTTGTTTATGGCAGTCAATATTGCAGCACTGCAGTGTTACAATAAACAGAGTGACAAAGGATAAACACATCTTTACAGATGGCGGCTTTCTTGGGGAAGAAAGATACCAGTTGACAGGATTCACACAAGAAATAGCTCAAAAGTGAACTTGGGAACATTGAGAATTCCATCTAAACTCATCCAGAATGTTAATGACAAAGAACTGGTCTTTCACTTCCGTTATAAATAGTATATTACTAAGACTGACTTCTGTTTATCAAAAATCTTATTTCAGTCCTGTGGTGCTAAAAATACATTTTAAAGAAAACCTGTGCTGAAGGAAAGATTAAAGTTGCCACTGAAAATATTAGTTATATGACCCTTTTGATAAACCGATGGCTGTAGTACTTTAGGGTATATTTGTAAAAAATAAAAAAAATTTTCACACTATTTTCACACAGTAAAAGTGCATGTATACTCAGGTGCAAATGTGACAAAAATGAATGCTATTAGGTTATTTCCTGTGCTGGTCAAATGTTTTTTTTTTAAGGAAAATACTGCATTTGGACACTAGATGTGCTAAATATCATAAGAGATTCCTATGATATTTAGTACCATCTAGTGGCTAATGTGGTATCTTCTGTTTTAAATCAATGAAAAACATTCAACCAGCACAGGAAACAGCCTAACAACATTTGTCTTTTGTTTTTCATCCCACTTGCACAGAACGAATGTACATGTATATTTTCTGGGTAAATTGCTATGAATTTTTTTTAAAAATACACCTCATTGAGTCACTAGCCTAAAACAAGAAACCAATCTATGAGTTTTAATTTCACTGATTAAATGCTTGTTCCAGGTCAATTCAAGAAGTAAATGTTCCAGAAGATTACATGTCAGGGTTTTTTTTTTTAGAAATTAGGCAACAATCATGAGCAAGCATTACACAGGACTTTGATGTGTTTCAAAAAAAGGTGATATTTAGCATGCAATCATGTTTCCTCTTGAACTGTATGTCCACAGCCTGGCAAAGCTACGGTTTTACAGCACACTGCCAGATGTCTTAAAGTTTTGTTTCCAAAGAGCATCAAATACACTGCTCAAAAAAATTAAAGGAACTCCTTATAATCAGAGTATAGCATCAAGTCAATTAAACTCCTGGGATATTGATCTGGTCAGTTAAGTATCAGAGGGGGTTGTTAATCAGTTGCAGCTAATGAAATGAACAACAGGTACACTAGATGGGCAACAATGAGATGACCCCTAAAACAGGAATGGTTTTACAGGTGGAGGGCACTGACAATTTTTTCCCTACTCATCTTTTCTGACTGTTTTTCAATAGTTTTGCATTTGGCTAGGGTCAGTGTCACTACTGGTAGCATGAGGCGATACCTGGACCCTACAGAGGCAGTCCAACTCCTCCAGGATGGAACATCAATACATGCCATTGCCAGAAGGTTTGCTGTGTCTCCCAGCACAGTCTCAAGAGCATGGAGGAGATTACAGGAGACAGGCAGTTACTCCTTAACCCATCAGCAGGATCGGTATCTGCTCCTTTGTGCAAAGAGGAACAGGATGAGCACTGCCAGAGCCCTACAAAATAACCTCCAGCAGGTCACTGGTGTGAATGTCTCTGACCAAACAATCAGAAACAGACTTCATGAGGGTGGCCTGAGGGCCCAACATCCTCTAGTGGGCCCTGTGCTCACTGCCCGGCACCATAGAGCTCGATTGGCATTTGCCATTGAACACCAGAATTGGCTGATCCACCACTGGTGCTCTGTGATTTTCGGAGATGAGAGAAGGTTCACCCTGAGAACATGTGACAGATGTGAAAGGGTCTGGAGAAGCCGTGAAGAATGTTATGCTGCCTGTAACATTGTTTAGCATGACTATTTTGGTGGTGGGTCAGTGATGGTCTGGAGAGGCATATCAATGGAGGGACACACAGACCTCTACAGGCTAGAAAACGGCACCCTGACTGTCATTAGATATGGGGATGAAATACTTGGACCCATTGTCACACCGTACGCTGGTGCAGTGGGTCCTGGGTTCCTCCTGGTGCATGACAATGCCTGACCTCATGTGATGAGAGTATACAGGCAGTTCCTGGATGATGAAGCAACTGATACTATTGAATGGCCCCCATCCTGACCTAAATCCAATAGAACACCTCTGGAATATCATGTTTCAGTCCATCCGACACCACCAGGTTGCACCTCAGACTATTCAGGAGCTCAGTGATGCCCTGGTCCAGATCTGGGAGAGAATACCCCAGGACACCATCTGTTGTCTCATTAGGAGCGTGCCTCGAGGTTGTCAGGCATGCATACAAGCACATGGGGGCCATGCAAACTACTGAGTACCATGCTGAGTTGATGCAATGAAATTTCAGCAAAATGGACTAGCCTGCTGCTTCATTGTTTGACTTTGATTTTCGAGGTGTCTTTGAATTCAGTCCTCTGTAGGCTGATAATTTTCATTTCCATCAAATGATGGGGCATCCTTATGTTCTTAACATATTACCTAGTCCATATATAGATATCCAGCATGAGATTTTTCCCCATTGAGATCTGATGTGTTTTCAAAGTGTTCCTTTAATTATTTTGAATAGTGTATATTGTGTACACATCCAAAAGACCTGAGGCTGCTGCTGGGTGCCACTATTTTGGATGTGATGTCAGCAGCACCAGCAGATTAAAAGCTGAAACTTAAAGTGATTCTAAAGGTTGAAATTAACAAAAAAACCAACATGTTATACTTACCTGCTTTGTGTAATGGTTTTGCACAGAGCAGCCCCAATCCTCTTCTTTTTGGGTCCTTCACCGGCAGTCCTGGCTTCTCCCTCCAGCGCCAAGTGCCCCCAATAGCAAGTCTCTTGCTATGGGCGCACTTGAGCAGGCTCACTTCCAAGCTGCACTCCAGTGAACGGACATTGTCCATCCACACACAGATCATGGCTTGGTCCCAACTCCTGCTCTCTTCTTACTGGCTCACTGACTGTGATGGACAGCAGCAGGAGCCAATGACTCCCACTGCTGTGTAAGCCAATGAGGAGGGAGAGACCCGGGAGAGCCCTGGCTCTCGTGCACATCGCTGGAGAGAGATGGGGCTCAGGTAAGTATTAAAGGGGGCTGAGGGGGGAGCTGCAGCCAGTAAGGTTTTATTTTACCTAATGCATAGAATGCATGAAGGTAAAAAAAACCTTCTGCCTTATAACCACTTTAAGGACATGCTATGGTATTCCTGTTCGCTCCTTCCCCGACAGCTAGATAAAAGGTTATGTAAAGAGATGGGGGGGGGGGTGCTAAGCTAGCACAGACAATAATTAGACATTCCCAGAAAAGAAGAAGACTATGTGCAATGAGGGAGGCAAATTACTCTTCTAATGTATCACATTTTATAGCAAGTTCAAAGGCACATTGCAAGTGAACAAACATAAGTTATTGAAAAGAAAAGCATTTAAAATATTTGTTTTTCTGTACCTTTGTCTGCAATTTCGTTACAGGGTGTTTTTAAACAGCTCCCTCCTCTCATACCTAGTTACAAGACTGATGAAGGACGTTTCCAATAGGTGGATACAGGGAGTTGTTGCAGGACTTTACCTGAAATTACACAGGACAGCATTACTTCTTATTGGTAAATATTGTTGTCTAGCAGCACTATGGTCCTCGATTCAGTTGTCATCATGGATTTGATACAGTTTCTGTATGTATGTGTGTAGGGTTTCTCCTTACTCCTTGGGTTATTTCCATCATCCAAAGATGTGCTGCTAAGGTAAGTAATACCTGATCAAATTTAAGTGTAAGTTGACCTTTAAAAAATGAAAAGGTGAACTAACACCCTACAACCCCCCACCCCTCACAGTCCCCATTGTATTTACCTTTGTGGGGGATGAGCTGTCGGTACCCATGCAGCCAGTGTAGCTTTTGGGTCATATCAGAGTGATTCTGTCAATGCCCAGCACCCAGAATTGCTTTCATCCATCCCAGAATCTCTGCAATAAGAAGGGAAAGAAGAGCAGGGATTTCAAATCCTTAGACTGCTATACTAGCTGCGTGGGCACTGACAGTTCATTACCCACAGCAGAGTCTGGGGGGTTGGGGAGAGTGTAAGGTGGTAGTCTACCTTTTAATTTTTTTCTGAATAAGTGAACTAATCCTTTAAACCCAGGAAAAGATGTGCATTTGTTTTGTACCTCCCCAAGTCTATGACTGGACAGTGAAATGAGAGACAGCACACACTGAATAGCTCATCCCTCTGTATAAATTATTAACTACATAAATTAATTGCTAACTTTTTGTCTAGAGGAAACAGAAAAGGCAGTGTTACTTACTTTATCTTTTGTTCTCTGGGAAACTGTCACTCTTCACTCTCCTAAGCTCTAGTTCGTGGGCAGGCCCTTCGGTATCCTTGCTTACAATGAAGGTCTGCTGGTCCTGCATCGTACGTAATGATGTCAGAGTGCCTGCAACCAACAGAGCTGCGAAGAGAAGTAAGAATACACCAGCCACGATATTCATTGTAGGTTCTAGAGATGGTATGGCAAGAAATCAAAACATTTACAAAAAGTTTTAAAATGGTATAAGCAGAAAATAATTAAAGGTATTTACAAATAGGTACGATCAAAGCCACAATCATCAATGTTAAAATAGCAAAGTAAAGAAACCCTGAATGATTGTAATATTGTACACTGTCTGCTGCCATCACACATAGAACATTGAAATATCAAACATTGCCTAATTTGTGGCATAGTGAAGGTCTTTCCCTTGCAGGACCTAAGTTGTATGCATGTGCTTTCAGGCAGCACTTTCCAGACAGTCCTTCCTTCTGCAGGCGTCCAGGTAGCACTCTATCTCTCTCTGTCTCCTCCAGATGTCTCACATATACAGTGAGGAACAGAAGTATTAGAACGCCCTGCGATTTTGCAGGTTCTCCCACTTAGAAATCATGGAGTGGTCTGAAATTCAAATTGTAGGTGCATTCCCACTCTGAGAGACAGAATTTAAAAACAAAATTCAGGAAATCACATTGTATGATTTTTAAATCACTGTATACCCCTGATCTTTGTAAGACACATGTTGCCCAATGTTCATTTCTGATTTGTCACTCAATCTGTTCCAAGAAGATCCAATCTTAGCATGCCCACTTCATAAAAATGTTCTGCTTCTAGGTCATTTTATCAACATCTACAGCTGTGGGTCATTTGTTTGACAGAAGAACCCAAACTAACCACCTTGGTTCTTTGAGTAGAAAGGTTTGTTTCCATGTAAACATTATTAGGCACAGCACACCACAAGGGGACAAGAAGCACAATACACCTAGAAGACTAATGTAATAATCATGTACTGATATTCAATAATCAAAATGTGCTGCTAGCAATCCACTGGAGAAATGAAAAGAATATGCAAGTCTAAATGCTGCGCACTGACTGTGATACAGGTGTCCATATCCCACTGTGATGATAAATCTTGCTTTCAGTAGAGATCCATAAAATATGCATTTTATTAAATAGCCATGTTGAACAAAACAGTTATAAATGTTGAAATGAATTGACAATAAGTCACATCCAAATTCCTATGCAGATAACCCATAACTGGATGTAAATGGCCATAAGAAGGTCACATACCGGCTGATACTTTTCTAGGGAATTAGGTTAGCATAACCCCTCTATAATCACACAGGTGGGCCCAGAGATGTTACCCGCTCTACACCAAGGAAGGAGGACAAGAAGGATGGCTTCCCTGTGTGTGGAACCATACACAAACCCAGGAAGGATAGGCCTGGAAGTGGTATCAGCGACCGAGCAATGGACCGGAAGTGGCAGTGTTAATGTCCTGGCTGCCGGGACAAAAGAGGATGGACCACAGGGCATTCTCCCACCAATAGGATGACGTATTTCAAAGCCCTTGGCTTCCTTATCCCTTATCCTTGATGTTGTTCAAGCCAGGTGGTGCCAACAGGGTAACCACAGTTCGAATTTCATCCAAAAGCAGAAATCAGACAAAATTCAAGCCATGTATGGACAGCATTAGTTAATTAAAGTGGTTGTAAAGACTTCATGCATTTTATACATGAAGCTACAAAAAACCTTCTGTGTACAGCTCCCTCCACAGCCCCCCCCCCCTCCACCCAATACTCACCTTAGCCCCCTCTTAATCCAGCGATGTGCACAGGAGCCTTGGCTGTCCACGGTCTCTCTCTCCTCATTGGCTGAGACACTGGCTTCCACTGCTGTCAATCACAGCCAGTGAGCTGAGAGAGCGGGAGGGGTGGGGCCGAGGTGCTGCTCTATGTGTCTTTTGGACGCATAGAGTGGGGCTTAGAAGCGAGTACGCACCACTGCACCCATAGCAAGCGGCTTGCTATAGGGGCACTGGTCAAGGGGGAGGAGCCATGAATGCCAGCGGAGGACCAAAGAAGAAGAGGATCAGGGCTGCGCTGTGCAAAACCACCACAGAGCAGGTAAGTATGACATGTTTGTTATTAAAAAAAAAAAAGAAAGAAAAGCTTTAATATCACTTTAAAATACATATTCAAATACTTTTACATAAAAAAAAAATCAAAAATCTAATGGGGAACTGATCATGCTACTTGGTGGAAGCCAGAGGAAGCAAGAGATAAGGTACAGTAAGCAAAACTGCTTTTTTTGTTACCTCTAGACAAAAATAAGCATTTAACTCTTGCAGTGTGGGGGAATTCCTACTGCAAAGATACATTTTTTTTTCTGGACTGCAGCTTTAATATCGATCCTCATTTCCTTTTACTCATATTCATTTAGGATCATTTTTTAAATTAGTTCTAGTGATGTTGATAATTTCTTTTGTATCTGGACTTTTTCTTTTTATTTCTTCATTTACATTATTTGCATTATGGATAAAAGTGAGTCAGTATATTTTAACATTTTCATATATTCAGCATGGAAAATGAGGTGTTACATATCAGCATCCACAAGGAACTGGCATATGCCATCTGTTAAGTACATCTTTGATTTTTTGCACCTGTTTGTACAATCATTTTTCTGAGTTTCAGGAAATAATTTAAGCTACACATGACTTTACTTTTTTAGAGACTGGTCTTTAGATTGAAATTCAAGGGAACTGGATGGAAATGAACTGTGCACACAGGCTTAAGCCACCACCATCTTATATTTGACAGGACATCTTATTACATCAAATCGCTTAAAGATTTGCCTTCCTGTTTGAGATTGAGCAATGATTCAAAACACATGGTGGCCAAAAATGCTCCCCCACCTCTTTAATTTAAATAAATCATAAATATAGTAGAGCTTGTTTTGTGGTACTAGTTAAACTAACATTATAAGAACATTTTTCCAATTTTAAAGAAGAACTCTAGCCATTTTTTTGTATAGAACAATGAAGAGTTAGAACCCCTGTAAGGACTATATTACTGTTTGTGTGGCCAGTGGGAAGTCTCAGTAAAAGAGGTCATATAAGAGATCTAACCCCTGATCTAACACTCCTCCTTGCCTCTAACCTGTAAATGTTCCCCTTCATGATTCTTTGATCTAAACCAGGGGCGGACTGACAACTCATGGGGTCCCCGGACAATAGGGGATCATGGGGCCCCTGTGTCCTTGCCCAAACTCAAAAAAGTCTATGAAAAAGGTACCAGGGGCATCTCATGGGGCCCCCTACTGACTCCGGGCCCTCGGGCGGTGCCCGAGTTTCCAAATGGTCAGTCCGCCCCTGATCTAAACATTAGTCTATATTACCCCTTTGAGAAGTAGCAACCAACATTGTGCAGAGTTGCCCCCTGTGCATTTCAGCTGTCACTGCCATTTAACAATCAAGAACAAATCAGAGTATTTTCCAAGTATATGATTACTATATCAGCTGCAATATAATAATCACATGCAGGCAGTAATCTTTTGTCATATATCTGGCCTGAAAACATCACTGCAGGTGTCACGGTATACCAAAGGTAGCAATGTTTATTTAATACTGTCAAAGTCAGATACAATTATAATATTTACATTTTTTACAATTAAAAAAATGTAACTTTTTTTTTTAAAACTTGTATGCATTTTATGCACTTAAAAAAACAACAACTAAACAGAGTGGGGTTTTTACTAAAATAGTGTATCTAATAAAAGTAACATATTTTCCTAAAAAATGCATACATATTTTCTGGGTATGCAAATTAGTCATAGAGTTGTAACAAGTTAACAGATGCATGGTGACACTGCTAAATTTAGCCTAGACATTTGGGTTTTCGTGACCTGGTCATGGAAGGGTCAATAGAGTTTCACAATAGTACTAAGGTCACAAGTTATATACAGTGCAATGCAATAGGTTTCTGACACCCCAACCTCAAAAATGGTGATTCAAATACATTTTCACAAAGGTATTATGAACTTTCATATTTAACAGAAAAACCAGTACTGAATACACACTCAGTGAAGACAGGGGCATTATGTGACACCCATGGCTCTGGTACTGCTCTAACATTTTTCCCAGAGTTTTGTTTATATCACGCTCACCTTAACTACACTGTGGTGCTTACACATCGGGAGCCCTTGAACATCATGCCTGCATTTGGAAAAAAAGTCAAGTCTAGTTGTTGCATGAAAGGCATGCCAACTCTGAAAATAACTCAATGTAGGAACAAGTATTATTATTATTATTATACAGGATTTATATAGCGGCAACAGTTTGCTCAGTGCTTTACAATATAAAGGGAGACAATACAGCAAGAATACAGTTCAAAACAAGAGGGATAGGAGGGCCTGATCCTGGGAGCTTACAATCTAGGAGGGAGGGGTTAGTGGTACAATAGGTAGTAACTGTGGGGGATGGACTGGTAGGAGTAGAAGATTCCATTATTAGCTGAGGGCAGGATAGGCTTCCCTGAAGAGATAGGTTTTCAGAGATCGCCTAAAAGTGAGCAGAGTAGGCAATAGTCTGATAAATTGGGGTAGAGAGTTCCAGAGGATGGGGAAGCTCTGGAGAAGTCCTGGAGACGAGCATGCGAGGAGGAGACAAGAGAGCTAGAGAGCAGGAGGTCTTGTGAGGAGCGGAGAGTACGGTTTGGGTGATATTGGAGACAAGATTGCTGATGTAGATTGGGGCAGAGTTATAAATGGCTTTATATGTTATTGTTAATGTTTTGAATTTTATCCATTGGGCAATGGGAAGCCAGTGGAGGGATTGGCAGAGAGGGATGGCTGATACAGAACGGTCAGTGAGGTGGATGAGTCTGGATGAGTCACAAGTATTGAACAAGGAGGTGTAATGTTTAGGAATCAGCCAGCCTCCTCTTGTCATTTTTCCATTGCAGGTCTGCACACAAAGCAAATATTCAAGGTATTATGCATTATAACACATTAACGCATCGGGACCAAAATCCAAGATGAAAAGGCTGTAGGTCTCTGCAGTTGGCTGGTAATAGGGAAAACAGCCTTGTATCTATCCAACATTGTAACTGGGTGCAGCTGCTTTTTTTTTTCTTTTTTTCTTATAATGGATTTGAAATAAAGTTTAGAAATGTTCCACACACATCTGCTACAAGTTTGAAATGCTGCTTCTCCTAATTTTGACAGTAGTCCTTCACGGCTCTTCCTACATGTTTAGTTTTGTGCCGTATTATACTATGACAAGCCCTCATTCATGACACAGTCATGGGTGTGTCTTGTGTAGGATACCTGGGTGCTCAAGAGAGAAGCAGAATTCAGCTACGATCTGAATCCCTTGCATGCAGCTGAAAGAAAGAAGATAACTGTCAGGAACCCATGGACAAAAGATTGGATGTATGACACCCCTGAAAATAAAGATCATGGTCTTTCTGTGCTAATAATCAGGGGTCCTGTAAACAACTTATTGGGAGACAATAAGAGAGCCAGGGGAGCAGCATTTAAAAAAAATATTATGAGCAAGATCACCCAACCCTGTGTCATAGGGAATCTGTTGGGTAAGGTATTTTGTGCAAATGGGAGAAGTGCACTGTGGCATGTATGTAATGAAACACAAATTCTGCACTGATGGGAGCGAGGTATAATGTGAGCACAATTTGAATCGAGAGTGTATATATTTTTTGGATGTACTTACATATAGTCTGGCTGAAAAAAGACAAACGTCCATCCAGTTCAACCATTAAAAAAAAAAAAATTTTATAATCCTACACCCACAGTTGATCCAGAGGAATGAAAAAAACCAGCAAAGCATGATCCAATTTGCTCCTGCAGGGAAAAAAATTCCTTCCTGATCTCCCAAGAGGCAATCGGATATTCCCTGGATCAACTTTACCTATAAATGTTAGTATCCAGTTATATTCTGTGTATCTAGAAAACAATCCAGGCCTTTTTTAAAGCAATCCACTGAGCTGGCCAGAGCCAACTCTTGAGGGAGTCTATTCCACATTTTCACAGCTCTCACTGTGAAGAAACCTTTCCATGTCTGGAGATTAAATTTATTTTCCTCCAGACATAAAGAGTGCCCCCTTGTCCTCTGTGATGACTTTAGGGTGAATAGCTCTACACCAACTTCACTATATGAACCGCTTATGTATTTATACATATACTACACTATTATTTTTCCTTTCGGAGAGACACTGAGAGGAAGAGGGTCCTGAGACTAGGCCTGGGGATTTTTCTGGAGTGATGAGCATTTTAGAGTGGATGCTTGGTAAGAAGATAACCTGAGGGGGTGAGGAGTTACAGATCACTGGTGATAATTACGCATGTTGTCCTTCACATGTGAGCACAATATTGGTATTGTTTGTCTTATTTTAGAAGGTATTACACTTTATGAGTTTTTCTGATCTGATGCACATCAGAGGAGTTAAAGATAAACATGGAAGACACCGAAGCATGGGAGTGAGTTTATTTGATACGAGTAAGGAAGACACAGAGGCGTTGGACTTATAAGGCTTTACTGGACCCTTTCATTTATATGTGGGTTGAAAAAACAGGAAATCAAGGATGTAGAATGTAGTGGAAATAAGCTAATCTTTCAAAATTGTATTTTCCACATCTCTCCATTGCTGCTGTTTTGCTATGATAGTCCTGATTGAATGGTGCTTTGGGTTTCTACAGGGAATGAGCTGGGCGTTCAGTAAAAATCTTAGTTTGGATGTTAAAAGTGTCTGCTAGGGAAGCAATGAGTGCCTACACCCGCTGTGTCCTTAGCAAACACTGACTTCACTAGACCCATTTACTTACTGTACATGGCTGGGAATCTCCTCACAAAGCACTGACATCACCTGGCGGGAATGGAGTGGTGACATTATTGTCTAAAAATGGCCACTTGCCCATATTTAAGCAATAACATTGGCCAAACATGGCCATGGCTGTATTTGGGCAATGATGTCACTACTATCCCCATTCCTTCCCTTATATTGCCGATGACAACTTAGCAGCTCTCATTTAGCATGTAGCTGTCATTGTATTCAGATTGGCAGTTTTTTTCTTAGGCATCAACATTTTCATTGATGTTGAATTTACATCATGGGAAATTTTGTGAGATTTTTATTTTATTTTTTTATTTATCTTTTTTTTTAATAAAAGATTTTGTCAAATGTCTGGTTGCTGTTTTTTACTATTTATTTTCTGTTTGAATAATAAAGGGGGTACTATGTACCTCTCACTCATTCACATGGAGGTGAGTAGTATCTCCCTTATTTTTTTCAGGGAGGTTCAGGAGGTTCAGCATGGGTTCATCGGGAGAAGGGGTGCAGTATGGTTCAGGACAGGGGGCACATGCTGGCCCCTTTCGCCTTCCCTGACTTGCCAGGCTGCATGCTCAGATAAGGGTTTGCTGTGGATGGGGGGGGGGGGGGGGCAATGACACATTATTATTTCTGTGAGGTTTTCCTCTTACCACTCATACCAGATTTTAAGGGTCTGGTACAGATTTTGGTTGGGAACCCAAACATAATTTTTTATCATTCCTACTGCAGGATGTACCTTCAACATAAGTGAATTTTGAAAGAAACACTTTTAAATTGAAGCTAAATAACATGTAATTGCTAAATTCTTTCTTAAAAAAAAAAAGCATAGAGACCCCCCCAAATGTCCCCCAGAATACTTACAAGTACTTCTCCATACTTGTATTTTGGCAGGGTCCATGCTGTATTTTTACAAGTTAAAAAAGAAGCCAGCAATTAATCAACATTTTAATGCACATCATTCTCTAAAATAAGACAGGCAGAAATTAGTGGTATACAGGGAAGCTGCAGGGGCAGCTCCCAACCTTGTAGCTTGTGGTCAGTTTTCAGACTTTAGGAAACAGCCTATATTTGCAGATATTGCTGTGACCAGCTTAATAGCAGTGCATGTAGCCAGAAATCAGAATGTTCAACAATAGGTCATACATTATCACAATACTGTACATTTCATCTTAGTAATACATTTTTTTATAAATCATAAATTATATTTTTAAGCTAGTATAAACACCGAAAGTGTATTTTACAATGCATTACCATAATTAATGCATACCTGAAATCAGACTGACAGTGGCCAGTTTTATAAACCAGTCAGGTTCCATTGCATTGTACATTGCTGTCATCCTACAAAGCTCAAAACAAACCTGTGCACATTACAGATTTGTGAATCTGTTACTTTTATTAAAGAGAGGGCACCTGCAGGTTTCTGTACCCATTCCCACTCAAGGGCGGACTGACAACTCATGGGGCCCCTGGGGAATAGGGGATCATGGGGCCCCTGTGTCCTTGCCCACACTCAAAGCACACCCAAAAAAAGCCTATAAAAGGTACCAGGGGCATTTCACGGGGCCCCCTACTGCCCTGGGAACTCAGGCAGTGCTTGAGTGCTCGAATGGTCAGTCCGCCCCTGCTCCCACTGTTTCATAGAGCTGTTGTGGTCCCCTTAAAACCATGGGTTCTTAAGTTTGGTAACAGCCGTCACCTTCCTTGTGAAGATGTGCATCAATGTTGGCTACTGAGACTTCCTTTCCCAATGGTGGGCCAATACTTGAGCTTGGGAGGGATCTAGACCAGAAAAGGCGATCGGGAAGCTGCTTGCCATAACCATATCAGAGTGCCCCTAGCTTGTAGAAGCTATACACAATTCTACTGGACATCCGGCACTTGAAAGCACTTGCTACTTAACAGAATTATTGGATTCACAAGTTTAGAATGATCATATGCTAGATTTATAACACTGGGAGATGAGGAAGGTGCTGCTGTGTTAATGGAGTAAGGGATAGTTCGAGCATTGGGAGGACTTCCTATGTGGAATAATGAACATTCATAGTCCAATGAGGAGATGACACAGGAAACTAGAGTTGCACTAGAGTGTATAGTGACAACTTTAACTCCATAAATACCAAGAACAAATGTAAAATCTGTGTCTTCAGTTATGTTAAAAAATTAAATCAAACAGGATAAACTCTAAAAGTGGAACTTAAATTATGGTATTCAATGACATAAAATATCTAGCAAATGTTGTACCTCTATACATAATACACATACAATTTGGTTGCTGTAAAACAATACTACTTGCAGCTGTACAGTACACATCCTATAATTCACTGTAGTAAAATCAGTTTTCATTGTCCTAAATAAGCAACACATGAACAAACCTGGAGAAATGTGGAGGATGCGCAGTGCAGACATAATCTAGCTAAATTTGTGTCTTGGCTTTACACTGATGGGCGCTTTGAGAAATGCAGGGTAGTAGATAAGTCTCTGAAGCTATGTGTGTGCTAACTAAATTAACACCATGTGCTGCCAAAGAGTATTACTAACAGTGCAGGCCGAGGTAACTTGACATTCACACATATGTTATAGGAATCCTTGTAAAATATCTTAATAAGCTATGCTATGAATTCATCCATTTAAGTGAATACCTCCTGTGGAAAATTACATTGTCTGATGCATATGTATAAGAATCCAGTTCCTGGTATTAGCTATTTGAGCAGACATTTGTGTGGCTGCGACTGAGCACCAAGATATTAATATTATGCTTTCAAACTACTGTGTTGTCATAGTGGAGAAACAGGTGCAGGGCGCACTACTTCAGCCAAGAATGTCCCTGGAATAAAGCAGACACTGGCACTTGCTGCATAGCTAGAGCGTCCTATGTCACAGCTACTGAACTAGCACAAATGACTAGAGTGGACTTTAGTACACAAAGGCTTTATGAAATCACAGGGGCACTTTGAATGGCTTGTGGTTTCAGAGAAGGGATCAAAGATTAAAGTGACAGCTGTGCAAAGGCCCAATAAAGAAAACTTTCTGCTTTCAACCATCGCCTGTGTATTATGGTACATGTGTCGCATTAGGAACTGTTAAAGTTCCACGCAGAGGAGTTTTTAAAATTTTGGGGGTTTAAACAAAGTTACCTATGATGAGGTGTATGCCACATATCTCTATAGAACATGCGGGTTCTACAGTGTTGTGGTTTTCATGTCTGCTGTGCATGTAGACGGTACTCAGTTCAAGCCCCAGTAGGACCATAGTGTTAAGTGTGACCATAAGGTGCTTGTAGACCACCATAAAATACCACGAGGTGTATTTAGACCACAATTAAAGGCATAGATCCTGAGCACTCTGGGAACTACCCCAACACTGCAATTACTAAAAGTAAAAAAAAGATTCAGCAGGTACTGTCCAAATTTCGATGTGGCCACTCCTGCTCAACAAAAGTCGACGGACTTGTTTGAGTCCCCACTGTCAGAAAACAATATGTCAGAGCTGAGGATTCCTTTATCCACCTTGGTTGTGTGAATGGAAGAAACCCTTCTTTTTATTTTTAATTCAGCCCGCAGGTTGACTTAAAAAAAAAAAGACCCATTTATGGCCATTCTTAGAATACTTTGCCCAATTCTGCAGATCTCACTTAAAAGAAAAGAATATTTTTTTCTTTTTAAATTATAATAACCTAGGTGGATGCAGCATCAATCCGATGCTGCATCTTTCCCCTGCTCTAAGGGTGAGAACTGAGCGATCAGACACTGCTGATCGCTCAGATCTGCTTGCTGCTGACTGTCACTGCTGTCTGCCCTGCTCCCCCAGCACTCACTGGGGAACTTGGCTGTGGAAGGGGTAGGAGCTGAGAAGCTGAGCCAGGTGCCAGTCCAGGCTACTGGGTGGATCAAGACCATATGGTCATGATTCTTCCCCAGTCCGGACCTGCTGAGTGATGTCAGCCAACAGCATTATTTTAGCCAGCTGTCAGCTTAAAACGGGTCACAGAAGTGCAGTGCTCTCCTGTGATCCACAGGAGAAGTACAGCGAAAGCTCATTTGGCTGTACTTCTCCTTTTAAAAAAATAAGACAGAACAAATCGGGAGATGGGCAAAACCTTTACATTTTGGGTTTGATAAGGTTCAGAAGAGCAATATTTGTTATTATGAAGCTAAGATCAAGAACACAAGGTTATGTTCTCAAGCTAGCAGGAGGAAAGTTCAAGTAATATTAGAAAGTTGTATTTTACCAAAAAAAACTGTTGATGCTTGGAATAAACTTCCAGCAGAGGTAGTGATTCAGTCAACAGTTAGTGGATTCAAATGTGTTTGGGACAAGCATAGATCTACAAGATGTGAGAATTTAGTTCCCAGAATGCCTGCAGCGTAGCACTATGGTGGTAAGTCACACAGCCATTCGTACTCGAGTGTGTTCTGACGCGTTCTAACTTGCACTCGTCTGGGTCGCAGACCAGATGACTCTGTATTTATGTAGTAGTAGAAGAAAAAACATGTGTTGGTGGAAAATGAGTAACAGGAACCTGGAGCAGCAGAGCAGCATTAAATTTTGTGTGAAAATTGGCAAAAGTTTGAGTGAAACCTTAGCTCTGTTACAAGAGGCATATGGTGAACCTTCCAAGCAGAAATCAAGTGTTTTTTAATGATATGGAGGGTTAAGGAGGGGCAGGAAGATGTCCACAATAATGCAAGAAGTGGGCAGCCAAAAACGCAAAGAACTGATGCAATTGTAGACAGAGTGCAAACCCTTGCACGCTCAAATCAAAGACTGAGTGTTACAACAATGGCAGAACAATTGAACAGGGAATAGAGCAGAGAATTTGGGAATGAGAAAGATTTCCGCAAAGATGGTGCCTCAGATTTTGATAGAAGATCAAAAATAACGTCATCTTCCAACTTCATTCACTCTTTTGAAGAATGTATGGATATTTTTTTTTACAGTCCATTCCAGGAATTAAATTGTCACACTTTGTATACTCAAAAGAAGTACAGACTTTACCGTGAGGCTTTGCATAATCTGACATTGTCCAATTTTTAGGAGATTTATTACCTAGAATCACAGTGTTGTTGAACCATAGAACACAGAAGAATGAAAATATTTGGTGATTAGGCTACAGCTGCAGACCACGTTGGAGAGGTGGGACCAGGTGAAGTATTTAGAAATGAGAAGGGAGAGTAGGCCAGTTAGTGGGGCATTTGTTACCCCAACCCCAAATGCATTAATGTAAAAAAAAAAGTAGACTTTAGTACTACTGCAACAAACTGTGATGGCTATCCTCCCATCCAGCCTAATTGAATTAAGAGTTTTAATTCTGAAGAAAAGTAGCCATACTATTAAATCAGAATCCATCATATAATGGTCAGACTTCCACTGAGTGATATCTAATTAGTTGTATGTATGGGTGAATACACCTAGAAATTCAAACTATTTATATATTGGACCATGAGTCTCTGGACTAAAAGACTCTGATTGGCTCAGAGAGTCCTATGTTTCCTGATGTCATGAATCAAAGGCAAGCCTCATGCTAAGCCATTCAGTATATGAACTGTGATTCCCCCCTCCTGTAGGAAGGACAGATGGGAGCAACAGCAGTCCATAAATAATTTCTTAAAGTAGGCCTGGACTCAAAGCATTTGTCCTTCATACATTAGACTAAAGATTTTTGCCTGAACCCTGAAATACTTTGAAGAAAAGAAATTAACACTCTATTTCCAGGGCCCTTGTATTTGCACATATATGAGTGTCCATAGCAAGAAAGACTTTCATGGTTAATTCCTGGTGCATTTTGGAGGCAGCCATCTTGTAACATATTGGAGAATGCAGCCTATCTGTTCCCTAGGGACCAGTATCATCACCAAGAATGATGCTAATGACTTTCCTGAGACTGCTGGGTGTCATTCCACTGGATGCTAGTGACATCACTGAGAATGTAGCCTATCCATTCCCTAGGGACCAGCATCATCATTGAGAACGAGGCTAATGACTTCTCTGAGACTGCAGGGTGTCATTCCACTGGCTGCTAGTAACATCACAGAGCATGTAGCCTAGCCTTTCTCTAGGGACCAGCAGCATTACTGAGAAAGATACCTATCCCTTTACAAGGTACTAGTAACATCACAGAAATTGCAGCCTATTTTTTCTCTAAGGATCGGCAACATTACTGAGAAAGATACCTCTCCCTTTGCTAAATATTAGTTGCATCACTGAGAATGCAGCCTATTCTGTCTCTAGGGACCAGCAACATCACACAGCCCCCAGCGGGTTGATTTGAAAAAAACCTTAACTGATTCCCCCATCCACAAAAGCAAGGTGGATAGGTGGATAGTGGAATCTTTCCTGTTGGGTTATTATTAGAGATGAGCGAATTATTCTAAAATTCGATTCGGCTGATTCGCCGAATTTGCGGAATAAATTCGATTCGATGCGAATTTATTCGCTGCGAATTTAACTTATTAAAAGGGTTTCTAGGCTTCAGAGAGCCTTTATATTAGTGCAGAACACTGTACCTTTAATTTAAATGCCCTTGGGGAATTTAAATGCCCTGCTGGGGAAGAGAAATAATACTGTCAGTCAGTATGACATGCAGATGAGTGCCGTCGATCTTAGAATCACCGCACACTTCACTCATTTGGGCAGTCACGGGGCACGACGAAGAAGATGAAGAAGAAGATGAAGAAGAAGAAGAAGATGAAGAAGAAGAAGAAGATGAAGAAGAAGAAGAAGATGAAGAAGATGAAGAAGAAGAAGAAGAAGATGAAGAAGAAGACAAAGATGAAGAAGAAGAAGACGAAGAAGAAGATGATGAAGAAGAAGATGATGAAGAAGATGATGAAGAAGAAGATGATGAAGAAGAAGAAGATGAAGAAGAAGAAGAAGAAGATGATGATGAAGAAGAAGAAGATGAAGAAGAAGAAGAAGAAGATGAGGAAGAAGAAGAAGAGGATGAGGATGAAGAAGAAGAAGAAGATGAGGATGAAGAAGAAGAAGAAGAAGATGAAGAAGATGATGATGAAGAAGATGATGAAGAAGAAGATGATGAAGAAGAAGATGATGAAGAAGAAGAAGATGAAGAAGAAGAAGATGAAGCAGAAGAAGATGAAGAAGAAGAAGTAGAAGAAGAAGAAGAAGAGGATGAGGAAGAAGAAGAAGAGGATGAGGATGAAGAAGAAGAAGAAGATGAGGATGAAGAAGAAGAAGAAGAAGAAGAGAATGAGGATGAAGAAGAGGATGCGGATGCAGAAGAAGAAGAAGAGGAAGAGGATGCGGATGAAGAAGAAGAAGAAGAGGATGAGGATGAAGAAGAAGAAGAGGATGAGGATGAGGATGAGGAGGAAGAAGAAGAAGTAGGATGAAAATAAGAAGAATTCCAGTACAGTAAAAAGTGTATCTGCAGAGAGCTCCGCTATTTCTGACAGTTCTCTGACAGTTCCTTCACATTTACAGCGGTTGAAACATTGTATCTATTTGTTTCCGAATAAAAACATCTGTATCCTAAATGGAAACAAATAGATACAATGTTTCAACCGCTGTAAATGTGAAGGAACTGTCAGAGAACTGTCAAAAATAGCGGAGCTCTCTGCAGGGACACTTTTTGCCGGCTGTAGAAGGGATGAAAATCGGCCGATCGGGAAAAATTTGATTCGTGCATCCGAAGTTTGCTAATTTTCGGATTCGGTGCGAATAGAATTTTTCCTAATATTCGAAACGAATTCCACTTCGCCAAGTTCGATTCGCTCATCTCTAGTTATTATATATTGGTTATTGAGGAGTTCTCTGCTGTCAGAATACATTAATCAGCACTGCCGCAAATTGGTCAGACAAAAATATTCCATCAAGCCTATTCGTAAGAAGGCAACGATTAAAGGACAATTATACTTTTCGTAACATGCTACCTGTTACACCCATATTCAGGGTGTAATATGTAATGAACAGACTGGCCCCCACTCCCTGTAGTGACAGCTAGCTGGGAATCATCTCCTCCCCGCTAGCTTTCACAATTTGGAAAAAAACTACAACTCCTGACAGTGGCTGTTGGCTTGTAGTTCTCAATGAACTACCACGGCGCTGTGCAGCATCGTGGTAGTTCATTGATTCTTCCTGTCCGTATATCTGCTTGCCTGTACATCCCATATGGGGAAGTAGATATACTGACAGGTCTGCAGAAGACCTGCAAGGCACCAACGATTTTCTGATCCCTGGTCCAATGGTTTACAGGCTCCTGCAACAAGAAATAATAAATGCACAATTTTTTTTACCTGCAAAGAAGATGTGCATTTATTATTTTTTTATAAAAAGAACTTATCCTTTAAATCACTGCTGAACCAGATGAATTTCAGTCCATCTATGGCCAGTTGTACCTTATGAGGCAAGATATACCTACCAAAATCTGCCATCCTGGCCCCTTTCCAGTAATGTTTCTGGGTGCATGGAATGGCAAGGGAACTAGCAGATGCTCCAACACTGTGCTGCCTGTGCTGGCCAGTCACTTAAAATTTCCATGCGTTGAGCCACTTCTCTTCTGGATAGCAGGGAAATAGCTGAGACATCAATCTAAAAAATGTAATTGTATCGTAGGCTTTCCTGACTGCATTTCTGTGCAACATAACAAGCACATTTAGCCTGGGTTCATACTTGTGCGGTGCTGTATATTGCATGTGATTCGCACAGGAACCGCACCGCATTCCTGTGCAAATCAGTACTAGGGTCGCTGGTTCAAATCCCAACCATGGCACCACCTGCCTGGAGTTTGCATGTTCTCCCTGTGCCTGCGTGGATTTCCTCTGGGTACTCCGGTTTCCTCTCACGCTCCAAAAACATGATGGTAGGTTAATTGGATCCTGTCTAAATTGGCCCTAGTATGTGTATGTATGGAAGTGAGTTAGGGACCTTAGACTGTACACCCCTCGAGGGTTAGGGACTGATGTGTGTACATCTTTAGGCCAACAGATCCAATGTCTATATACTATGGTATAGTGTGCTAAAATGTAACTGCACAAACTATTCTGCTCCAATGAAAAGCAGAATATAGCTGCTTTTGAACTTTCAATATACATTCCTTTGTAGAGATAATCATACATTATTATGATATGCAGATGATGAGTACAGTAACTAAAGGCATTAAAAAATAAAGCTCAAGTGCATTGTAGATAAAAATGTATGTGTTACTGGAAAAAGTGAAGTTTGGGGCGCCAGAGGTCATTATCTCCTACTGGTTTTGTGTTTTAATGCTGAGCATTTGCATTTGGTTGTCACAGAACCAGACTCAGGGGCTCTTGCCAAATCTTTAATTACTAAGTCCTTATCAGACAATGGTATGCACTGCGAGGACAACCATCTTCATAGATGACTAATGGGTGTGCTTTGAACCTTTGAGGTTTCAGATATCAAAGCTTCACAGCTGCACAACTATTGAAAACAGCACCAGAATTTTTATTCAGTATTTTATAGAATTAAAATAAATTCATTAAGTGTAATTTCTGCTTTAATATTAATACTGATTGTTCAATGACAATGCTACATTAAATATGCTTACTTCAACAGTTAACAGCTGCAGACATTTTTACACAGAGAGTCTAAGTGCAATGAAACTAAATCTTCTCACAGAGAATTAACATTACTGTGAATGACACCACTTCCAAATATAGACATCCTGGTCCACGCCAAGGTCACAAGAAATGGAGATTGCGAATGAAGTGTTGTTGAGGACAGAGGTGCTTGCCACTGGGATTACAACTTTGTGTGTAATTTTAGGGGACATGTATAAGGTTTTGTCTTCACTGGCATTAAAACTTCACAGCTTGAAAACACTTTGAAAACATGCTTTGCATGGCAAGGCATGTTTTTTAATGATTGCAACTGCCCTTGGGTTGGGATGATGGAAATTATATCAGCAATATCCAAGACATATCCAAGACAGGATGACTGCAGTTAACAGAAACTGATGAGAACGGTCATGATGGTTTGGTCTGTGCAGAGAGAAGCTATGACAAAGCTCTTTTTTCCAGACTTTTACTATCAGGATCTGTTTCCTAAAGTTCCTGTTCATGCATAGGAAAGGTAGAAAAAGAGTTTATGCCTGGGTTCATCCACAGCCTTCCTGGTATCTTTCTAAAGGGCCGTCTGCCAGTGTGTATGGACAGAGTTTTTTGCCTATACACATGTCTGTTCAGACCTTTGATTTTCTGCTGTCAAGTTGGCCACTTCATTCAGAAGCAGAATACAATTATGAAGCAGCCTATCTCAGCTGAGGAAGGCTTCTTGTTACCATGTGTTGAGTGATTGTTATTATTAGATAGTCTTTGGCTTGGTTGGTTGCACATGTGACTCTTTTTTTCAACTATTTCATGAAAGGCAAGGTGACTATGAAGTGCTAATTTGTGAAGGAAAATATTCTGTAGGCATTGCACTGGGTCATGTGTCATGTTTAGACAAGACAGTAACCTCTATGGCCAGAACAAAGGAGCAGCCAATGTAAGTTTACATGATTTGCTTGCATGTATGGCACAATCACAACCAGTGAGCCAATGAGAAGAGAGGGGGCAGGGCCGAGCACGGCTCCATGTGTGAATGGATATATGGAGCAGCGGGTGCCCCCATAGTAAGCTGCTTGCTGTGGGGGCACCCAACAGGACTGAGGAGCCAGGAGAGCCTGTGGGTGGACCCAAGGAGGATCTAGGAGGCTCTCTGCAAAACCACTGCACACAGCAGGTAAGTATAGACATGTTTTTTATTATTTCTTAAAAAAAAAATAAGCCTTTAGAAATACTTTAAGGTTCGGGCCAAACCTTGGAGTGCAAACACCTAAACACTTACCATTTAGCAGGAAAAAAGGGTGAGGTCCCCATAAAAACAAATCAATACCAGACCAGTTTTTTTTTTATTTTGAGCTCTCAATGGGTTCCCATTTAAAAATCCATTCCAGATGTGTCATCCCGGTTTATTGTTAATGAAATTGTTTGAACAAGAAAAATCCATTCCAGACTAAAAAATGATCTAGTATAGAATTTGGTGCGACCTCAGGCTGTTTTTTTTAAGAGGAGCCCCCTTAAAATTCATACCATTTGTTCACATACACTATATTGCCAAAGTATTGGGACACCTGCCTTTACATGCACATGAAGTTTAATGGCATCACAGTCTTAGTCTGTAGGGTCCAAATTGAGTTAGCTCACCCTTTTTTTCAGCTATAACAGCTTCAACTCTTCTGGGAAGGCTGTCCACAAGATTTAAGAGTTTGTCTATGGGAATGTTTGACCATTCTTCCAGAAGCGCATATGTGAGGTCAGGCAATGATGTCTGACCAGAAGGCCTGGTTAGCAGTTTCCACTCTAATTCATCCCAAAGGTGTTCTATCAAGTTGAGGTCCATCCATCCCATCGCATCCATCCATTCCTTCATCCCAAACTCACTCATCCATGTTTTTATGGACCTTGCTTTGTGAACTGGAGCACAGTCATGTTGGAACAGGAAAGGGCCATCCCAAACTGTTCCCACAAAGTTGGGAGCATGACATTTTCCAAAATGTCTTGGTATGCTGATGCCTTAAGAGTTCCCTTCACTGGAACTAAAGGGCCAAACCCAACCCCTGAAAAACAATCCCAAACCATAATCCCACCTCCACCAAAATTTACACTTGACACAATGCAGTCAGGCAAGTACAGTTCTCCCGGCAACCGCCAAACCCTGACATGTTCATCAAATTACCAGACAGAGAAACGTGATTCATCACTCCGGAGAACATGTCTCCACTGCTCTAGAGTCCAATGGTGGCGTGCTTTACACCACTGCATCTGACGCTTTGCATTGCATTTGGTGATGAAAGGCTTGGATGCAGCTGCTCGGCCATGGAAACCCATTCCATGAAGCTCTTTATACAGTGTTGTTGTGCTAATCTGAAGGCCACATGACGTTTATAGGTCTTTAGCCATTGACTCTGCAGACACTTGGCAACTTCTGCACACTGTGTGCTTCAGCATGCGTTGACCCCGCCCTGTCAGTTTACATGGCCCACCACTTCATGGCTGAGTTGCTGTTGCTCCCAATTGCTTCCACTTTGTTATAATACCACTAACAGTTGACCGTGGAATTGTTAGTAGCAAGGAAATTTTACAGATGGACTTATTGCAAGGGTGGATACCTAATACAGTACCATGCTTGAATTCACTGAGATCCTGAGAGTGACCCATTCTTTCACAAATGTTTGTATAAGCAGTCTGAATGCCTGGATACCTGATTTGATACACCTGTGGCCATGGAGGTGATTGGAACACCCGAATCCAATGATTTGGAGGGGTGTCCCAATACTTGGTGTAAGTCATTAAACTTTAGAGTGTGCTGTAAGAATTTAATTTCTATGGAGTGTGAACATGCAAAATGATTAAAGCGTAGGCAGAGACAGAGCTGTAGTTCTGGGGTCTATGGGACCTGCCACACTTAAATTCAAGCAGGCCAGAAGTACAGCAGGAGTTGTACTTCCCCGCATGAAAAAGAGTACTCACGAAATTAGATTTATGCAGAACTTGTTTTTAAGACTTATTTGCATGTAGAGGTGATACACGTTTGTGTTTTCATCTTCTCACCACTTGTTCAAATAATGTAATATAAAGAAAGGAGGGACTCCAAAGGGTAAAAGGGTACCACATCCTCGTTATCCATCAACATATTGATAAAAAAAAGTGCAAATGGACCTTTAGGGTGCCTAAAGAGATATATAGTGAAAAATGTATAGTTTTTATTGTATACATATACATACAGTGCTCAGCATAAATGAGTACACCCCTTTTGAAAAGTAAGATTTTAATCAATATCTCAGTGAACACAAGAACAATTTCCAAACTTTTTACAAAACTGAGTTTTATAGAACATTGGTTTGGCTCATTACATGAAAGTAAGGTTAATAATATAACTTAGATTACATGATCTTCAGTTTTATTAGTTGATGCAAGAATGAAAATACCCTACAACAAAAACTACTACATCTAGTATTTTGTATGACCTCCATGATTTGTAAGGACAGGACTAAGTCTTCTAGGCATTGAATGAACAAGCCACCATCATGTTTCACTGTAGGTACCATGCATTTTTCTTTGTACTCCTCACCTTTGCAACGCCATACAGTTTTGAAGAGTACAGAACCCAGTAGTCTTCTTCTTTTTCTGCATGGGCCCTGGCAACTTCTATGCAGGCATTTTTGTGCATGGGTTTTAGGAGAGGCTTCCTTCGTGGATGGCATCCATGCATGCCATTCCTCTGCAGTATGTGCCGTATTGTGTCACGGGAACCAATCATCCCAGTTTGACTTTCTACTGTCTTTAGCTAACTGCAGTGAACTTGCTTGGCAATTTTCTTCAACCCTTCTCATTAGAAGACACTCCTGTTGAGGAGTTAAATTCCGTGGATGACCTGGACATCTTTCTGAGATGGTTGCAGTTCTATCTTTGTTAAATGTTTGTATCACTGTTGCTACAGTATTCTGACTGAAAAGTAAAGCTTTGCTGATCTTCATAACATTTCTTGTGCAAAGAAATTATTTTTTTCCTCAGGCTCCGTGACATTTTTCTTCCATGTGGTGTCATTGCTGACAACATGAAATGGGAAGGGGTTTTCCTTATTAAGTAACACCCTTTTATAATCAACTGTCTGCTGGACACCTGTTTAATGAATAATTAGATTCACTTGTAGTTGAATTCTTGTTAGTTAGGATTTTGTTGTCTAAAATTAAGCTTTGCTCCTACGACTTTCATTGGGGTGTATTCATTTTTGCAACATGGTCTTGAATTAATTTATTAGGAAAAATACTTTTTTGTGTGTGCAGAGTAACAAATCTTGTTTGCAATCAATGGCCCACATTCGTGGGAGTATTTTGTAGTAAACTGTCCCATAGAAAATGTTGATTCTGAAAGGAAAGGAAAGTACAGTCATGGCCGAAATTGTTGGCACCCGTGATATTTTTCCTGAAAATCAAGTATTTCACACAAAAAAGGTATTGCATTAACACATGTTTTGCTATACACATGTTTATTCCCTTTGTATGTATTGGAACAAATATAAAACAGAGGCAGAAAAGCAAATATGACATAATGTCACACAAAACCCCAAAAATGGGCTGGACAAAAGTATTGGCACCCTTAACTTAATATTTGGTTGCACACCCTTTGGAAAACATAACTGAAATCAGTCGCTTCCTATAACCATCAATAAGCTTCTGACACCTCTCACCCGGAATTTTGGACCACTCTTCCTTTGCAAACAGCTCCAGGTCTCTCTTATTGGAAGGACACCTTTTCCCAACAGCAATTTTAAGATCTCTCCACAGGTGTTCAATGGGATTTAGATCTGGGCTCATTGCTGGCCACTTCAGAACTCTCCAGCGCTTCTTTGCCATCCATTTCTGAGTGCTTTTTGACGTATGTTTGGGGTCATTGTCCTGCTGGAAGACCCAGGATCTTGGACGCAAACCCAGCTTTCTGACACTGGGCCCTACAGTGCGACCCAAAATCCTTTGGTAATCCTCAGATTTCATGATGCCTTGCACACAGTCAAGGCACCCAGTGCCAGAGGCAGCAAAACAACCCCAAAACATCATTGAACCTCCACCATATTTTACCGTAGGTACTGTGTTTTGTTCTTTGTAGGCCTCATTCCGTTTTCGGTAAACAGTAGAATGATGTGCTTTACCGAAAAGCTCTATCTTGGTCTCATCTGTCCACAAGACGTTTTCCCAGAAGGCTTTTGGCTTACTCAAGTACATTTTGGCAAACTGTAGTCTTGCTTTTTTATGTCTCTGTGTCAGCAGTGGGGTCCTCCTGGGTCTCCTGCCATAGCGTTTCATTTCATTTAAATGTCGACGGATAGTTCGCGCTGACACTGATGCTCCCTGAGCCTGCAGGACAGCTTGAATGTCTTTGGAACATGTTTGGGGCTGCTTATCCACCATCCGGACTATTCTGCGTTGCAATCTTTCATCAATTTTCCTCATCCGTCCACGACCAGGGAGATTAGCTACAGTGCCATGGGTTGCAAACTTCTTGATAATGTTGCGCACTGTGGACAAAGGCAAATCTAGTTCTCTGGAGATGGACTTGTAACCTTGAGATTGTTGATATTTTGCCACAATTTTGGTTCTCAGGTCCTCAGACAGTTCTCGTCTCCTCTTTCTGTTGTCCATGCTTAGTGTGGCACAGACAGACACACAATGCAAAGGTTAAGTGAACGTCTCTCCTTTTTATCTGCTTTCAGGTGTGATTTCTATATTGCCCACACCTGTTACTTGCCCCAGGTGAGTTTACAGGAGCATCACATGCTTGTAACATTCTTATTTATCCGCAGTTGTGAAAGGGTGCCAATACTTTTGTCCAGCCCATTTTTGGAGGTTTGTGTGACATTATGTCGAATTTGCTTTCTTTCCTCCCTTTTTTTGTTTTGTCCCAATACACACAAAGGGAATAAACATGTGTATAGCAAAACATGTGTTAATGCAATACGTTTCGTGAGAAATACATGATTTTCAGGAAAAATATCAAGGGTGCCAACAATTTCGGCCATGACTGTAAATGTTTTCTGACAAATCTGTGTAGTGTAGTCATTTATGCTGAGCACTGTATATACTGTAGTTTTTAATCGTTACAATACATGCATGCATCCACACACAAGTGTACAGTGTATGTACTGTATACTGTATTTATGTGTCTGTGTGTGTTCATAGATCCTTTTCTTGGTCATGTAGTTTACTGTATTTGTGATATCTAATATTTTTATCCTATTTTAGATTGCACACCATCCATACTCCTAAGGAAGTGGAAACGTGAATGAGTTATGTGCTAGTCCTACTTCCAATTTGTTATCATTGTGGTGCTGCTGGATTTTCTTTCAACTATTTTGTACATGACAATATTTTACCGGTTGTATACACTAAAAACTGTATACTTTTAACTATATATCTCTTTGGGTGCCTTAAAAGTCTATTTATACTTGTTCAAATAAGTTGTTACACTGTGTAGCACCCTTAGTTGTGGTTGATAAGCTATATCCTGTGCCACGGGGACCTACTGTAAATTGTGGGCATGAGGGTGGGCTAGCTCCTCCTTCTTTACACCGATGGGACACGTCACCATCTTGTGACCTCAAGGCCTACCAGGTTGTATACGTGCACATGCCCATCCAAATCACAATCTCATAGTCCATGGGTGGCTGAACCAATTTACCTGTATAATAATGGTGACTCAAAGGGAACTTTGCTTCCTAGACTAGTCTCCCTCACTTCTATGAACAGCAACAGTTTCCTCCTTGCTCTGTCTTATGCCAAAAGGGTCACGCAAAAAGATAAGATGTCTTTGCTGTGTTTAAGGCCCACAAGGCTGTGAAAATGTCCCATGACATGCCCACCATTATATTTATCTCAGCTCTCCCATGAACAAATTCTCCAGACAAGGATCTTGCTTTTCTGAATACTTTGCTAAAAGGCGACCAGCACTACAGGGTCCAAATAATGCCATCACTGTTCTCTTCATAACATCACATTTTCCTGCAATTAGGTATTAGGTCATCAATAGCAAAGTCAGAGGCCTTGCCATAGGATACTCTCACAGCAATATATTTTCCCATAATTACATCACACCCATAGCTGGGCCCTGCTGAGGGGAAAATGTGGCTCTCTTAGTACAATCTAGTGGATCTATTATTCTGCTCAGGCTGGTCAGAGACAAGAAGAAAACCACCCTAAAGAACTGCAGTGGGGGGAGAGTGACACTAGGAACAGGAAATTGAGTATGTTTCCAGGAAAAAAAAGCACTGTCTTGGCCAGAGTTCTACATTAAGCATAAAAGTCTGTGAAAATTCTCCGGGGATAATAAACTGGCTTAGGAAGCACTGGTTTAACATTTCCTGTATAGATATATGACTGTTCTTGAGAAACAAGGCTTTGTAGTAAAGGCGGTTCAGAAGGGCCTGCAATTGCATATCTTTGTGAGTGGCCTGAGGAATGCGGAGGTGCAGATGGAGTTGGCCGGAGGTGCAGATGGAGTTGGCGAGAGTATACTTGGTGTCATACCAGGACAAGTTCATCTAAAGTTCCCAGGGCAAAGATAGGGAACTGCACCCATCCCTCACTGTTAATGCATGCCATAGAATGAGTTTACTGTCCTGTGTACATTCTCTGTCCCCTTGCTCCTCTGTGCCCAGGGCAGTTCCTCCTCCTGCCCGCCCCTTGTCCTGGCCCTGCTTGGTGTATACACCAGAGAGTAGTTGTATGTAAAGGTAATGCTGGTGGTGATGGTGCAGTGATTGCCTGATAACCTAAAATTTGACCACTGAGGGCTTGTCAACTGGCAGGTGACTTGCATCTTTTGCCAAGCATCTAGAAAATCCTCCTTCTCTCTGGTTCAAAATGAACATCATTTCACCAGCCTTGTACTCTCCAGATAAAGGTTGGTTTTTTTTTTAGCTTACTGCATTGTTTTCTCTGCAACTTTAGCTGTAGGTAAAGTCACAGAAGACTGTAATATCTTCAGAATGATCACCATCATTATCGACAACTATCACAGTCTGACTTACTTCACTGGTATCAGATATCAAGACAAACACAAAACTAAAGCTACGTACAAATATACTGCACATCTACAAACATTCCACACCAGGGGCGGACTGACCATTTGGAAACTCGGGCACTGCCCGAGGGCCCGGAGTCAGTAGGGGTCCCCATGAGATGCCGCTGGTACCTTTTTCATAGGCTTTTTTGAGTTTGGGCAAGGACACAGGGGCCCCATGATCCCCTATTGCCCGGGGGCCCCATGAGTTGCCAGTCTGCCCCTGTTCCACACAGACCATGTGGCTTTACTTCCTTACTTCAGTGGTAGATTTCAGAATATGAAGAATTTGATGACATTTTTCTCACTGTATTGAGCTAGCTTTTTAGCGACTGCCAGACCTGTAGGCATCACTGTAGTCTGCTAGGGACTTGATGTAAGCTCTGTATGTTCCTTTACAGCCTGGATTAGAGTGAGAAAATTAATATTGGCCATCCAAGGACCCATGTCAGCTATCAGGAAGAAGACACATAAAGACATTTTAGATGATAACCCAGAGAACAGGTTGTGTACATTGAAAACAAAAGCAAAATATGAATAAACCACTTAACAAATGCTTCATTTTTCACACAAAAAGGGTTTGGAGACCCCTAATGTATTCTCAGTTGAAGCACTTGAACATTGCACTGCACATTTATTTTTGTTTTTTGCACTGGAACGCTGCCACTCTGCAACTGCCATGTATATAGTGCTTTACAATAACTTTATTGTGGTTGGGGTGGTTATTGGGCATTTTAGTAGTGGAAAAACATGTAAGTTTTGCCCTTTTTACAAATAATGTAGACAAGCCCAAAAAATAAATGTTTTCATGTAGGTCTTTATGTTCAAATTCCAGTAACTGTGAATTGCAGCTGGAGCCCAGACTACTAAATCTCTATTCACTCTATTTTTTGTTAAAGCAATAGTAAACTGTGAAAGAAAAAGAAAAAGAAAATTGTCCCCTTGCAGGCTTATGTTATAATGTGCTAGTATGCACTGTATACTGGCACATTATGACAGACTTGCCTAAAAAAACGGATCCCTCCAGCAGCACTCTGTCACTGCTGACAGGGGTTCCATCTTCATCTGATCTTCGAGTTTGTGAGCTCTGGTCATTTGAATAGTAGGGATGCGATGACGTCACGAGCCATGGTCATATCACAGCTCTCTCAGTGGATGGCATGCCATCACTGGAAAGAGCAGTAAGCATGCGTAGGTGAAGTCACTGGCTGTTACGTATAAAAATCTCCTAAACATGCGCTGTTTAGGAGATTTTTATATGTAGCAGCCAGTGATTGACTTCTTTCTGAAAGCCCAACCTCTGCTGGCACCACCATACTCTTGTGACCAGAAAATGTCACAGCTGTAAAATGGAGTCACACACACGTTAGAGTAAATCAATATGAAGTTTATATTGAATTTAAATGAAGCTTGATCAAAAAAAAACACAAAATAGCATTGGCATATGCAGAATATATAATCACTCTTGTCAAATTTAAAGCGGTAGTAAACAGCAGGAAAAGGAAAAAAAAAGTCCCTTGCAAGGTAATGTCATAATGAGCTAGTATGCATTGCATAGTAGAAATTATGTAAAACTTACCTTAAAACGAAGCCCTCCAGCAGAGCGCTGTCACCGCTGTAGAGGCTTCCATCTTCACCCATCTTCCTTCCGGCTGTCTGACAGGATGGACCGTGATGACGTCACTCCCGCACATGCGCTCGGGAGTCCCAGGCCACGGCACACAGCTCTGAAGGAATGGCACGGATATGCCATTCCACCAGCTTAAAAAAAAGAGAATATCTTTCTGTGGGCAAAAAACAACTCTCTCTAGGTGACAAGTACCAAAGGCAGCAGTAGTAGAAATCCCATTCAACTGGGAAGGGTACATTTCTCTTTCAGCCGTCACTGCTGTATTCTGGCCTGCAACTGTGTGTCCTTCCGTCAGCTTGACTGTAATGCAAACATTTTTTAACAATGGTGGCTGGAGAACTAGGCCGCAAACTGGGGTAACTATGTGTAATGTCCGCAACTATGTGCAAGTAGATAGCAGCTGTGGGTGTGTGGGACTCTCTCACCCGATTAATGGTGTCCAGCAGGTCTTAGCAGTCCATCTTTCCCTGCAAATGGGGGCCCCCACAGACTCTCCAGTCCTGATTCGGCATCCCCTATGGTCTCTTTTTTATACAATTGGTTGAATTGGGCGTGCAGACACACTGGATGCCTTCAGCTGCCATTATACTTTTGCTGGGTGTCACATGCATCCCTGTGCCTTTAACCTCCTTGGCGGTATGATTATTTCCGATTTTTTGTGCTGAAAGCGGTACCATTTTTTTACATGGAAATATGTAGTTTTTTATTGTAGGCTGTAATTTTTAGGAATAACTCACTGAAATCTGTCCAAACAAGAGTCTAGTAAACATTCCGGATATGATAAAACTTGAAACATGAAATCATAAATTATAATTTAATAAATAATCATAAAAAATAATAATAATATAATATATTTAATTCAATAATATAATCAAACCAAAAACACTGAAATTTGAAATGTCAAATTTGCTGCCGCTTCCGGCGCCCGTACGTCCCGACGTCACAGGGACCGGAACACAGAAGCCGGATGCCGGCATCGGCCGGAGGAGATGGCCAGGGATGCTGCAGGGGACACATCGCGGGAGCGAAGGACAAGGTAAGTGCTGCAGGGACTCCCTGAGCAATGCCGCATGGTAAGCCCGAGTGTTGCTCGGGGTTACCGCTCTTGATACTGAAATTTTACCCCGAACTACACTCGGGAATACCGCCAAGGAGATTAATGAAGGGTGGGCTTCCTCCAGGCCCACCTGCCCTTAATCTATCCACTGCTACGGTATATGTGCTCCTACTTGGGGGACTCTGAAATTTATAGAGTTAGGGCTGCATTATACATAGGAGCCTTGACATAGGCACTGCGGCTTATTCATATATTTGCAAATGTGTGCAAACAAAACCCTATGTTTTAATGTGAATTGTTAGACAGGGTCAGTTTTATTGTTTTGCAGGCTGGCTGGTAAGTGTGCTCTGAAATCCTTTGTTTGCAAAGCTTTATTATAGGTTTGCAGGCACTCAGAAGTCCTGCTATAAATTCTTTGTCAGAGAGACTTAATGGCCCCAATACCCAAGGTTTCCAAAATAAAAAACAGGATTTTACTAGGATTGGGGTTTTGGTCCTCCCCCCTCACCCCTCTGTCCCCATACCACATATATTTCAGGATTGTCAGATAAATGTGCTAGGTCACTTCACCATCCAGTCATGAGACACTGAAAGCACAGAGAAGCACAATGATTGGCCTTTCTTCCTTTCTTCCTTGAAGAATTGAGTCTTCGAATCCTAGTGAAGACCGAAAGAGAAGACCCTAAACTCCTCCACATGTCACTCTAAACATAGTCATCCAGTTATGGTTGAGTATTTCCCAATATAAAAAGAGGAAGCTCAAAGTAGCCTAACTCGCCATGAAACAGACACATCCACACATCAATCAGTTCAAACCACTATTTAGCCATCTGTAAACCAACACCAAAAATCTGTGAAGTCTTTCTCAAGCTTAATTAGCAGTAATGTTGCAATCTATCCTTTTTTTTTCATTTGGACATCCTTTACTGTAGAACATACTTATCTAATCCATTACCTGATGAAAGGAGGGCTGATCAAAACGAAAACCGTTTTACATCACTGGAGAACATTCCCATATTTTCCAGTGTTGGTAAATGGCCCTATTATCCATTAATAAAGCCTTGCTTAAGTCTTGAGATAAGAAGTCTCCACACTTCACTTGATAAATGTTCTTCCAATAGCTTTCTGACAAAAGAAATGCAAGATAACATCCCTTCTCTCCAGGACTTCTAGTTCAATAGGCATAAAACAGAATGGCTCCTTTTTAAGTTCTGTCACTTTGAGCTTCTAATGTTAAAGCTGCTAAACATCAAGTACAGCGTGGTTTACGCAAAACTGTCTTGAATAGTAATGAATACTGTATATACTGGAACAAGTCAACACTAAAGCTGTAAAAGTAAGGTGGCTTTATGAATCTGGTTCCAGGACTATGGAGCTGACTGTTTTTAGTTCTGTTACCAGTGATTTTACCTTGGATTTAGCATGCACCAATTAATAGTAAAATATTTTTTCCATAGACATACCATAGTAGATTTTCAAGTTATTGCTGAAGAATGTATTTTACATGCTTGATTAGGTTTAAAACTAAATTGGTGCTTTTTGCCATTTTCATGTTTTAAATAGCGGAAAGGTAGTATTAAAGTTTTACTAAACCCAGGACCCTGCATTCACTCTGTCTGGTCTCCCACAGTACACACAACATGGAAATGCAATTATTTTAGTAAATATAAACTGCTAAATACATTTTCTCATCAGCAGTTAGAGTGGTCTTGTGACTGCTATCAGCCTCCAGCAGAGTACTGGTTAAAGCTTGTAGGAGGAGTTTTCATTATCCCCTGATTATCCTATGAGGCTGCAGGACCCCTGACCCTCTCTTTGAACAGTGCTGATCACATGCACTCTCCCAAGAAAAAGGAAAAAAAAAACAAACCTAATTAGCTATACACACCAAACTGAGCATGTGCAGCTTGCCCCAAGGCTCTGTTCTATCAGCAGATGGCTTGGGTACAGTAGAGGAAGGGGAGGATCAGGGAATACTGGATCAAACATCCTTTTTACACAGTGCAGGGGATTAACTCCTTAGGTTCCACAGTGAGTATAACAAGCATGCTTTACTACATATACAGACTGATTTTACTGTTGTGGGCTTAGAAACACTTTAAGTACCATTTGATTTGCTATATCATTAAAGCAAACCTATACTTTGTCTATGCAAGTCAAAGTAACTGGTTCACTGGATAACAGGAATGGTAAGGAGCCAGTTGATACTATATTTGCTGGCATATTTGCCTCCATATGCCTTTCCAATAATCACTGTGCACATTTAACTATACACCTTTGTTAAAATTTACGGTAATGTTGCCATTTGTCCCAACGTCCTTAGGCCTGTCCCCATTTCGAGGGGACTGTCCCCAAGAATTAATTATCCCCATCATTGTCACTGGCTTTGTACAGTACACATTTTATTGCACAAGTGCCAATCCATCCATAGGACTTCATAAGCACTAAAACAAGATTGCACCACCAGACCCACAACTGTGATTGCCATAAATTCGCAAATGGGTCTGATGGCACCATCTCTATTTGGCCCCTATGCACTGTTACTGATGGATTGGTGCCTGCATAGTTAAGAAGCTGTCATGCCATTGATTATTGGAGTGCCGACTGCACTGTTATATAAATTGGTGTGGCAGCTGCTCTGTTGCTGTCTTTAAAATTTGTTTGAGTAAAATAAGCACTCTTATTGCCAAGGAAAAAGAAGGGGAGGGAGAGCTGTTGAGGGATGGATGCTAAACTTATCACCCTGAGCTGGGGATAGGGAGCCAAGTTCAGCATGTGTAATTGAACTATGAGCTACTTGCTCCTAAGCTCAGTTGTCCATATGTTCTTACATTTGACCACAGTAATCTGTGCATTACCTACTCCTGACCTATGCAATCTGTGTGTTACTTACACCTGATCCCTGCACTCTGTGCATTACACACTTCTGAACCATTTAAACCCCTTTCCCCTGCTACCGCAATATGGCAACACCTTCACTTTTCTGTAGCATATGTAGCCCAAGGCATTTTCTCTATATAATCTATGTGTGTCTTTTATTTCAAAAGCCTGTGACCAATTGTTTCAGGACATGTTTAAAATGGGGGCTTGATTTTGTGCTGTGGCTAAAAATGGGGGCATGATGTTCTTGGATTTCATTCTGAAAATCTAGTAACCTTAGCTTATATTGAGCCAAAGACAATCATTCTGCCTCCATGTGGCAAGGCTCAGGCTTAGTGACTGGCCACTAGGCATTGTGCACTGCATTGGGGCAAGGGAGATAGTCACATTTTCCTCTATACCTGGATGTGCCAGATATTTCTCAGAGATCTAACAGTATAACAAGTGTTAGGTAAATATAGACTTCTTTCCTTGCCTACTATCCAGCAAACCTGTAACTTTGCCTTGCAATAGAGGAGTATGCTTACTTACAATAGTCAGCACCATTTAGTGACCATAATGTGGAATTGCCCCTAGATGGCACTGACTATTATAAGGAAATAAGCGTGCTCCTCAGTCCATTTACTGGTCATAATGTGGTAAAATTCAAAATACTAACCCCAGCTTACAAAGCCATCCACAACACTGCCCCTAGTTACATCGCCAACTTCATCTGCAGATATCACCCAAATCGCCCACTCTGCTCCTCCCAAGATATCTTCCTCTCTAGCTCCCTCATCACCTCCTCCCGCGCTCGCCTCCAGGACTTCTCCAGAGCCTCTCCCATCCTCTGGAACTTCCTATACAGAATGTCCGGTCAGCCCCCACCCTGTCTGCCTTTAGGCGATTTTGAAAACTCACTTCTTCAGGGAAGCCTACCCCACTTCCACCTAAGAACTGTACTTGAATCACCTCCACCAGATCATCCCCCCGCAGCTATCACCTTTTGTATCACCTCCCCCTTCCTTTAGATTGTAAGCTCCACGAGCGGGGCCCTCCTATTCCTTCTGTACTGAAATGTATTGTAATTGTACTGTCTCCCTTATATTGTAAAGTGCTGTGCAAACTGTTGGTGCTATCTAAATCCTGTATAATAATAATAATAATATTTCCAACAGTCACATTTGATTTGCAGATACTACAGCCAGAACATTCAATCTTGCCCCATTCACACAGTATGAATTTACATGCAGTTTTAATGCAATTTATTTAAAAATACACCACTAAATGTTCCTTTAATTTTCCTAATTATATATTACATCCAAGAACAGCTATAAATAAATTTTTCTTTGAAGCAGTATTCCTCTAGTTTTTGCCTCTAAACGTGTTAGTAAACCCACAACAGTAAAATCAGTCTGTATATGCAGTAAAGCTTGCGTGTTTTACTCACTGTGGAACCTAAGGGGTTAATCCTCTGCATTGTGTAAAAACGCTGTTGATCCTTACTTCTATGATCCTCCCCTTTTTCCAGTGTCCCCCTCCTATCTCCTGATAAGACATATCTGTGGAGACACTCTGCACATGCTCAGTTTGGTGTGTATTGCTAGAGAGGGTTTTTTTTTTCATTCTTGGGAGAGTGCATGTGATCAGAGTAGGGCCAATCAGCACTGTCCAAACAGGGGTCCTGCATCCTCCTACAGCAGAATGAAATCTCCTACAAGCTTTAACCAGTGCTCAGCTGGACACTGATAGAAGTCACAAGACTGCCCTAACTATTAATGAGAAAAGTTATTTAGCAGTTTATATTTACTAAAATAATTGCATTTCCATGTTCTGTGTACTGTGGGAGAACAGATATAGTGAATGCAGGGTCCATGGTTTAGTAACACTTTAAAATGGCTTGTTACATAATACCAGAGTCTGCTAACTATGAAGCAGTATAAACATAATGCCAGTCATGGTATGCATGAACATTTTTTCCACTACTTCAAATCAGGGTCATCTGGATGGTAGGCTGTTTTGTCAGAGGAATCTTAGGTCATACGTTAGAAGGCATTACTAAATTATTTCTTAATTATTATTAGCTCTGAAAACATTGCTGTCAGAGGTAGCCTATTCAGTGGCTGTGCAGCTGAACTGATCTTTACAATGTCAAAAAGCAAATTGTAATTAGTTCTCCTTTCATCCATTTTTCTTGGTTATCAGCAGCTCTTGTGCATTGAATTTAGAATTTACACTTGTCATTTAACCCTTTTGTTGCTAGGCCCTGTGTGCTCTACTTTTAAACTCAGGTGGCCAGATCATTTTTGTAATTTTTCCATTGTTTTTTCTTTTTTCTTTACAGCTTTCAGAGTTTGGGAAAGACCCCCCCCCCCCAATTATATATCCATATATTTTCTGAAAGCACATGACCTGTAGAATAAAAAAAGTGTGCTACTGATTTATCAGGCCCCACAATAGTTGAGCAAATGTTTATCGAATCGCTATTTTCACTAAAAATACACTAAAATCATTATTAGTGGACACAAACACAGCAAAACGTACAACATTCGTGCTAAATTCCTATTTAATATACAAGCTAAAACTGTATTTAGTTAATAATTTATAAATATTTGTAAATTTTAAATTGCACCTTTTTATAAAATGATGAAAACTGAAGGTGCACAAAACTGTAAATAAACACAATTTGCTCTACAAATCTGTGGTTACCATTTTTTCCTTACACTTTTTAAGCATTTGTAAAATCCCCACAAACCATACATTTTCTGAAAGCACATGACCTGTAGGATAAAGAAAATGTGCTACAGATTTTTTAGGTCCCGCAATAATTGCGCAAATATTTATCACATTGCTATTTTCACTAAAAATACATGAAATTATTAGCAGAAACAAACACATAATTTACAAAATTCCTGCTAAATTCCTACTAAGGCCTTGTTCACATGGGGCTTACTAATGTGTATGCCTGGAGAGGACCATGTTTACCTGCACAAGGGATACACAGGTGTTCCATGCATCCCCGTGCAGGCAGTCTTATTATGTCAATAGGGATGCAGCGGTTGCAGGGACATAACTGTTGCTCCCAACCTGACATCTATGTGGGTATAGGTGCACGGTCCCAACAGTTGAGCTCAGGGACATGCACTGCAAATGCACCTGGACCCACATGGATGTCAAATTGGGAGCAGCAGCTGTGTCCGTGCAGCTGCTGCATCCCAATTGACATTAATGGAACTGCCTGCATGGGGATGTATGGAATGCCTAGGCATTCCCGTGAAGGTAAACAGGGGGGGGGGGTCTTTGGTGAGATGTGAGAGGTCTCTTTTTTGAGAAAGAAAAAGGAACTGAAGATATAGAGTTTATCCCTTTCTCTGTAGCCTTAGCTGCAATACATGAGAATGAATAGAGATCTCTGCAAAGAGACTCTTATTCATTCATAAACTGACACATAGTAGGAAACATAGTTTACAATGTGTCAGTGATCAATGAACACAGAAGCAATCTGTACAGATCGCTGTTTGTGTTCATGAAGGAAAGGAAGGGGGCTGGTAGACACATGTACCAGCCCCCCCCCCCGGCTCTCCATCCTGACAGCATCTTCCTCCCGAGCAGCAGCTGCAGCTGCAAGGTTGCCAAAGGATCATGAGGGGGGGGCACTACAGGAGGGGTCAGAATGGTGTCAAGGGCTTGCATATTTATGCTTTTTTTTCTCTGCTGCTCCCCTGCAGCATCCCAGCTTTAAAATTGTTTGTTTGGATCCAGCTCCTCCAAATGTACTATTACCTTCACATACAGTATACAACACTTTAGTTCTGGGACTTCTTGCTCATCACTTGTCAAACACCCTATGAAAAAGTGATCCACTGTGGATTGCTCTTCAGAGGCCTAAAACATGCGTTACCATTTTCAGTATAGAAAATTGCCATAGATCCACCAAGTTGGACCTGGTATACAGGATATGAACTGTCAGCAGACAGCTTACATCCCTCTCTTTGGAGGAAGGTCCATCTTCCTCCCACTGCTGCACTGGCATCTCACTTTTTCCTGCAACATTCTACTATATTTCCTCTTGGCCCCTCTTTTCCAGAGTCCAGGTTCCCCAGCCCTTTAGCACAGTTCCTCACTTTTTTCTGCCTGCCCTGGCCTGGCCTCCTTTGTCTGCTTGCTAGACACCAACATCATCAGGGAAATCTGGGGGAGAGCACAGGGGAACGCAGGCCAGGCTGCCACAGTTAAATGACAAAGTGTACCAAGGATGAGGGAGCAGCAAATCAAGGGGAAGCATGCACATGAAATGCAGAAGGATTAAAAAGGCAGCTCAAGGTGGTCAATAGAGAACAGAACAACTGAACATCTATTCAGCAACCTTTTCCTCATTAAGTGCCATTATTAGAAGCATTAGGCAATCGGTGTGCCAGTCAACAATAGCGTACCATAGTCATACACATTGTTTCAAATTTTTGTACTTATGTTCATTAATTACTGTGCAGTTGGTGTACTCAGGGGTTCTCACCCGTGCAGGGTGAGGGGTTCCAGGACAGTCCAATCATAGAGGAGAGGACTGACTTACAGTCCTTTCTGCATTAACCACTTCATGTATAGTTGTGTTCAAAATAATAGCAGTGTGTTGAAAAAAAGTGAATAAGGCTCAAAATCCTTCTAATAGCTTTTATTTCCATACACACAAATACATTGGGAACACTACACATTCTATTCCAAATCAAAACATGAAGAAAAATAGATCAAATTTGTGTTGTACCTCTAAAAAAATTGAAGAAAAGTGAATATTAGACTGTTCAAAAAAATAGCAGTGTTTGTATTCTTCTTTACAAACTCAAACATTCACTATATAAACTGAAAAATGTTTGAAGATTTTGCTTTCCTTTGAATCACTTAATTAATATTTAGTTGTATAAGCACTGTTTCTGAGAACTGCTGTACATCTGTGTTGCATGGAGTCAACCAACTTTTGGCACCTGTGAACAGGTATTCCAGCTCAGGATGATTGGACAACATTCCACAGTTCTTCTCTATTTCTTGGTTTTATTTCCATACACACAAATGCATTGGGAACATTACACATTCTATGAAGAAAATGAAGAAAAATATATCAAATTTGTGTTGTTCCTCTAAAAATTGAAGAAAAGTGAATATTAGACTGTTCAAAAAAATAGCAGTGTTTGTATTCTTCTTTATAAACTCAAACATTCACTATATAAACTGAAAAATGTTTGAAGATTTTGCTTACCTTTGAATCACTTAATTAATATTTAGTTGTATAACCACTATTTCTGAGAACTGCTGTACATTTGTGTTGCATGGAGTCAATCAACTACATTCCACAGTTCTTCTCCATTTCTTGGTTTTGCCTCAGAAACTGCATTTTTTATGTCACCCCACAAGTTTTCTATTGGATTAAGAGCCGGGGATTGGGTGAAAGTGTCCGGACTTGAAGTTGTTAACAATATCCTATTTGGGACCTGGAATTTGGAGGTTCAGAGAGATATTCAGTTGGGAAAGAACTTCCACCCCTGATTATGGGGACTCAGGTCCCGAAAGGGAAAACCTTACCTCCATGAAGCAGGACTTCAAAACAGGAAGTTCCTAGTGTGTGTGTGGAGTGGTAGGAGTTTGGAGAGGAGACAACTGTCTGAAGTGCTGCCTGTGTGCTGGAAGCTGCCAAAATGGCTCACTCTTCACTTTTCTACTTGTGGGTAGTAAAACCCTTGAATGGCTGATACTATTATTTTTATTTGTGCTGAACATAAGCTAACCTTTGATGTTTCAATTGCTTGAGCTAAGCTATTTATATTTGCAGCTAAAAGAACTGTTTTTGTTTGCCTTGGAGAAAATTAAGACTTTTTATGTTGATAAAAAAAATGTAGCTATTACCCCTGAACTTTGCAAATAATAATAACAATAGTAAATTACCTGATGCACACACAAAACATGGTCATATTCAGCCCCAGACCTCAAATCAGCCCCAGTTCATGCACCTCCAGACTTGAGCTCATGCTCAAGACAGTACATGTACCTTCTGATCTGAAACCTGCCCCAACTTTTCACCTTAGATCAGTCCTAAACTCTTAAACTTCCGGAGCTCAGACCAGTTCCAAACATTTTTCTTTCAGATCTCAGATCATTCCCAAACCCTACACCTTCACACCTCAGATCAACCCCAAGGTCTTCACTTTCAGAGCTCAGACCAGTCCCAAACTCTTTACTTTCAGAACTCAGATCAACCCCTAAACCCTTTAACTTCAGACCTCAGGCCAGTCCCAGACTCTACACCTTCAGACCTCACATTAGCCCTAATCCTTCAACTTCAGATCTCAGATCAGCCTCCCAAAAATTCATCTTTAGACCACAGATCAGTCCCAACATTTTCACATCCAGACCTAAGAGCAGTCCTAACTCTGCAATTTCAGAAATGCAGGGGTTTTACAAACCTGTTGCAGTGCTCAGAGAAGAGAAGGGAAAGTGTAAGCATGTGTGCATTATACAGTGGAAAATTTCTTTCCAACTGGAGCAGAGGAGCAACAGAGGAGGTGGTCATAACAGTGAAGAGTGTGAGCTAAGAGAGATGCACTGTATCGATGAAAGGATGCAGTGTGAGCAAAGAGTTGAGATGGGGGGAAACTATGATCTGGCAGGTGAGGGGGGTGTTAAGTGCTGTGACTAGAACAATGGAATATGAGGTAATATGAAGGGGAGGGCTATAAGGTATCAGGTAGTCACTGTGATTTGGCAGGGAAAGGGGATGGTACGTTAGATGTCAGGGAAGCATTGTAATGATAGAAGGGAGATTTTATGACTAGGGGGGCTCACCAATATTGTCATTAGTTGCCATCAGAGAAAATATATTGCAGTAGAGGCATATTCTGCTCACCTTACTCCTAACATTAAGGGGTTGATTTACTAAAGGCAATTAGAATGTGCACTTTACAAATTGCAACTGCACTATGCAAGTGCAGTTGCTCCAGAGCTTAGTAAATGAGTAGAAACTCTGCTGACTTCCATAGTCCAATCATGTGCAAGCAAAAATGTTTTTTCTTATCTTCCTTGCGTGTGATTGGGTATTCTTGGCAAAGGGAAGCTTTGCCCCCTTTTCTAAGATCTGGAGCAACTGCATTTCAGAGTACAATGGCACTTTGCAAGATGCACAGTCTATTTGCCTTTAGAAAATCAACCCCTAAGAGTCTGTTCCACAGCCTGCTGCTTGTAACTGCTGCCTATAATATCACTCCTTACACTGTGACTGATGTAGGGGACAGGTGTTCTGTATATATGCAGCTGTTTAGTTTCTGGACCCGATGACCATGTGCTGCAAGCTGCCTGAATTGAGGTGTGCTGACACAATTGCAGAGCTTGCTAGCAGCAGACTCCAGAAAGTAGACTCCAGAAAGTAAGCAGTGTTGGCCATAAACTCCTATCCCACACTTCAGCAGAACAGTGCAGGGCAGATCATTTTATGGCACTGCGGGTAACATGCTGTAGTAGGGGGGCAGATTCGGACCAGCAGTCCTGATTAAAACTACAGGGGAAGGTGGCAGCTTTGCTCTGTGATGAGTGGGGTCAGCAGCATCAGATCAGGGATGAGGAGCGCTGGTCTCGGACTGGCCCTCTGCTGGCTCTGCTGATATGGTACACCATAAGTGGAGATGGGGATGAACACAACTCACTACACGACACCCCCCTCTCCCCCCCACATGAAAACACTGCACCCAGGGCAGCTGTCCCTCCTGCCCCCATCATATCTCTGAGGAGAAGACTAATTGTCTTATTTACAACCAACATTACAATAAACATAGCATCAATAATTGTGCTATATACTAGCACTAATAACACAAATAAATCTGAATAACCAGTCATTGAATTGTGTTGACTTCACTGACTGGAGAAAAATGATTAGGCAATACAGAGGATCATTGCTGGAAGCTAGTCAAGCTGATTGTAGGAACTGTAAGTGATAACATATCAGTCCTCAGATCCTGGAGTGGTCAGACATAGACACACAATTTTCAGGACACATCCTTTGAACTATAATCTCACCACTCAGCTGCTGGCAGCTGCAAAGTGATGTATCTGTCCGGAAACAAACTTATATCTTTTGATCATGAATTCTTATAAAAACAAGCCAAATAACTAGTCGTAGAGTTGTTTTTACTTCTGGCATACATAATGAGCTCACCATGCCCAGCGCTTCCTTTACCACCCACATCAGTCAACACCAATGTACTGTACAGCTATTATCAATGGCTTCTGCCTGACTTCAAAAGATAATAATCCTATGTATACAATTATTTATTTGCTCATGCACAGTACATAATGAAACTACTTGCTGACATTTGTTATGCATTATGTAAAGAAAGAATATTTGGGAATTCTGTTAAGTTGGCCATGGATGGTCAGAGATCTTCTTGAGAACAATGGGCAGGGAAAAAAGGATCCAATGTATATAATATTGAGACCTGCTACTGTTTCTGCCTAACTCAGCTAAATGATTGAAGCAACAGTACATTATTTTCATCTCTCTTCTGGTTGAGAAAAGGCAAGGGTCTGCCAGGTCATGTGGAGATTTTCTGTAGTACAGATTATCTATGGACAAAATCATCAACCATTCTTACTCATAGCAAACTAATTGTCCAGACATGTCCAACCACTCTCATAGGCCTGTAGGCACCCTAATGCTGTCTTACATCTAGATATATCATAATACACCTAAGTATATCTACACTTATTAAGTTTTATATGCATGCAGACCAAACTGTAGTACACACAAATGGATGCTAACCAAACTGTGGACTTAAAGAATATCTTTAGTGGCCTTCAAAATAATTTAAAGTCAGCAGCTACGTATACTGTAGCTGCTGACTTTTAATATGAGAGTACTGGCATCTTTACTCTAGGAAGTCGGCTGTAAATCCTAGTGGCATCACAGCTGGCTCCCTACTGTGCATGTGGGAGCTGCGCTGAGCTTTGTGATTAGTCCCACAGGTTTCTGGGCCCCAGAAAGCTGTGCGGAAAGAGAGGGGAGCCGAACTTCTACTCGGATCACCTAGGCGATCTGAGCGTAAGTGGGAGCAGGTAACTGTCAAAACTAGGTACTCGCTCCCCCCCCCCCCAAAAAAAATGGTGTCCAAAGGAATAGGGGAGGAGGCAGGAAAGCAGAACTTTTAAACCCCTAGTGGTGAGGATGAAGATCAGCTTTAAAATCACTGAAGATATTAGGCAGATAGGGTGACCTTATTGGCACACCAGATTTGTCTCCCAATGAGGTTAATATTTGTGTGTTGTCTGATCAGATTTGACTAATGAATTGGTTTAAATAAGCCCAACACAACCCTGAACAATGCAAACAGAACACATGATAAAAAAATAAACCTGAACAAAGGGTTACCTTCAGCAAAAGATAATCAGTATGTCCAGAGATAATGCAAGTCTTAGTTTTCCTGTAAACATCTATCTTCAACTCTCCCCCTTCTGCCTCCAGGTCCTCCATAATAGTTCATTGTTGCTATCCATCATATTGAAATACCAATAGGAAGCCACAAGGGCTGATAGGGTACGGAACAAAGTTAAATTTACATGAAAAGACAAGAATTGACTTCTAAAGATCAATTTGAATTGTAATTTTCACTTTTGTATTTTTTTTAGCAACTGTTCAGCTTGAATTGCCCAGGCGTGTGGTAGATTTATTAATAAAGAATCAAACGAAGTTCGAAAAACAATGCAACAACTAAACAATGCCCTCTCCACATTCTGTACATACAATATATCACTTTCACAAACCTTGCATTCTGCAGTGACCCAGTGTAACCAACAAGACATATTTATTTATCATAGCACAGTTTTGGAGAAGAGCACCATATGAGGAACACTTTTTAATCTACTTGACATTTTTTTCTTGGCTTGTGCCCCCAAGCTCATCTGGTCATCAGTAGAAGCCTGTGTCTGTTCTGTCAGATTTTGTTATCTATCATCTCTGAATCAACTAAGGTTTAGGGATCCTGAGATTGCAGCATTTTTTCCTTTTTTTTTCTCTTTATAATTAGTGGTGAAACTTGACAGATGTATTGTTTTTGCAGCTTAACCATATACCTGCATGTCAAACCCAGACTGGTAGACTGTTAATTATAGAATTTGCTAGATAGACTGGTGTTTTAAGAACATTTTGGACTGTGAACTTCTGTAGGTTGTGCAGCTTCCACCAGCCATGTATTTATCTAACAAAAACTTTCCACCCAAAAAAACAAATACTCTTGTTGCATGAGGCTGGGCATTGTCATGCACTAGAAGGAACCCAGGACCCACTGTACCAGCATAGGGTCTGACAATGGGTCCAAGGATTTCATCCCGATACCTAATGGCAGTCAGGGAGCCATTGTCTTGCCTGTAGAGGTCTGTGCGTCCCTCCTTGGATATGCCTCCCCAGTCAATCACTGACCCAACACCAAAATGGTCATGCTGAATGATATTACAGGCAGCATAACATTTTCCATGGTTTCTCCAGACCCTTTCACGTCTGTCACATGTGTTCAGGGTAAACCTGCTCTCATCTGTGGCACAGGGTGCCAGTGGCGGACCTGCCAATTCTGATGTTCAATGGCAAATGCCTTTCAAGCTGTATGATGCAGGCAGTGAGCACAGGGCCCACTAGAGGACATTGGGCCCTCAGGCCACCCTCATGAAGTCTGTTTCTGATTGTTTGGTCAGAGACATTCACACCAGTGGCCTGCTGGAGGTCATTTTGTAGGGCTTTGGCAGTGCTCATCTTGTTCCTCCTTGCACAATGGAGAAGATACTGGTCCTGCTGATGGGTTAAGGACCTTCTATGGCCCTGTCCAGCTCTTCTAGAGTAACTTACTGTCTCCTGGAATTGCCTCCATGCTCTTGAGACTATGCTGAGAGACACAGCAAACCTTCTGGCAATGGCACGTATTTATGTGCCATCCTGGAGGAGTTAGACTGCCTGTGCAACCTTTGTAGGGTCCAGGTATCGTTTCATGCTACCAGTAGTGACACTGACCCTAGCCAAATGCAAAACTAGTGAAAAATAGTCAGAAAAGATGAGTAGGGAAAAAATGTCAGTGGCCTCCACCTGTAACACCGTTCCTGTTTTGGGGGTCATCTCATTGTTGCCCATCTAGTGCACCTCTTGTTAATTTCATTAACACCAAAGCACCTGAAACTGATTAACAACCTCCTCTGCTACTTAACTGACCAGATCTGTATCCTAGGAGTTTAATTGACTTGATGCTATACTTAAAGTGTTCCTTTAATTTTTGTGAGCAGTTTATCTTGGCCCTTTTTTGAATATTGGTACCATGTTAACTTTTCGTTAATCAGCTGGTACCATTCCAGTCCATAAGCTGTCCTTAAATATTAGGAATTATGTTCTGGATATAACATGACTACGTTCTTTGAGGATTCTTGGGTGTAAACCATTCAGGAAGCGGCTACTACAGGTGAGTGGGGAAGTGAGGTTACTAGAGGTAAAAGAGTGATTACACTAGGCTAAAAGAGCTCGTAGCCAAAAACACATTAACAACTAGTTTGCTCCCTCTGTGAGCCCCATTAGCACCTGCCTTGCGGCTTATAAGCACCTAACTAGCACCCCAACTCACTTCTCCCTCTTTGACTATAGCTGACAAACCCCACCCAACACCTCTAGAACCGGAGAACTGCCCCTAGAATTGAATATGCATTCAGATTCCTTGCTGTTTCCTTATTCGCTAAAGTCCTTTGGGACGGTGCTCTAGACGGTGGTGGGTGGGATTTTTTGGCTACAGTGAGAAAACCAAGATGGGGTGCTGTAGGTAAAAATAAGGTGCTAATGGGATGCAAGATAGGTGCTAATTGGGCACAGTGTGGGAATAATCTAGGCGCTAATAGGGAGAAAGTTAGGCACTAAATGGGGCGCAGGGAGGGCAGAAGTTAGGCAATAAAGGGGTGCCAGACATGCACCCTATTTGCCCAACCAGGCCATGCTTCCCCCCCCCCCCCACACATACTTGTATTGTAGTTGGCAAACCCTGCCAATCAGGTTGAGGATGTGCTGAGCAGTGAGTTGATGGGTAAAGATATTACAGGGTGAACTTACTGTTTGTCAACAGAAGCTCACAATAGAAGACACACCGACCATTCCTCCTCTCTCACACACTCCTCCTCCCAATCACTTTCACCCCCCATCACTCCCTCTCTTTCTCTCACCCCCCCATCCCACTCTCTCTCTCACCTCTATCTCTCTCAACCCCCTCTCTCTTTCTCTCACCCCTATCTCTCTCAACCCCCTCTCGCACCCCCCCTCTCTCTCTCCCACCCCCTCTCACCCTCCTCCTCTCACCCTCTTTCTTTCCCCCTCCCCCTCTCTCTCTCACACCCCTATCTTTCACCCTCCTGTCTTTCACCCCCATCTCTTTTACCCTGCCCTTTCTCTCACCCTCACCCTCTCTCTCACCCTCTTCACTTTCACTTCCTCCCACCCCCTCACCCTTTCTCTTTGCCCCCCCCCCCTCACACCCTCCTCTCTCCCTTACCACCCCTGTCTCTCCCACCCCACTCTCACTCCCCTCTCTGTCACTCCCCTTCTCTCTCACCCTCTCTCTTTCTTACCCCCCTCTCTCTCATCCCACCCCCCCCTCTCTCACCCCCTCTATTTAATTTAATGTAATTTATTTTAACAAAAACTTGTTTGTATTTTCATTTGATTTATTACCATAAAAAGGCCCACCAAAATCCTCAGAACCAGGTTCATGATGCTCTTAATCCAGTCCTGCTATTAATCTAGTCTAGTTTATTATACCCCTCCATTTTCTTTGTGAAAACTTAGGAGAATAATGTATTTAATAACCACTTCAATACTGGACTAATACTTTTACCCCCTTCCTGCCAAGGCCAATTTTCAGCTTTCAGCGCTCTCAATTTGAATGACAGTTGCACGGTCATGCAACGCTGTACCCAAAATAAATTTTTAGCATTTTGTTCACACAATTAGAGCTTTCTTTTGGTGGTATTTAATCACCACTGGGTTTTTTATCTTTTGCTAAATTAACAAAAATGAACATAACATTTAAAAAAAAACGTTTTTCTTTGTTTCTGTTATAAACTTTTTTAAATAAATAATTGTTCTTCGTATATTTAGGCCAAAGTGTATTCTGCTACATTTCTTTGGTGAAAATAACCCAAATTAGTATTTATTATTTAGTCTGTAGGAAAGCTGTAGAGTCCAAAAACTATGGTATATATCTGAAAATCGATCAATCCTGAAGTACTGACGACCAATGTAATTTCTTGAGGCCCAAAATTGTCGGGACAGTACAGATATCCCCCAAATGACCCCTTTTTGCAAAGTAGACAGTCCGAGGTATTTAGTACGAGGCACAGGGGCGTATTTGCCACGAGGCAAACAAGGCGTTTATCTAGGGTGGCACTTTTCAGGGGGGTGGTGCGGTGGCGGAAGCGCCCCCCCTTTCCCACAGGAGGGACAGTTAGGACAAGGGCTGCTGTGTCTTACCTGTGTCCGCGACTCCGTGTTCCACTCTGATCCGGTCCAAGAGGCGCTGCTGGAGGAGGGGTAGAGATGTTGTCTGGTCAGGTGTCTTCATCTTCGTGGATCGTGATGTGGGCGGGATGACACAGTGCCCCTCCCTTCTGACCACACCCCCAGGATCACTGGGCAGCCTATGGCAGCCTGTCCATCATTCTCCAAGCTCCGCCTCCTCGCCCGTGATTGGTCGCCGGATCTGTAGCTCAAGGAAAGCAGGAGGGGCCTAGTGGCAGCACGAGGCTCAAAGAAACTGATCGGGATGAGGGACCAGCCGGAGCGGGTGAAGAGGAGCCGAGCGGCCAGAGAAGGAAGACAGCTGATCGGTAAGGTAAGTGTGGCCGGGATCTGGGTAGAGCAGATGGTGCTGTTGCAGTCAGGTATGCTGGCTGTGGATGGGAGAGGGAGGAAGCCCGGGCTGGAAAAGGGGTCAGCAATGTAAGTGTAGCACACCCTTGGGTGGAACTTGGCTAGATATATAGGTTCAGCTCCCACCTGAATCTGGTGACACCTCAGAACACTTCGACACTCTGAGATTATTTTTTATGGGTTTTATTGAAGAAGACAAACCCTGAAAAAGAACTAGCTGATTTAACACAGGTAATGTATATAAAACACAGATACCACTTAACACAGTTAGTAAGAAGTCACAATTCACTCGCCAAAGACTCCAAAAACTGACTAGTATCACACTGACTAGGGTGACATATGAGAGTGACATTGACAAATAAAACAATAACTGTTAATGAGATTTAGCAGCTTATTGACATTTGCTATAGCAATACTATCTAGAGCAGACATGTCCTACCTAACCACTGGCCAGTGGGATGAAACTTAATGTCTCTCAACATTGGGGCCCTTTAATCAATGGAAGAGCGCTCACTCTCTGCATTGGAGAGTATTTGTAATCCAGGGGTAGCAGGATAGCACAGTCTCCTTTAAGCAGAATCTTCCAGTGAACATTGCAATAGAAAAAAACAACACTTCAACAACATCTTTACCATACAGGTGAAATCCTGATATACTGACACTTGCTCAGTAAATTCAGAGCAGCAAGCTTCTGTGGGGACTTGGAACTAAACACACTCTTCAGCCACAGCACAAGTCTTGAGAAGAAAAAAAAATGCTTTGCAACTGCTGTTTAAGATTTAAAGCAACCAGCACATCTGTACACTAGCATCATTGGTGTCAATGGGAGTAATAGTGCCCCATCATTAGTGTCAGTGTGGGAGGAATAGTGCCACATCATTGGTGTCACTGACACTAATGATGGGGCACTATTCCTTCCACTGGCACCAATGATGGGACAGTATTCCTCCCACTGACACCAATGATGGGGCACTATTCCTCCCACTGACACCAATGATGGGGCACTATTCCTCCCACTGACAACAATGAAGGGGAACTTTTGCTCCCACTGACACCAATCATGGGGCGCTATTCCTCCCACACTGACAGCAATGATGGGGCACTATTCCTCCCACACTGACACCAATGGTGGGGCACTATTCCTCCCACTGACACCAAAGATGGTGCTCTATTCCTCCCACTGACACCAATGATGGGACACTATTCCTCCCACTGACACCAATGATGGGACACTATTCCTCCCACTGACACCAAAGATGGGACACTATTACTTCCACTGACACCAGTGATGGGGCACTGTTCTTCCACTGACACCAATGATGAGGCACTATTCCTCCCACTGACACCAGTGATGGGGCACAATTCCTCCCACTAACACCAATGGTGGGGCACTATTCCTCCCACTGACACCAATGATGTGGCACTATTCCTTCCACTGACATTATTGATGGGGCACTATTCCTCCCACTGACACCAGTGATGGGGCACTATTCCTTCCATTGACACCAATGATGGTCACTCTTCCTCCAAATGACACCGATAATGGAATAAAATAAGAGGTGGAGCTCTAATAGGAAGAGATAGAACCTAAAAAGGAAGGGTGGAGTTTACAGAACAAGGGGTGGATCTTAAACAGGAAGGGGTGGGATGAATTTAGATAGGGGGTGCCCAATTTTAGTCTTGCTTAGGGCAGCACAAAACCAAAATACACCACTAACAAGGCATGGCGAGTTTTTTGAAGTTGTAATTTTTTGTCATAATTTCTAGGAAAATGAAGGAATTAAAAAAATCTTTTTTTTTACATACTGTCACCAGTGAAGGATGGCATGAAAGGAAGCCATCCATTATTTACAATTGTCATGTTACACATGATACGGTCACATAGTCACATGGTACTGGCAACGGGCCGGTACACAGATCTGTCTTTGGCTGTGTCTGAGGTACACAGCCAGTGACAGATCTCACCACAATGCGGCCCCGCAGGCACGCGCAAGGCGCGATCCAGGAAGAACATCATATGATGCCCTCACATTTAGAGAGGAACTTTTCCCATTAATTATTTTTTTATTCCCTGCTTACCTGATTCTGTGTCCTGCAGAGTTAAGATACCCGATGAATCCAGCGTCGTCCTGCTGAGATCCACTTCCCTGCAGCCACTGCTTGGATCCTGCACCACCATGTTCTCCTGTGATGTTATCGGGGAGCTGCCAGCTTTTCCTGGTTCAGGCCCCCCCCTCCTGCTTTAATGCATGGAATGGCTGTAGTCCTCACGATGCCTCCAGGGATATGCACGTCACATATTTTGAGAGGCACCGGAGACTTAACCGCATTCGCCTGGCGAAGAGGAAGGATTGGGAATTGGCTGAAACCTCTACAAAGGGGAAAAAAAGCAAAAAAAAAGTGTGATATTTCTATAGCATTTTTCAGGGTGAAGATCTGGGGATTCTTTTTTTTACTCTCCTCTTTTATGTGGTCTATTTGGCTGCCCTGATTGAGCCCTTACATTACTAATTGCATTCTTTGTAGTGTTGGAATGCTGGCAGTGACCCTTCAGCCTTATACTCTTTAAAGGACTTTTTTTTATTCTTAACATGCCTTTTTGCACTAGAATTTAGCCACCCAAGTATAACTTTAGTTGTTTTTTTTTTATAGTTGTTACGCATTGGAATGCACTGGCTAATGCCATTATTTTATATGTCCTTAAAGTGATACTAAAGGTTCACTGAAAAAAACAAACAAACAAACATGGTATACTTACCTGCTCTGTGCAATGGTTTTGCACAGAGCAGCCCTGATCCTCCCCTTTTTAGGACCCCCACTGGCATTTATGGCCCCTCCCCCTGCTGAGTGCCCCCAGAGCAATCTGCTTGTTCGGGGGGGCACTCCTGAGTGCTCGTTCCCCAGCCACCTCTGTGTATCTATGAAACACACTGAGCATGGCTCAGTCCCTCCTCCTGCTCCCTCCTCAGTGGCTGTGATTGGCAGCAGGTTCCTGCTTCTGTGTCCCAACCAATGAGGAAGGAGAGACCCAGGAAAGCCACTTCTCTTGTGCACAGCAATGGATCACGATCAGGGTCAGTTAAGCGTTGCGCGGCTAAGGGGGGAGATGCATACTGAACGTTTTTTACCTTGGAAGGTAAAAAACCTTCAGCCTTTAGTACCACTTTAAAGCACTTCCATTTTTCTCAGTGATCATTGTTTCTAGAACTTGATTTCATTTATTGTCAAGTAGTATGAAGCACAGTTTAGTAAAGTTGGCTCTTTTGTAATTTAATGTTCCTATCCTACTCTCATGTCCCCTTTCCTATTATTTGCTGTGCACATAATTACTCTGTGATCACTGTTTCCTAAGGTATCCCTTAATTGCACATCTGCAATCAGCTCTGTGTTGTTTGTAATTAGTAGGTATGGCAGAGTATTCTTTCTAGTTGGGGCATCCACACATGAAATTGTCCTGCAAGACATTCAAGAAATGATGAGCTTTAGTCGAGTGCGTAGTTCTGTCTGCCCAGTCAATATCAAGATAATTCAAGTCCTCCATGATAATAATGTTACTCTGCTTGTTGCCATTTCTAACCACCTCGTCATCCTCAGGTTAGGGTGCCTGTAGCATATACCCACTATTCATTTACCATTTGTTTCTTCCTTTCAAAGCTCCAGTCACAAGGCTTCCAACCTCCTCCCTTGACCTGTTAGCAATTCCATCCCTCATGTTCACTAGTAAATTGCTCTTGACATACAGGCACAACCATCCCCTCTTCTACCTAGCCTGTCCCTCTGATACAGGGAGTGCCCCTGGACAGTCACAATTCAGTCATTTCAGCTGTCAATCCAAGTTTCTGATAGTCCCACAAAGTGAAGATCCTTTTCATGTATTATCAGTTCCATCAGTTCCAAACAGTTCTTCCATTTTATTACCCAAACTCCTAGCACGTGTGAGCATGCCTTTCAATTTTGTACAAGTGCATATTATTTTTGCCTTGGTTGCTTGGTTGCTCTAAGTCCTCAATAGGATTCTGCAAGTCTATGTGCATTGGTATTCAGTAGTCTAGTTACACTACCAACCTTACCCCCATTTGTACACTCTGACCCCTGCTTGCTTAATAGTATACCATTTCTTTCCCCCCCACCTTCTATTCCTCCCCCTATCGCCTAGGTTAAAAGTTCCTCCAACCTTCTCCCTTATAGAGCTGCACCCACCCCCATTTAGGTGCAGGCCATCTCTGCTATAGAGCTGGAAACTGACCAGAAATTCTCATCTTCCTCTAATTTTTTCATTTGTATCAATATGTACTATGACAGCCAGGTCCTCCCCAGCCTCACCCAATGATCCATCCGATCCACAATGTGCCCAACTCGAACTCCCAGTAAAGAACATACTATTAGGCGATCACAGCGATCATGCCCTATCTGTCCTAATAATTGAACAAGAACAAAATAAAGCTGAACAAAAAAAAGAAAGAAAAAACAAGCAATATGATGCACTGAATCATGCATTACACAGCTCCCTGCTGGAGCCAGCACCACAGTGACCTGCATAGTAAAACATTGTGATTTACTGTGGAGGCTAGTGTGAACCTAGTCTAACTGAACACTTCTGTAGCACTCAGCCCCGGATTCTTTCCCAATAACCTGCCCTGCAGCCAGGCATACAAGTACAGACAATCTTTGACTCAATAAGCAGTCTAAGGGATGTTCTATTTGTTGTTTTTATTTTTGAAGTAACTGGGATAGGGTTAAGGGAATAGGGGGAAATACTCCAAAAAGAAAACTATGTACAAGCTGAAGCAGAAGTCCTTGCAATAGTAAACTGTGGACTTGGCTGTGTAGAAGAAGCAGTTAAAAGTAGACTTCCTTCTGTAAAGCAACCAGAGCAGAGTCCCTTCACAAAGAACTAGATAGACTAAGCTCTTCAAGACAACAGTCGATGTCCCTTAGGTCAAAGACACAGCAGACTCTCTATCACAAGAGGGGTGGCAGCAGCCCAAAAGTCTCTAAGATCTCTCACAGCAGTCTGTACTCACAAATATCCAGGGAAAGTTGGTTGCCTCCTTCCAATATCTACGTGACACCTTTCTCCTATTATGCCAGGCTAGATCTACAGATGACAGCCCTTCAGTCACCTCTCTGTAGCTTCAGTGTCCAGGCCCTCAGGTCGGCCACCTGAGGCCTCACGAACAGCAACTACATGGCAGGTCCTCCAGGCTGGACTTTCCCTCTGCAGGCAAAGACCCTGAACCTTTCTGTCTCCGAGTATTTATACAGACTCCAAGCAGCCTTCAGGGCATCCTTCCTGGGCCTGGCCAGGGCTGAATAAATATTCATACCGCTATTTGCTTCCCACCTTTGTTCCAAAAGGATTTTACTGCTCTCTGTAAAGCAATGGAAACAGGCAAACCAGCAACAGCTGGTGAGCACAACTAAATTTACCTAACACAACAACTATAACCACACTGGTTATAGTGAGACAGGCTAAATTTACCTAGCAACAAAAACACAGCTCCACCGAACACAGTGAGCCAAAACTAAATGTTGCCAAATCCTAGCACCTATCTAGGAGGGGGGCTACAATTCCGTTTGCCTCTGATCACACAATAATATGTGCAGTAATGTGCAACAAAGATGATAAAAATTGCAAAGTCATTAGCTGTCAATATATATAGTTCAAAAACACCATGCTCATTTTTCTTTAAATCGTGCTCACTTTTTGGCACACTCACTGTTTGACCTTTTAAAGTATATGTAAAAACTCACCTTTATATACTGTAGACATAAGAGAAAAAATTATACACACTTTTTTCCCTTTTGTATAAGTGATCACATTCCCTTTGTTCTAAACTGCATAAGAGCTAGGGGAGAAGAAACAGCAGAACACTAATCTTCCCAGTGAATGGCTGTGCAGGGGGGGCATGTAAGTTGAAGTCTGATCATTGGAGGAGAGCAGGATAAGTTCCCAGCAAAGCTAGAGAACTGAATACAGTGTGTTCTCCTGCTTAGTGTGGTCAGTTTTTTTTATAGGAACCACCAGGGACTTCACACAATATCAGCAATATAAGCCACCAGACTGTGTATAAAACCCCTTGCTGTCAGGTCCATACGACGTATGGATCTGGCGGGGAAAGGGTTAAAGCATCCCCTATGATGATTTTTGGGCACTGTAGGTTTTGGCGATATCACGGGCTCATGCAATTTTAAGACATGGAATGTTTGGTATCTATTTACTTGGCGCAACCTCATCTTTTATGTTTTAACCAAAATTGGTATTATATTGTATGTTTTTGCAATAAAGTTAATTTTATTATATTTGTTCCTGAAAATTTGCGTTTAATAACCACTTGTGCAAAGATCATGTGACATAAAAATTTAACTATCACCTTTTTATTCTACAAGGCCTCTGCTTTTAGAAAATATATAATGTTCTGGGGGTTTAAGTAATTTTATTACCAAAAATTAAGATTTTTGTATACAAAAAAATAAAAAAAATTGCTCTTGAACTGTTCTGGATATACATACAATATACACTGTTCAAAAAAATTAAAGGAATACTTTTAAATCAGAGTATAGCATCAAGTCATTTAAACTCCTGGGATATTGATCTGGTCAGTTACGTAGTAGAGGGGGTTGTTAATTAGTTTCAGCAGCTTTGGTGTTAATGAAATTAACAACAGGTGCACTAGATGGGCAAAAATGAGATGACCCCCGAAACAGGAATGGTTTTACAGGTAGAAGGTCACTGACATTTTTTTCCCTACTCATCTTTTCTGACTGTTTTTCACTAGTTTTGCATTTGGGTAAGGTCAGTGTCACTACTGGTAGCATGAGGCGATACCTGGACCCTACAGAGGTAGTCCAACTCCTCCAGGATGGAACATCAATACATGCCATTGCCAGAAGGTTTGCTGTGTCTCCCAGCACAGTCTCAAGAGCATGGAGGAGCTTCCAGGAGACAGGCAGTTATTCTAGGAGAGCTGGACAGGGCCGTAGAAGGTCCTTAACCCATCAGCAGGATTGGTATCTGCTCCTTTGTGCAAAGAGGAACAGGATGAGCACTGCCAGAGCCCTTCAAAATGACCTCCAGCAGGTCACTGGTGTGAATGTCTCTGACCAAACAATCAGAAACAGACTTCATGAGGGTGGTCTGAGGGCTCAATGTCCTCTAGTAGGCCCTGTGCTCACTGCCCGGCACCATAGAGCTCGATTGGCATTTGCCATTGAACATCAGAATTGCCAGGTCCACCACTGGCGCCCTATGCTTTTCACAGATGAGAGCAGGTTCACCCTGAGCACATGCAACAGATGTGAATGGGTCTGGAGAAGCCGTGGGGAACGTTATGCTGCCTGTAACATCATCCAGCATGACCGTACTGGTGTTGGATCAGTGATGGCCTGGGGAGGCATATTCATGGAGAGACCTCTACAGGCTAGACAATGGCACCCTGGCTGCCATTAGTTATCGGGATGAAATCCTTGGACCCATTGTCAGACCCTACGCTGGTGCAGTCCTGGGTTCATCCTGGTGCACGACAATGCCCAGCCTCATGAAGCAATTGACGCTGTCAAGTTGCACCTCAGCCTGTCCAGGAGCTCAGTGATGCCCTGGCCCAGATCTGGGAAGAAATACCCAGGATACCATCCATCATATCATTAGGAGCATGCCCCGATGTGGTCAGGCATGCATGCAAGCACATGGGGGCCATACAAACTACTGAGTACCATTTTGAGTTGCTGCAATGAAATTTCAGCAAAATGGACTAGCCTGCTGCATCATTTTTCACTCTGAATTTTGGGGTGTCTTTGAATTCAGTCCTCTCTTAGTTGATAATTTTCATTTCCATCAAACAACGGGGTATCCTTACGTTCCTAACACATTACCCAGTCCATATCAGTATAAATATCAAGCATGATATTTTTCCCCTTTGATGTGTTTTCAAAGTGTTCCTTTTATATATAGATATAGATATACAGTATATAATAGATGCTGATGGCTAGAGTGCAGAGGGATACATTTATGATCCTCTGAAAGCAGTCACAATTTTCTTGCTTGACATATGTCCCTCTGTAAGTAGACAATACCTAAGTTCAGAAAAGGTTCTCCCAAACTTGTATCATCTTCCCAAGCCATATATCTGTATGAAGCTGCCCTGGGATTGGATGGATTATAAAAAATTTATTACCTAGTAGCTAATTCTTGCAACACTGATTACTGAATCCATATTCTGGCAGAAGGCTACAGTCACACCCATCATGTTTAGGGAAAACCTACAGAACCCGGAAAAAGTAAATACCTACTCGGGCTGGTTACATCCTAGCAGCAGAAACAATTGAGTACTGTCCGTGATACTTTTTTTATTTGCACTAACATACAATTTTGAGGACAAGCTTTCTGGGTATACAGCTACAATCACCTCAAGCAAAATGGAAGATCCTAGCAGCAGCAGATTCTAGAATAATCAGAGACACTGAATAGGGCATGGTCACTACATACCTATTAGACAATACTTGTTAAAAGTATAGACAAAAAAGTAATTTTAGATAGTACCTAAATTTTCAGATATTTTCCTATATTTTGCTCATTACAAGTTGCTAGTAACAAGTGTGTCAATGTGTGCACAGGGCTGGCCCACAGAAGGGTGTGTGGTATCTATGACCTCCTGGAATCACCTATTTGTCTGATGCTACAAATATTGCAGCTCTTTCCATCACTACTCTGCACATGGCAAGCAACGTGACTGCGGTAATCTGTTGTTCCTCCATGAATCATGATTAAGTTTGTAACTATGACAGGACTTACATTCCCTGAAGATTTTTGCACAGCAATAAACAGGCATGGAACCTCATGACGATTGTGGATTTAACATAGATACTTAAAAAACCACACCACAGCTTAAAGTACATTATAGTAAATGGAGCTAACATATGCAGACAGCTTACTATGATGTGCACTGAAAACAAGCCTATTTATATGTATGCAGTTGGCCCAAGAAACTAAATCCTACTTAACCCATTGTCAGACTGCTAAAGAACTGTTGGAGATGTTTTAATCTGTGTGTTCTCAATAGAAATATTTAGCCAATGGTTAGACTAAGTTCATTCACATGGGTGCTAAAACCCATAGTCCATTAACGGGCTGTGTGTTTATGTGGTTTGAGCTAGTAGGGGCTGCATGCAGGCAGCCCCTTCAAGTGTATGGGGACACAGCTGCTTGGCCCAAATTTGACAGATGTGCACATGACTTCAATGGGTTACCTGCATGAAGCCCTGCCAGCTCAAGTCATAGAACACATGGCCCATTGACTGACTACAGGCCTCAGCACCCATGTAAATGAGGCTTAAAAAGAGCCTGACACGTGTCTGGTGTAATTATCAATGTAAGAATATCCAAGTACTGTTTGATTTACTGGTACTTCCAGCTCAGGAATCTGGGCCTTGGTTGGATAGACTACAAACGCTGGACTTGTTTGGATTAGAGGTGGACTTGTTTGGATTGGGTATGTGAGTTCTGCTGACTTTAATATACTTCCGTGTACAGTATGTAAAGTAGCGTGTGTATGTACTTATACTGCTGCCTCAAGGCCTAGGCAATAGCTTGGTGGATCAAAGTGTATCTAAAGCCCAACCTTATATTGTAGGAAAGGGTTATGAACCTTGTCAAGAGTCTAAGACTCAGTTTATCCTAGTGACCATTGTCAGTGGTACTAAAAACAAGGGAAAATCCAAAATTTTGAATGGTCACTGGAAAAAAAAAGATCTCCAAAGGAGAATCATATCTCAGAGAGAGAATTTGCTCTCATTTCCTGATGTGTTCATGGGTCAGGAAGTAGAGGGAAATCTCCCCAATAGGACATAAGTGGCACAATATAAATAAATAAATAAATAAATAAACATTTGGGTTCCAATCCTTTGCTACTCTATTCAAGACTAAACAAAGTTTTTGCTTTTTATATGCTTGAAGCAGTTTTTGGGGAAAATGTTTTTAAAAGCATTCCTTATGCTTGGCCAGGATTAGAGATTAGCATTCATTACAGTTTTGTAATGTATTCATACAACAAGGCTACAAAGCAACAGCTGTGCATATTGAATTTAGACCCTTTATGCTTAGCTGTGGGTCCAGATTGCCAAAAACAATATTTTGCGCTGATATGAGCTACTCAGTACTATCCAACCTCATTCAGCTTGTTTTATTAATATAGACAGAGTCTGCCGCCATTTACTAACACAGTTTTGGCATCGAGAGTGATGCCAGTACATTAATATTGCTGTTACAATGAGCTGATTTATTTGTAGACCTGGGATCCTATTCAGACCAGGCTTGTTATTGTTCTGCTTATGCATAATAAATTATATGAATTGAGGTGTCTTACTTGTGAATTTAAAAAAAAATAAATGTGATTTATGGTGCGGTAAATTATTTATTCCAATTATATTCATATTCACAGATTAGTTTTCACAGAAGTAAAGTGTATTTCCACTTTTGCAGGCAAACTGGGCTAACACCTACTTTATATTTGCTACATGTTTCCATTCACATAGCATACTAGGGAAAAAAAACTAAGTTTAGATGTTTTTTTTCTTGCTGAAAAGTTAGCCTTCCCTTCTACTTAATGTTAAGGCCAGCCATAGACAGATGAAATTCAGCCTGTACAGCAGGCCCTGGCTGAGTTTTGATCCATCTACGGGCAGGCTGGTTGTACTGAAGTCGATCTATCGATTGACTTCAGTACAACCAACCTGTCAAACCTCCCACTGTCCAAATACAATAGTGCAGCTGGAGCACTGACTGTGTTGATGGGGGATTTCTTTCCTTCAACCCACTGGCAGAGAATAGAAAATTGCATGATCTATAGCTTGCTAAGGAAGGGCCTGATGGGTTAATGTTTACCATAACTAACACTGTCTGTACTGTGCTGGCAGATTTCATTTCCAGCCGTAAACAAGGTCGCAAGGCTTAGGTTCTGCGTTGTATGCTAATGCACTTTAAAAAAAAAGTTCCTGCCTACCCCTTATCTGCATATTGCAATAAATCTTGCCCACAGTGTCCTATGTAAAAACCTGATCCAAAGAAACAGCTAAAAATGTAAGAAATATTTTGTTAAAAATATTTGTAGGTATGCTTTATGAATAGGAACAGATAACAAACATACGGCATGTGTTACTTAAATTTGACTGCAAAATACACTTTAAAGCTGAAGTATAATCTGTCTATATTTTGCCTTTCTGGGGTCCTGGTTCCCCCCTTCATTAACAAGCTCATGGAGTTTTTGAATAAAACTTTTCAGTTTACCATTGCTGGGTCTATGTGCTTCTCTAGGTAATGCAGGCAAATCTTGACTGGTGGGAGTGGCGGGCAAAGCGCTGTACATAGTTTTCTGAAAACAATCACAGCAAAATATCTCGGTACAACTCTCAAGAGCCCTCAGTCTTGATGTAGGCAGTGGGCTGGCTCTTGGAAGGAGCTATACAAGTATCTATTACAGGCTGAAATATGCAAAAGTTGGACACTGGATGCTATACTCCCATTTATGGCCACATGCAGCTGTGCCTCCTGGGTGCCCCAAAATGCTGGGATTTGATGCACATTGGTCAAAACACCCATGATTGTCTTCAACTTTTTTTTGTTTTTTTTTGCATTTTAATATCTATTCCTACTATATATTTACAATCTTAATTTTACAAAAATCAATCACCCAATACCAGAGTGACAGAGCTGTTGGTAACCAGCCCACTATTCCACTGTGTAGGGACCTAGCCAGATTTCTAAGTAGCCATAACATCAGTCTAAAATCTTTAATTATGTATGGGAATGTGTAACTGGCAGCGAACAAATAATGTGTGGGTGGCATTTCAACACTTCTGGCAGTCTTGACGCCCTTGGATACATCCTATGTTGGTGAAGCACAAATCTGGCCCTGCTAGCAGCACAGCATAGAATGTACAGTGCTAATGATGTGAAAGAAGACTGCATAAATATATTTTTTAATGCTGTGCATAAAAATGATAATATACACTAATCAGCCATAACTTTATTACCACTCACATAATATTGAGTAGGTTCCTCTTTTGCCATCAAAACAGTTCTGACCTGTTGTGGAATGGTTGCCACTAGACCTCTGAAGGTATGTTGTGGTATCTGGCACTAAGCTTTCAGTAGCAGATCCTTTAAGTTCTGTAAGTTGGTGAGGTGGGGCCTCCATGGATCAGATTTGTTTTTCCATCACATCCCACAAATGCTTATTTGGATTGAGATCTGGACAATTTGGAGTTGTGGTCCTCAAACCATTCTTGAACCATTTTTTCAGTGTGGCAAATGTATTATCCTGCTTAAGGAGGACACTGCCATTAGGTAACACTGTTTCCCTAAAGGGGTGTACTTGGTCAGCAACAATGTTTAGGTAGGTAATACAGGTCAAAGCAACATCCACATGAATGGTGGGACCCAGGGCTTTTCAGCAGAACATTGCTCAAGGCATCACACTGCTTTGCCTTCTTCCCATATTACATCCTGGTGCCATTTCTTCCCCAGATAAGAGACGCACACATACCTGGCTATCCACATGATTTAAAAGAAAACATGACTCGTCAGACCAGGCCACCTCCTCCCATTGCTTCGTGGTCAGCATGGGCACCCTGACCAGTCTGCCACTACACAGTCCCACATACAACATTGTTTCTGTTTTCAACACACCAACTTCAGGGACGACATGTTTACTTGATGCTGAATATCCAGCTGACTTTCAGATACCATTGTAATGAGATAACCATTTTTATACATGTAACCTGTCAGCGGTCTTAAACTTATGTCTAATAGGTGCATATAAAACCATTATAGATTGAGGGGAATGTATCAAAACTGTGACAGCCAAAATTTAAAGCATCTGTGCAACCAATCAGCTTCTATCTTTAATTTTCAAATCTTAACAAGATGAAGATAGAAGTTGAATGGTTGCCACATGCAGCTGCTTCAGCTTATGTCTGCTCCAGTTTTGACAAATTCCCCCATTGCCTTTAAGAAATATAGCTGAATATGTAATCAGTGTTATGCTTTATGCAAGCATGGTTAGCCTATTCATCGTTCTTGGGCAACGGTTGGCTTCATGTTTTTGTGTTGGGGTTTTGCCTAGCTAATAATAGGTTCACATTGGTTCAGTCCACATAACTAAAGCCTCCATCCCATGACATATTTGGACTGATGAGGGTCAATTTTTCAGTCCTTTAAGACTGCTTTCACACGGGGTGGACCCGTCAGCAAATCCACTTGTGCACCCGGTGATCTCTCCGCTGATCCCTGCTGAGCAAGATGACAGGTCCTTATCCGCTCTGCTGCTGCAGAGTGGACACAGACACAGCCTACTGTCCTCTATAGGAAGTCGGATGGAAATGGACCATCTGTCCATTTCCATCCAACCGCCATCCCATCCGATCTGATGGACAGAAGGGGAATGGATCCCCATCCTTCTTTTTTGGCAGATTGGATTGGATGTTGGGTATAAACGGACACATATCCGTTTACACCCACCGCTCTATAGTGGAGAATAGAGGTTTCGATCAGGTCTGCCTGAAAAATGAGCAGGTGGACCTGATTGGAATGTCCATGTGAAAGAGACCTTACATGTGAAGGAGACCAGTGTTGGGGATAAAAACTTTGAGAAAGGACTGTCATGCCTCACATGTGTGACATGTAGCAATGGTTTCCATTTTATCCCATGTTGAGCTCAGTTTTTTCAACTCAAGGGACAAGTACTCCACAATTTGCTGACATCAAACTACATTGTTATTGGCCTGTGTGATCACAAGCATTTTGTATGTATTTGTATAGTAGTGTGCAGCGTTGTCCTGTCTATGACCTCATACTAACAGCAAATTATATAGATTGTCATAAGTAAGGTATGCATGTGTGTACTTAGCAAGCTCTACATTATATAAATGAAAAGGAGCGCACAATAATAGAAAAAAAGCTTGTTTATTATAACTTAAATTTCTGTATTTTTTGAATGTCTACTTAAAAAAAACACATACTTCATATTACAAGCTTTAGACATTTGGGGGGGGACTGGAATTTGGTGTAGTTGTGCATGGTAGCCAATCAGCTTCTAACTTCAGTTTGTTCAATTAGGCTTTGGCAATAAAACCTGGAAGCTGATTGGTTTCTGTGCAAAGCTGCACCAGACTTTGCACTCTCCAGTTTTAGTAAAAAACCCCATTTAAATAGATATATATGAAAACCTCAGTGGGAGACCCAGTTGCAACATGTGGCCACCAAGAGAGCTATGTCCTAAAGCCAGATTCAGAAGGTGAACAATTAACTTTACTAATTGCTAAAAATTGGATACAGAGGCATCTCCTAAGGGGGGAAGACCACATCTGGCTGTAAAATCTGTATAGCAGGGAAATCCTGGGTAAGGATCGGAAGAAATACACTTCTAAAGGTTCATACCATCCAAATAAAATTTAGTTTTTGTTTGTTCTGTAGATTTGCTGAATCCTTTAATTGCACATTTTTCCCATCCCGAAACTCTGCCTCTTCAATTATTTTAATTTATTGAGTTGGCCTTATGACATCATCATGCCATAATGCCAGTATCACACATAAACACTGGCAAGCTGCACACATAACTGATCAAATATGAATAGTCATCTAAGACATGCTATTCATCACTGTGCAGTTTGGGATCATTACCCCCCAACTGAGATAATTGAAAAGTCCACATATGCCTTGGTCTAAGGTAAACAAGGTTAAGGGGGGAAACATACTACCTTATTCCTAAATGGTTTCCTTAAAAATGTTAAATGGTTTCCTTATCCTAAATGTCATATCATAAGACAATGTTCTCTTCTGTAACTATGCAAACATTAAACAAAGGAAAATGTGGTTACTATTATGTGCATTATATATTAATGCAGATTACTCATTCCTCATCTCTAGCTCCCTTTTTTGATTTATACTATTAGTATTAGGCCCCATTCACACGTGCAGACTGTTTGTCTGTTTTTCATCCATCCGTTGACAGATGAAAAATGGACAATGATGCATCTCTATGGAAAAACAGATGCAAACGGATGATTATCGTTTGAAAACTGCATCCATCAACATCCATTTTTTTAAACTGATAAGCCCTATTTTTGTTCCTTTATAAAAAAAACAGAACGGACAAAAAACGGATGTAAACGGACAAAGGTCAGTTCTTGCATTGGTAGTAGATGTAAAAAATGATGAAAAGCTGATGGTAAAGGTTTGAAAAACTGATGTAAACTTAATTTTCATAAAAAACGGGACTGAACAGATGAAATGGTTGCGTGTGAAAGTCCACCTGTTGCACTAGTGTTACGTTGTTAACAGCTGTGTGTCTTCAATAAGAGTTAACCCCTGTGCACCGGCACCTCATGGCCCTTTAAGAGGTTTCAGAACCCGAGAGGTGGGGTTTTAGGGTCATGTGACCACTGTGATTCGCTGTCACTGCGGTCACATGATCGTAAAAGGTCCCGACCGCAAGGGGAGATCGGGACCTTTCCGTGAGTCACGGACATATGTGCTGCTCAGCACATATTCATTTTCAAATGGTACGCAAATATGCGGCCGCTCAGCGTCAAGGCCCAGACATCAAGAAGCCACATATTTGTGTGCACTCGGCGTCTAGGGGTTAAGCTACATAGGAGTTCGATTTTTCTAAGAAAAATTGGATCAGTTTTAGGCTCCATGCACACTAGCGTTTTTTTAAGTTAAAAAACCCTGGATAAAAAACCACTGGTAATTGCGTTTTTAGCAGCATTTTTGTAGCGTTCAGAAGCATTTAAGAGCGTTAGCGTTTTAGTAGCATTTTTACAGTACATGTAGAGGAAAAAAAGCTAGAAAAAAGCAGTTAAAAGCGTTTTAGGTGCATTTAGCAGCGTTTAGGAGCTTTTAGCATTTTTTTCTGCTGGAAAAACACTCCAAAAACTGTTTAAAACAATTTTTTTTCTACTTCTAGATGCTGAAGCCGAAAAAATGCTAATAGCCTAAAGTAGCATGCATGGACACATAGGATAACATTATTTAGCTTCTAGGAGCAGAAAAAATGCTAATAACAGCTTGAAGGTTCTTAAAAACACTCTAGTGTGCATGGAGACTTACATCAGTTATACATCAGTTTTTAATTCAGTTTTGATATCCATTTTTACATCAGTTTTTTACATCCAATACCAATGTAAAAACAGATGCAAACACAGACCGTTTGTCCATTTAAATCTGTTTTTCATCCAGAACAGTACAAAATGCAAATTTGCTCTGTTTAATAAACGGACCTGAATGGAAGAGGACAAGAAAATTATGTAAATGGTCGCTGTACATTTTTCATTTGTTTGCCCATAGGAATACATTGCCGTTCATTTTTCATCCATTAACAGACAGATGAAAAATAGACAGACAGAACACCTGTGTGAAAGGGGCCTTATTCACTCTTTGCCATTTTGCTGACATAGAACTTTAGGCAAACACCACAGAAGTGCATATAATGTATATTTGTTGTTTTATTTGCCAAAGGATTTATAATTTTTTTAAGCCACTCTTTTGATTAAAGTACGTCTGTCACATTGCACAGCCAGGAATCTAGTGCTAGTTCTCTTTGCTCTGTTTCAAATGCAGCTTTATGGATTGACATACCTCCTTAGACTCAAGCTGTCTGGACAGCATGGTCACCAGCAGACTGGGCAATATTGACAGGCAGCTTAAATAAGACACGAATGTTCAATCCAACTCAATTTGACTTCAATTAAATGCAGTGCAGAGGATGTTTCTCCAGTCCTATGAAGTGTAAGGAAACAATGACTTTCCTAAACCCTGTCTCTTCAAAGTGCTAAGACGGACTGAGGGATCATGGTAAAAATTGTGAGGGCCTAGCTAGGACTAAACTAACTAGCACTAACCAGGAGAGGAGGACAGGGGGAGAAAGTAAAATGCATAGAAAACAAGTTGTAGTGTCATGAAAACTTCAGTAGGTGTCAGTGTACTTCTGAACAATAATTACCTGATGTAGTTGAATACAACACAGAAAAAAAAAATACATGAAACTGGGACAGAATGCTCCTTGTATACAAATGGAGAACCAGAAAAAGGGCGCATCGAGCTAGTGCATTATCGTTTAAAATAATTTATTGAAGAAACAAAAATAGGTATCATACTCACAATGGACATATTAACACAGGAATGTCAAACTGAACAAGATGTATGATCCAAACAACATCTGAGTCCATACGATGGGCTCTGAGGAAGAGGTTGTGTCTTCGAAACGCGTTAGCCAGTTGGTCATCCAGGGTTCCATCGTATGGACTCAGATGTTGTTTGGATCATACATCTTGTTCAGTTTGACATGCCTGTGTTAATATGTCCATTGTGAGTATGATACCTATTTTTGTTTCTTCAATAAATTATTTTAAACAATAATGCACTAGGTCGGTGCGCCCTTTTTCTGTTTCTCCATTTGTATCCAGTGTATTTGGACCACCCCGGTCTGTTGAGGGCAGCAAGCAGTGCATATTCCAGAAAATTCCAGAACATTCCTATTGGGTCTACTGAGTCCTTTCCTAGCGCAGGAGTAAAGTGTTTGTTGTGTTGGAGAATGCTCCTTGTGCCAGCCTTGCTACATCCTGGATGATCTCCTTGAAAATTGGACATAAATAATGCTGATTTATTATTACCTGAACCAGCTGGAGATGGAGAGGTGATTTAGGGGTTGCACTATTAAACCGGAGCATTAATGTGAAAAGAAAGAAGCCAGTCTACATTGAAAAAAGGTTCTATAAAATGTCTATAAAGGTGAAGGACAATAAAGTTCTCCAGGTGATTTGGCAAAAAGTCAAATAATCGGCTACTAAAGGGACAATAACCCACTCACCAGCTCCATTGCATCTGTAGAAGTAGGCTTCTTTATGCAGCTGGTGTTCCCTCTTTAAGATGGCGTTGGTTGCCAACACCGGCGGGCTTCTGCAGTGATCTGTTGAGTAGGGGATTTCTTTGGTGAAGCAGTGAACTCTGATTGGACCCTGTGTGACAGCAGTTAGTTAGTCGGGGTTCAGTGCTTTGGGTCCCCTGGCGATGCAAATGATAGGCTTTGGTTTGGAACTTGAAAACAGCAGACAGCAACATTCTGCCCCAAGCTCAGTCCAGCGGTATGCAGCTAATTTCCCTGCTCTCTGGGTAGCTGATCTCGGTATTGATGCAGCACTAAGTTTCTAACTTGTCTACTCAGCTCTCTTCTCTCAACAGCAGGACCTCTCCATCCACACACCGGCATCTCCAAGTGCCCCCACTTCTTCCCAGGCTTTTCTATTTATTTGGTTATTCCTGCCTCCAAGCACACTGGGTCCTGTAGTTTCTTTCTCCTGTAATGATATTGGCATCTTTCCTGGCCCAAACTCCATTTCCCAACATTTACTGCTCCAGCTTTGAATGAATCAGAAGTGCTAAGTCCAAAGAAGCTTAAGCTTGTGGTGAGAAAGGGAACTGCATTCAGGCAATTTTAACTGTAACAGTGCATTATAAAGCCTGCACATTTCAGTAACAGTGATTCTTGTTACACAAATAAATACATAAGTAAATCAAAATACACATTAGAACAAAGTTACATAGTTAGTCTGGCTGAAAAAAGACAAAAGTCCATCCAGTTTAACCATAAAAAGAAAAAAAAAGTTAATAATCCTATACCCACAGTTGATCCAGAGGAAGGCAAAAAAACCCAGCAAAGCATGATACAATTTGCTCCTGCAGGGGAAAAAAATCCTTCCTGATCCCCTGAGAGGCAATCGGATATTCCCTGGATCAACTTTACCTATAAATGTTAGTATCCAGTTATATTCTGTGTATCTAAGAAAGAATCCAGGCCTTTTATAAAGTAATCCACTGAGCTGGCCAGAACCAACTCTTGAGGGAGTATATTCCACATTTTCACAGCTCTTACAGTGAAGAAACCTTTCCGTGTTTGGAGATTAAATCTCTTTTCCTCCAGACGTAAAGCGTGCCCCCTTGTCCTTTGTGATGACCTCAGGGTGAATAGCTCTACACCGAGTTCACTATACTTGTACTTGGCTCCAGCAATCAATAATCAATTGCATCAAAAATGTTGATGGATTAGCTCAGTTTGGGGCTTCCTATTGCATATGAATGTCCTGTCAAGCATGCTACTGGCCACTGGAGTGCAAGTCCTGTTTCTGGTACTAGAAGTATGCTGGCTGTAACTTCTCCCATGCCACAATGAGTGAGTATCAAGCTGGAATCCACACACTGTAATACTGCATATAATGCACTATAAAACAACCCCATTTTATAAAAGCTAAAAGAGAAGTTACTATATCTCAATTAAACTGTTGTGTATGACCACCTGATAAAACAGGCTCCTGATAAAGCACTTACTAACGTGGGGTGCATTGGTCTATTCATGTAGTGAAACAAGGGCTCTAAAAATATTGACTACTACAACCCAAAAATATAAATATTAGTACATAGGGGGTTATTTACTAAAGCTTGAAAAAGCAAAATCAGGTGCAGCTGTGCATGGCAGCCAGTTAGCATCTAATCAGCTTGTTCAGTTAAGCTTTGACAATAAAACCTGGAAGTTGATTGGATCTGCACAAAATTCTGCACTAGTAAATAACCCCCATAGTATTGGTATTAAAGGAGAAGTAGGGCCAAAGCTCTGACCCATATTCCATCGACAGCGGTCTAAGGCCCGATTTGATGTTGGGATCCACCCAAATGTCTGACTGGCAAAGTCAGCTCCTACCCCCTCCTCAGCCCAGTGCTCGAGTGAGTAATAGTAATGGAAATGTAAATATAACAAGTATAATTAGTAAAATGTTTGTACAGCAACACATGAAATTATAGAATTTAAAAAAATTGTATTAATTGATTTTTTTATATATATATATATATATATATATATATATATATATATATATAATTAATTAATACAAATAATAATCATATTAATACTTGATAATGGCTAATTAATTAATTCATAAAACTTGATAGTTTGAGCCTCACTCAAATATTTTATTAAATAATAATTGTTTTTATTAAATTTAAATTCTTCCAATAAACATAAAAGGATTGGCAGGCACACCAGGGATTTTTGCACAAATTAAGCAATACAAAGAGAATAGGATACTTTTTCATACAAGTATATGGTACAACAGGCACATATGAGAAATATAAAATGTTGGGTTTACATATTCATAGACTGCAGTAGCATGTGCACCGACGTATGTTCTGAAAGTAAATAGTGTGCATACACTGTATATATATATATATATATATATATATATATATATGTATATATATATATATATATATATATATATATATGTATAGTGATATTTCCTATGTGTCCAGACTTTAGGGACACCCTATATATTGTGTGTGTATTTGCGGGTGTATTGAATTTTTTCTTGTAGAAAAAGGAAGATATTATTTCCTTCCACCGGGAGGCTGTTTTCTTAACCTAGACATGGCTAGAAATCTGGGAAATGGAAATACAGTTCTGTTTTGTTCATCACTAACAAATCTGGGAGGCATTTGTGGAACGAAAGAAGTGTATGTGGTAAAAGGGATATTGAGCAAGAATTTGAAATATCTTTTCGATCTACAGTGAATTTAAAAGGTACATTGTATTTACTGCAGTGATTTGAGGTTGTTTAAAGCAAAAGTTGCATCTGGCAATGGTTTATTATTGTGTTTGGAATATGAAATAATATCCAATTTAGTTGCAATATATACTGAGCACTGAAGTCATCGGCATCATATGACCGATTTTCTTTGGGTACCCCATGTCTTAATACTTAAAGGTGACTTTCAATTTCTGGGTTACATTCAATAGTAGAATCACTCACCACAAAGTGCAATGCAGTAACCTACCCCTCTGCTGAGAGTGTTAAACACATTTTAGCATATTTTGTAAGGCTCTGTTCACACCAATGCGTTTTTTAGTTCTTTTTGCAAAAACGCACCACAGTCCATTTAACATGGTTTCCAATGGAACATGTTAACATCTATGCTTTTTTGAGCTGCTGCGTTTTTGGAAAAGGTCAGGGACTTTTTTAAAAGCAAAAAGCAGTGTTTTTGCTACAATAGAGTTCAATGGAGAAGCTGCTGAAATGCACGGCAGTGCGTTTTTGCCGCGTTTTGCATTTTATTCTGCTCAGCAACAAAAAAAATTCCACTTTAACAAAAAAAAAATAAAAACTGAACAAAATGCTGTAAAAACAAGTAAAAAATGCATCAAAAACACATGTAGAAAAATGCAAAACAAACTGCGAAAAGCAGGTGTGAATGGAGCCTTCTGCAAACCAAGTGATCCACTAACACCAACCCTAAAAAGTGAATTGACCCAAGTAGATTCATACACCCAAGTAGTATGCAAAATGCTCACACAAGGTTGCGTTGGTACACATTTGCAGGAGAATCGGCAGCAGAACTTGATTTGTGACTATGATTAGTACGGGATTTTTTTAAAGAAACTTTCACATTAAATGTAGTTTTTGGTGATTTATAAAAATGGTGACTTCTAGCTGTGCTAAGGGACAAATATATAACACCTAGGTGACAAATGTTTGAGAACTGCTCGATCAGGAGCTCAAAGTAAACCTGTGCCCAGATAATGCAAGCTAAAAAGATCTAAATGTTCTGAACAAGTAACAACATGTGAATAACGAGAACCTCCATATATTTTTTTCTTCTCTGTTAACCACTTCAAGTCCGGACACTTTTACCCCCTTCCTGTCCAGGCCAATTTTCAGCTTTCAGCGCTATCACACTTTGAATGGCAATTGAGCGGTCATGCAACACTGTACCTATGTGAATCTTTTAGCATTTTTTTCAGATAGATAAAGTTTTATTTTGGTGGTATTTATTCACCACTGGCATTTTTATTTTTTTGCTATATAAATGAAAAAGTCCCAACATTTTGAAAAAAAGTGTTTTTCTTATAACATTTTGCAAATAAATAATATTTCATCATAAATCTTGGCCACAATTTATTCAGTTATCTTTTTAGTAAAAAAATAATAACCAAAGTTTATAACCAAAAATTATAATTTAAAAATGTTTTTCTACATTTTTATTTTATTTTTTTATATTATTATTTATGTTTTTTTCACATACTGTCACCCTAGCAGTACAGTGTCACCATGGTGACACTGTACTACTTGTGGGGGGTGATGAAGATTTTTATTTTTTTTTTACACAGATTGCTTTTACACCCATAAAGGCTATAAGAGCAATCATTTCTCCTCTCTGGCTGCATTCTTGCAGCCATTGAGAAATACTGTGTGAGATGTGATTGGTCACAGCTTGTCAGATGGTACAAGGCTGTTGTGAATAGCCATGTACCATGTGACCTTTGTGATCATTCACAGATTTCACATGTAGTAAGCAATGATGTCACAAGTGACATTTTGCTTACTACTCTGCATGTGATCACTGATTGGCCAAGGTCCCGTATGACGATCGGTGTTCCACTGTGGACACAGCAGGCACCAGATTGAAATGCTGCACACTCCCAGGGAGCGCGCACAAGAAGGGGGCGGGGAGGCAGTTTATAAACGGCCATCTGTCCTGCACTGCCACCGTCTGGCCGTTTATATACAATGGCCGGATGGGAGGTGGTTAATCCACCATATGCTAGGTTTTGAATCACCATTCTTCTTCCATTGATAATCTGAAGCTGGCTATCTCAATTAGGGTTTTGCAGCTGGGCCCCCAGGCTCACACTCCTCCATCCGCAGTATGGTAGCCGATGCCAAATTTGTAATGTGCATATCCCAGGAAGCTTCAGGAGGCGAGACACATCATTCTGGAGACAGGGAGGTGGGCTGGAGCAAGAACAATAAAGCTAAATGAACAAACATAAAAAGTCAGCAGTTTAGCTTGCAGAAAAAGGGGAGAGATGCTTTCTGGGCACATGTGCTCTTTAAAGTGTCATTAAACCCAGACTATGAAAAAGTCTGATTACATGCTATATAACAGAGTGGGCACACTCACAAAGCCACAAAAAGCATCTGTTTTGTGTAGACTGAAATATACCTGTTTTATCCTCCATTTGGCTGTCCCTCCAGTCTTCTCTATGTCCCCATTGCAAACTGAGTTTGTGTAGGTCAGCTGGTGACCTACACAATTCCATGCTCAATTCCAGTTCCCGTGTAAGCTCTTCATTTCCTTCTTTTCTCTATCTGTGCAGCCCACATGACTATAGAGTCACACATGTGGTTGTATACACAGTGGGAAAATGACACTCTCCTCCCTCCGTCTCCATCTCCTTATATTGCTAAACACTATAGGGTTGGGATATAGGGTGCTGATTGATTACATTCACTGAGAAACTCCCAAAAATACTTAGTTTTAATATAAATCAGTATTAAATATATCAAATGTAATTGCTAATAACTGTAAAGTGAAAAAGAGCATTGGATGCAGATGCTCTCTAAACAAAGTATAGATAGTGTTAATTATCTTTGACTCTGCTGACACATTTGATGTTCAGTAAAGATTTATAGGGAGCTATAAATCATTTATTATAGTTATAATTTAATTTAAACTTGGTCTTCTGAAACTCTTTTTAAGTCTTGTGACTAGCACAGCGCCAATCAGGGCTGATCAAACACAGACTCATGCTGTAGAGAAAGCAACAGAAGCCTCTCCCAAAGATCTTTCCCTGCAGATGCCAAAGAACAGGGAAAGATCATGTGAACACACAACAGCGATGCAGTAATAAGGTACTTAGAGGATTTAAAAAATAAAACAAAATACAATGCCATGATATACTGCATATGATTTAAAGTGTTACTAAACCCACAACAGTAAAATCAGTCTGTATATGCAGTAAAGCATGCTTGTTATACTCACTGTGGAACCAAAGGGGTTAATCCTCTGCATTTTGTAAAAAGGCTGTTTGATCCCATCTTCTCTGATCCTCACCTTCTTCTACTGTCTCCAATCCATTTGCTGATAGTACAGAGCTCTAGGAGGCATTCTGCACTTGCTCAGTTTAGTATGTATTGCTAGAAAGTGTTTTTTTTTTTTTTTTTTGGGAGGGTGCATGTGGTCAGCACATGGCCAGTCAGCACTGTTCAGACAGAGGGTCAGGGGTTATGCAGCATCATAGGACAGTAAGAGCTGAATGAAAACTCCTCCTACAAGATTAACCAGTGCTCTGCTGGACACTGATAGAAGGCACAAGACTGCTATATACGGTATTTAGCAGTTTATATTTACTAAACTAATTGCATTTCCATGTTCTGTGTACTGTGAGAGACCAGATATAGTGGATGCAAGGTCCTGGGTTTAGTAACACTTTAAGTGAATGAATTATGGCAATTAACACCTCTCTGTTTATCACTTTAACTCATATTATTTTGTTGAAAATGAAGCAGATTGTATGAGGAATATTGAACACATTATATATATGTTTAGGTTGTGTAATTCTCTTTGCATTGCTTCATCCTAAATATTCAAATTTCACATGGTGACTGCAACTCTTCTCTTTTGCTTTTTGGGCAGCTATGAACTTGTAAAGTTGTAAAGTTAAATGGCCTATTTATTGTGTCTTCATGACACGGCTGTACATTTTGCCAATGCTATTATTGTCAGTGCAATGATTCATTGTCTTAAATTTTCAGACATGCACTATGATGTCTGTTCAGAATATCTGCTTCTCGTTGCATCTGTTCAGTATTCAGTTTTGACTGCACCTCTAATCAGGCAGTTCCCCTTGGGTGTTGATGTATAGTACTACTAATAAATCTCTGGCTTTTGACTGTCTTTTAAAGATCTGGAAATTTCAGCACAGAGAACGGTCATGCCATATGATTTTTTTTTTAATTTAAAATTTTCAGCTTTAATCCTTGACAACAGCAATTTGTTTTTGCCTTTACACATATAATGTAGATGACGTGTAGGCTTTTTTATCTTCTTGGAAACATAGTTGCATAATGTTGCACATGTTGGTTGTGTTCAGTATAATTGTATCTAAATATTTTTTATGAATGCATGAATACGCACAAATCATGATTTTCCCTAGCCACGCCATATTTGTCTGTTTTCGATAAGGGACAGATTGTAAATGACTGCACATTCTTCCCTTTTTTTATGTCCAGATTTTGCAGCCAGAAAATAAGCTGTGCTGTAGCTCCCTATTGTACTACATAACAAAGCTTGTTTTCTAAAACAGAGAAGTGAGATAGGCTTTAAATGGAAACTATCATGATAGGAAAATGGGAGGTGTCTTTGCTGACTACATTTTGAAAGTGTGTGTTCTGGGTCTTAAAAAGCAGGAGATGTAATATACTTTCCACACCCTCATTGCTTAGAGTATTTCCACATTTGCAGCCAAATTGTGTTAACACCTTCTTTACTGTATATGTATTACACATTCTCATTTGCATAGCATAATTAAAAAACAATAATAATAATAGTAATCACAGGTTACTTTTTTTTAAGATGCTCTATGGATCCTCCTGTAAAGACAAATCCTACTAGTTCTCTTTGTTTATGAGAAGGCTGGGCAGCTGTGTTTGCCATCAGAAAAAAACAAAACAGGGCGCACTCTCTTTGTGCATTAAACGCAATAACCAAAAATGTATTAAAAATATGCAAAACATACTCACAACTCAAACTCCCTTTCTCAGATAGTCATCTATTGCTCTAAGGAAGGGAGTGCGACTCCCGAAATGCATTAGCACTTTACGCATGCTTTCCACGATTGGCACCTTTGACTTCTTGTCTCTGTTTTCAAGACCTCTTTTATGGCTTGTGAGTATGTTTTTGCATCTTTTTAATATATTTTTGGTTATTGCGTTAATGCATGAGGAGAGTGGGCCCGTTTTGTTTTTTCTGCTAGTATCAAGATTCCGCAATCTATCAAGGGCGGCACCTCAGCAAGTGCACAATTCCATTTTGAGTGCAGCCAGAGAGATTTGGGCGCCAGTTTCTGGTTACTGCTGGATCTGTGTTTGCCATAACTAGTACTGTTTGTACTGTGCAGGCAGATCTTTATTATCGATTGTAACTAGACTTGAACACTATTTTATCAAAGAGTTAAAAGTTTAGAAGCTAGACTTCTTCCATTGTATGTTTATGAGGACAGACTTGGGACAGGCTCACTATGCCACTATTAAATAAACCTTGCAGTTGGCCAGGTCACTTTCTCCTGTGAGACATATAAAGGTAGAAGACATTAAAAAATAGATATGCTGTGTTAATGGGAACACATAACATATTAACAGTTTTGACTGAAAATGTGGAAATACTCTTTAAATGACTCTGCTCCAGGTTATTATGTCACTGCACAATAACACAATAACCAAATAGGAGTATTACAACTATTTTTTTTTCAGATTAGTTGCATAATCCAAGAGGGTGTAAACAGCATATGTGTCACAGCTCACTGATGGTTTAATTAGTATTCTTACATTAAGGTCATAATCTTAATTTTTACCATAAAAGTCCAGAATTGATGTCCCTTATTTAGGGGAACGGTTGTCTTTCACAGCAAACAATGACTCTGGGTAAATATGTACCGATCTCTAAGGTTGCCTTCATCCAGTTCTCACAGTTCCAAAAAGGGTGTATACAGGGGTGGACTGCCCATTTGTAAACTCGGGCACTGCCCCAGGGCCCGGGGTCAGTAGGGGGCCCCATGAGATGCCCCTGGTACCTTTTTCATAGGCTTTTTTGAGTTTGGGCAAGGACACATGGGCCCCATGATCCCCTATTGCCCAGAGGCCCCATGAGTTGTCAGTCTGCCCCTGGGTGTATACACATAGAAACAAAAAGGAGAAGAGGACTGATTTAGTGATTTGCTATGTGGCCTCTAAACAAAAGGTTCTTATGCTTTGGTATATCTGTATAACCTGGTCAATTTATCAGGTGAGTACCTTCATTGATTGCAGACTCCCAAATAGTCATATAGATATGCTTAGAGGAGTATACTCTCCAATATCTAATTCAAAAGCAAATTCAAAGGAAGATTTCCTTTTCTCACAATACAAAGCAGTGAATGAGGAAAGTTATGGGATATGTGCAATAAGTACTAAAGCTATGGTGTTTACCATTATTTCAGGTGAGCATTTCAGGTACCTTGTCAGACAGGTCAAAGGGTGGGATCAGACTAAGGACCTTCTTCAGCGGGCTTTGAGCTTGTGTCAATAGTGTCAGTTTGACATCAGTTTGAAATGCTTCTCTGATCATTTAGAAGTGATTGACAGGTGCATTTGACTTGCAGTTGACCTTCTTCTGCATTTGACTTGCTTCAAGCTGATTTTGCTTTCCTTTGACCCTTACGGGAGTGCAAAATCTTTCTGATGCAAACAAAAGCCTGTTGGCACAGGTCCTAAAAGTGATTCACTGGTCCTTCACATTTTTGGGGAATAAACTAGGAGGAAAACAGAGCTGGCTCATAGAAATAAAAGCTTTAATAGGAAAAACTTTGATGATGGTGGTAAAATATAACACAAGAATGCCCTAAACACTGTAAAACAGTAATGATCAATGCAGTGCTTCAGTGTAAATATTCAAGCTTTTAGAGATATTACAGACTATCGGCATGTGGATATTGTTGCCCTGTGTTTCCTTTATCTGTGAATCATCAAATGTGAGTCACATTTGGGATGTTTCTTTTTGCTTTTTTCCCCCTTTTTCTTTGTTTTCCCCCTTTCCCTCTCCCCCTGTCTGCCTTAGGGTGCAATATGACTATGTGTTTATTACAGGGCCTAGTTTTTCGGCATATGGGGAATTGGCCATATGGGCGGATATTCATCTGGGACCCCTTTAACTGCAATGTGGATACTGTTGCCCTTTATTACCACTCATGTTGACATGTGAGTTTGTGGAGAAAGTTTTCTTTTGATAGTGTCATGTAATGATTATGATTACTTAACTAATGTGTTGCAAATATATGCACATATGTATCTTCCAGTTAGGATACTGGACTAAGGGCAGCACAGTGACTAAATGGTTAGCACTTCTGCCTGGCAGTACTAGGGTCATTGGTTTGAATCCCAACCATGGCACCTCCTGCCTGGAGTTTGCATGTTCTCCCTGTACCTGCGTGGGTTTCCTCTGGGTACTCCGGTTTCCTCCCACACTCCAAATAAATGCAGGTAGGTTAATTGGATCCTGTCTAAATTGGCCCTTGCATGTGTATGTATGAATGTGAGTTAGAGACCTTAGATTGTACACCCCTTGAAGGTTAGGGACTGATGTGAATGTACAATCTATATATATATGTAAAGCTCTGTGTAAATTGACAGTGCTATATAAGTAATAAAGTAGGTGTTGTACTCACAAACGACAATAAAGTCAAGGCACATAATAAAAGAACAGCTGGGTCAACACCACGCTGAGTAACAGTCCACAGTAGGGAGTGCAGACATCCAATAGGCTGACGCATTTCGAGGACTTGCCTCTTCCTCAAGGACATAAATTTCATTTATGTACCGTATTGCATGACCGTTGTCCGTTAAACTAGCACAGCGCTGTATAGCTAAAAAATGGCGTAAATTGCAGTATCTATACCATAGTTTGTAGACGCTATAACTTTCACACAAAGCAATCAATATACACTTATTGGGATTTTTTTTACCAAAAACGTGTAGCAGAATACATTTTGGTCTAATATATAACTAACTTTGAGTTTACTATATATTTTTTATAGCTGAAAGTAAAAAATATTGTTTTTCTTCAAAATTTTTGGTCTTTTTTTGTTTATAGCGTGAAAAATAAAAAGCACACGGGTGATCAAATACCACCAAAAGAAAGCTCTATTTGTGTGAAAAAAGGACATAAATTTCGTTTGGGTTCAGCATTGCATGACCGCGCAATTATCAGTTGAATTAGTGCAGCGCCGAGTAGCAAAAAGAGGCCTGGTTATTAAGGGGGGTAAATCCTCAGGAGGGCAAGTGGTTAAGGTCCTGAGAAAGCAAACAAACAAAACGTGTCAACCTCTGCAGTACTTTGATGTCATGATAGAAAATGCTGTGATATATTGGGCTGATTAGCCAAAATACTGTTTTTATGGTAAAATTTTGGAAGATAAGTTTCAATAAACATGTTTTATACAACAATATGATGTTGTCCACTTTCTGTACCAATAAAGTCCCATTTGGTTTTTATGGTTCTTTATTTGATAGATGAGAGATGAGGTATGTTTGCAGTCTGATTTATATAATCAAGCTTTTAGATGGTAATTATTTTTGTTCTTCTGACTCTTGTGAATTTCCGATATGCAATTACCCATTTTAATGTGCATTTGTGACATGGTCATACATTCTGGCAGTGCTGTATTTGTCATTGCCATGATCCATTATCTTACATATTTTCAGGCATGCATTGTAAGGTCTCTTCAAAATATCTCCTTCCTGTTCTTATATCTATTCAGTATTCAATGTTGACTTCCATGAAGGTCATTGTCATAGTTTCTGCCATGGTATTCCATATTCATACATGAAGACTATTGAGGCTTTGAAATTTAGATCTAACATCTATCTTGAAATATGTGTGAAACATCATGTGTCACAATTTCAATTTCCCCCCCAGATGCAACTTACAGTATCAAGAAATTATTCAAACAAGAAATACAATATTGAACAAGTAAGAAAGAAATGAAAATAACAGTATGGATATAAGAACAAATAAGTATAATATAAACATTAAAGAAAATAAACTTTTATGAAATAAAGGTAATATTTTAAAGCAAATACATATTAAGAAAGATTGGTTTGTGAACATGTAAAACAGTTTGAAATATACAGTATCTATCTGTAATCCTAAAAATACAAGCTGAAAGTTAACAAAACACAGTAAAAAGTTATATACAATAACATTTAAAGTGTTACTAAACCCACAACAGTAAAATCAGCCTGTATATGCACTAAAGCATGCTTGTTATACTCACTGTGGAACCTAAGGGGTTAATCCTCAGCATTCTGTTTAAAGGATGTTTGATTCTCTCTGAACCCCCCCCCCCCCCTTCTTCTACTGTCCCCAATATATCTCCTGATTGAACAGAGGCTTGGAGGCAAGCTGCACATGTTCAGCTTGGTGTGTGTTGCTAGAGTTTTTTTTTTCTTGGGAAAGTACATGGGATCAGCACAGGGCCAATCAGCACTGTCCAGACAAAGGATCAGAGGTCCTGCAACCTCATAGAGGAGAATGAAAACTCCTCCTACAAGCTTTAACCAGTGCTCTGCTGGACATTGATAGAAGTCACAAGACTGCTCTAACTGCTGATGAGAAAAGGTATTTAGCAGTTCATAGGTACTAAAATAATTGCATTTCCATGTTCTGTGTAACATGGGAGACCACATACAGTGAAAGCAGGGTCCTGGGTTTAGTAACAATTTAAGGAGCAAATGTAATCCACTCACAGTTAGTAGTGTTAATGCTAAACTCCAGAAATGATTTGTATTGCAACATTTCATTGGTCCAGCTTGACACAATGTAAGTATGAATATCTCATACTTGAGGGGCTGCTGGGGAAACTGGAAATCACTATTGCGAACTTACAGTTCATGTTCAGGTTCTATGTAATTGTCTACCCACAACAGGGGGCATCACCTTCATTTATAGAATTCCTTGTATTCTTTCCAATGACGACAAAAACTTTTCTGATTGAATGAGATGGAGAGTTTTACAACACCCACATTTTCTCAACCTCATCCAGTCAGAGAATGCCTTGTATTCATTGGAAAAAAAACAAAGCATTCTATTAACAGCAGCTATCTACAGTAATTTCCAGCTTTCCCAGTAGCTCATCTGGTATGAGTAATGCATACTTACATTAACTCAAGCTTGACCAATGTACAGTCAGTAAGCAATATCATTCTTGGAGTTCAGCTTTAAGTTCATGTATAACAATGTTCTGCATTTTTAAGCCATGAGAATTTTTTCGTAATTTACAATAGCTGTAAAATAGTACTAGACATCCTTATTAATCCATACTTATATGCAATGGAATTAAAGATGAACAATCAAGGTCGGATCTAGCCTACCTGGTCTGGGGGTGCAGTTAAAAAAAGAAAGGGGGCATAATGCCAACACTGTGAGTCACTGGGAGCCTGTCACGCAGTGTCACGACCTGGGAAACACTAGTATGTATTAGGCTGACACAGAACCTGTCTGCCTTATATCAGAGTCCCCCTTTAAATTGG